>NC_080790.1:128138583-128497083 GCF_028018385.1 Neofelis nebulosa
GTTAGTTCTGGGGACTTGAGAGGAGTAACAGCATCAGTACCTGTTGAGTTGGAGTGGCTCCTTGCCTCTGCCCCTGATCCAGCATACCCACAAACCCTGAGTATACGACGTCTCAGTGTTCTTACTGATGAGCTAAGAAGTTTTCTGGGTAACCGGTTGGAGATGGTGTGATTCAAAAAAAAAAGTTTATTTCAGTGAGGGATAAAATGCCCAAGGAACATATGATTTGTTGGTCTGAGTCCTAGTTATGCCATCCAGTATCTGTGTGTGATCTTTGGAAAGTTATGTAGTTGTGTACTTATCTATAAAATGGGAAAAATAATACATATCTTCGAGAGTCATTGTGAGAGATTATGCAGAATATGTGATATGCTCAGCACTGTACTGCCACAGAAGTTATCCCCTTCCCTTTCCCTTATTAACTTAGGAAAACTGAAATATTTTCGTTGGTTTCTGTGCCATTTGAGATTTACCGGGTAACGTATCATCCCATTTTGGCGTGGCTTTTCTTAGACCCTCCTCCGCCGCACCGCCCCCCCCCCCCCCCCAACTTGTGGCTTACCTAATGGGCGTTGTCATACACCCAACATTGTCGTGACTTTTGAGTGACAAGTAAAATTCCCTTTTTTTTTTTTTTTAATTTAAAAAATATTGTAAAAATGGCTCAAGGATCCAGATGGCTGTGTTCACATTGAAAGACTGAGTACGTTTTGGGCCTTTGAATTCTGATTCAATGAAAAGTTCTCCACTGTAGTCCTTTTAGATACTATGGTGTCAGGGGCTTAGAAAAGCTTCTGTGATTGGATTGCATTCTGCCTGGAAGTGCGGTTGAGGTGGACCTCCAGCTTAATAATCAGTCGGAGGACATCTCTTCATTAGCAACTTCAGAGTATATCTATGGAAGTCATTATTGGACTTATGAGGGGATTTCAAGAGTTACTTGGGCAGGTATATATTGTGTCTTAATTTTCTACTCAGCTGTGTAGATGATCTTTAATTGTAGGGAGTCAGAATTTAGAAGGGGCTCAGTATTCATAGACTGTTCTTATCAAAGATACTTTGGGACTCTTGTGCTGTATTATTTCCCCTTTGAATGTTGATTTTACCAACTCCATATATCCTCTAACCTAGATGGGTGATAATTTAAGATGTAAAAATGTAAGCTATACAGTTACTGATTTATGTTTCTTAACTTTTAGTTTTTTTGGGGGAAAAATTATTCATGGGCCTAGTATGTAATGTCTTCTCTCCTCCCACCTTGGTTCTTGACTACTGACTGAAAATGATCTAAATTTAGGACTAAACATTGACCTTTCGTACCTTAGAAAGAGTAATTTACCAAAATAGATAATGTGTCCCCTCAGACAGTTTTGAGTCCATCTTTGCCAGCGAGAAGTGGGCAGCAGGCTTGGCAAGTAAAACAATGCTATTGACAATTTTTACGTTTGTGATGAAGATTAATACCAAATAAACAAAACTATACATAAAGTATTTGTCATAGTCATTTGTGCTCAGGAATAATTGTATTAGCTGTTGTATATGCTGAAAAGTATTTTTTAAGCAGAAATAGTTATAATTTTTCATATTGAGCATTTTCTTCGTCATAATGAAATTTAGGAGATATATTTGCTGATATATTTTTTTGTTATTTTAACATATCATTCACTCTTGGAAATCATGTGGTCTTTTTTTTTTTTAACGTATTGTGCAATAAAAATCTCCCCCCCCTTTTTTTCAATATATGAAGTTTATTGTCAAATTGGTTTCCAATCCCCCACCCCCTTTTTAAAGTTTTTATTTATTTTGAGAAAGCATGAGCATGCACAAGTGGTGGAGGGACAGAGAGAGAGAGAGAGAGAGAGAGAGAGAGAGAGAGAGGGAGGAAGGGAGAGAATCCCAAGCAGGTTCTGTGCTGTCAGTGTGGAGCTCACTGTGGGGCTCAAACTCATAAACTGTGAGATTGTGACCTGAGCCAAGATCAAGAGTCCAATGCTTAACTGACAGAGCCACCCAGACACTTCAAAGCCTTTTTTTTTTTTTTAAGTTTATTTATTTATTTTGAGAGACAGAACGAGTGCACAGCCCATGCATGCATGGAGTGGGGTGGGGGGAGAGAATCCCAAGCAGGTTCCACACTGTCAGCCTAGAGCCCAGCTCGGGGCTCAAACTCATAAACTTGGAGATCATGACCTGGGCCCAAATCAAGAGTCAGTTGCTTAACTGACTGAGCTACCCAGACACCCCTAGGTATCATGCAGTAAATGTGGTGTGGTTCCAAGGTTTGTTCATGTCTGAGTAAGAACTAGAAAAGAAATTGGCAAATCTTTTCTTTAAAAAAAAAAAGAAATATTTTATATCTTAAATAACGAAACCTTCATGGTTTTTACATTAGAATTTAGCGTTAGTACATTGCTGGATAATTGCCTTTGTTATTTAGAGGTCAGTGGATTCTGTGAAAGAGTAAATTTGGTGACACATAGACTAGACAGTCATACACATTATAGCTTGTTGTTGTGCCACATGAGGAGAAAGAGCCATGTCTGTATACATGGACACATGTAGATATATTTATGTTTCTCCCAGTGCACATAAAAATTGGCTTAATGTGAATGACTTGGGTGCATTTCCTGTTTATACTGAATGTAATTATTATTGATTTCTTCCATACTAAGAGATTGTCATGGTTTTGATTCTCTATTGATACAATCTATGCCTTTAAAACTCATTTTGGTGACATCCTATATCAAGTGTAGAAGTGAAAATTTTAAAAAGTTTTAACTTTGGGGCACCTGGTTGATTCATTCGGTTAAGCAACTGACTCTTGATTTTTGGCTCAGGTCATGGTCTCAAGGTTTGTGGGCTCCACGCTCATAGCATGGAGCTTGCTTGGGATACTCTGTCTCTCCCTCTTCCTGCTCCTCCCCTGTTCTCCCTTTCCACCACATCCACCCCCCCCCCCCCCACACACACATGCACACTTTCTCTCAAAATAAATAAATAAACTTTAAAAAAGTTTTAACTTTTATATAGATTAGAATGAAGGGAATTCTAAAGTATGACTTATTAAGTTGAGTGTTCTGTTCATGCAGTATTAACTCACCACCTATTACATGCTAGGCACCTTACACTCTACTGGAGATTCAGCTTAACAGCAAAGAAGGGTGAAATAATACTGAAAATATAGAATAAATTATGTCGTTCAAATGAAAAAATACTATTTATTCACTAAATAGTTTGCCATTGAATTTTGGGTATTCAGTTTATGTTTAACATCAAAGTAAGGAAATAATATCCAGAATGTGGAATAGATTTTATGTATATTATATAATGCATATGTATATATAACATACATATATTTATACAAGTATTTTAATTTTTTAAATTTTATTTGAGAGCAAGCGAGGGGGCTGAGGGACAGAGAGAGAGAGAGAGAAAAAGCTTTTTTTTTTTTTTTTAATTTTTTTTTAACGTTTATTTATTTTTGAGACAGAGACAGAGCATGAACGGGGGAGGGTCAGAGAGAGGGAGACACAGAATCTGAAACAGGCTCCAGGCTCTGAGCTGTCAGCACAGAGCCCGACGCGGGGCTTGAACCCACTGACTGTGAGATCATGACCTGAGCTGAAGTCGGCCGCTCAACCGACTGAGCCACCCAGGCGCCCCAAGAGAAAGAAATCTTAAGCAGGCTCCACATTCATCATAGATCCTAACTCAGGGCTCGATCGCAGCCCTAGGATAATGACCTGAGCCAAAATCAAGAGTCATATGCTCAACTGACTGAGCCACCCTGGTGCCCTGGAAATAGATTTTATATATACATATTTTTTCCTATTTTATTTATTTTAAATTTATTTTAAATTTACATCCAAGTTAGCATATAGTGCAACAATGATTTCAGGAGTAGATTCTTTAATGCCCATTTAGCCCAATCCCCCTCCCACAATCCCTGTTTGTTCTCTGTATTTGAGTCTTTTATGATTTGTCCCCCTCCATTTTTATATTATTTTTGCTTCCCTTCCCTTATGATCATCTGTTTTGTATCTTAAATTCCTCATATGAGTGAAGTCATAGATACTTGTCTTTCTCTGATTAATTTTGCTTAGCATAATACCCTCTAGTTCCTTCCATGTAGTTGCAAATGGCAAGATTTCATTCTTTTTGATTGCCGAGTAATACTCCATTGTATATACAGACCACATCTTTATCTGTTCATCCATCGATGGACATTTGAGCTCTTTCCTTGCTTTGGCTGTTGTTAGAGTATATTTTTAACATAAATGTTACTACTCAGGCGCCTGGGTTGCTCAGTTGGATGAGCATCTGACTTTGGCTCAGGTCACGATCTCATGGTTCATGGGTTCGAGCACCGCGTCGGTCTCTGTGCTGTCAGCTTAGAGCCTGGAACCTGCTTCCGATTCTGTGTCTGCCTCTCCCCCACTTGTGCGTGCGCTCTCGCTCTCTCTCTCTCTCTCTAAAGTAAACAAACATTAAAAAAATAAAAATGTTATTATTCACTGAATAGTTGGCCACTCAATTTAAAAATAACTTTGTGAGTGAAACAAATACAAAATTTGTGTTTTGAGACATAGCTAAAACTATTTTTCTGTACTTAAGGACTGTTTTATGAAAATAGGAAATAAAAACTGAACATGCTTTAAAGATATTTTTATTTGGGAATAATTTTAAACTAAAATCAAAGTTGCAGGAAAAAGAATAGAATTTAAAGAATTTAAAAGTTTCTCTTCTACCAGGTTTTATCCAGTGCCAGTATTTTGCTACCCTCCTTTCTCCCTCTCCTTTGCTTCTGTTCCTTTTCTCACTCACCTAAAATGGCCTCTACCATTGGAGGGCCATTTACATACATAATGACCCATTTGCTGTAAATATTAAGAATAAGGATAGCTTCTAGGGCGTCTGGGTGGCTCAATCAGTTAAGTGGTCGACTTTGACTCAGGTCACGATCTCACCGCTGGTGGGTTCAAGCCCCGCATGGAGCTCTCTGCTGACAGCTCAGAGCCTGGAGCCTGCTTCACATTCTGTGCCTTTCCCTCTCTAATGCCCACCACCATCCCCAGCATTCTGTGTGTGTGTGTGTGTGTGTGTGTGTCTGTCTGTCTGTCTCTCTCTCTCTCTCAGAATTAAATAAACGTTATAAAAAAAAAAAAAAAGAATAAGGATAGCTTCTTAAATATGTACAGAACTCAACTTCAGTAAATTTAACATTGATAAAATAATCCTGTCCTCCATATTTTAAATTTGTCAGTCGATCCCATAATGTGCTTTATAGCATCTCCCCTCTCTAGGACAGAATCCAGTATGGGATCATATATCATATTGGTCATTTCTCTTTAGTTTTCTTTAATCTGGAATATTTATAGACTCTTTTATTACATTGTCATTTTTGAAGAATACATTTTTTCTGGCATTGTGAGATCTGGGTATGCTTTAAAACCATAATATTAAGCCACTATTAATCAAAGATATTTTAAGTTCTGGGGCACCTGGGTGGCTCAGTTGATTAAGCGTCCGACTTCGGGTCAGGTCATGATCTCGCGGTCTGTGAGTTCGAGCCCTGCGTCAGGCTCAGTGCTGACAGCTCAGAGCCTGGAGGCTGCTTCGGATTCTGTGTCTCCCCCTCTCTCTGTCCCTCCCCTGCTCACGCTCTGTTTCTCTGTCTTTCCCCAAAATAAGTAAACATTAAAAAATTGTTTAAAAAAAAGGCATTTTAAGTTCTTTACTCTTCTTTTCCTTTAGCTTAATGTTGTGAGGAGAAAAAGACTCTTGGAAACCTCTCTGCCTTTCAGCTTTGATTTTACATTTTACTACCAAACTTCTAGGTAGAATGAATTTTATTGGTATTTAATTCATACCTACAGTATCTGTACAGGTGATGTCATAATCTAGAACTCTTGGTTAGTGATTATGTGGTTTTGATTTTTTAAAAGCTATGCTTTTTAAGTTTCATTAGCATCCTGTGTGAAATTTTGCATTTTTGTCTCCTCTCTCTCTGTTGTATTGTGCCACCTAGTGGAAATTTATGTCCTTCAGTATATGTCTAAAAATCTAGATGGAATGCAAGTTGAATTTTAACATACTGAGAAAAAGTTTGGAAAATTCGAACTTCTTGATTGACTTGGAATTCTTTAGAACAAGGATTGTCTTCCGAAATAAGAATTTAGGACAAATAAAATTCTTTGTACGTGAAGGTTTAGTAGAGGTCTTAAAATTATGAGCTGCTGACTGTTAAAACACTGTTACTGTTTCAACAAGAAACACCCTACGTGGGGTGGGGCGCCTGGGTAGCTCAGTTGGTTAAGCGTCTGACTTCGGCTCAGGTCATGATCTCGCGGTTCATGGGTTCGAGCCCCACATCGGGCTCTGTGCTGACAGCTCAGAGACTGAAACCTGCTTCAGATTCTGTGCCCCCCCCCCCCCACACCCTTCCCCCACTTGCACGTGCACGTTCTCTCTCTCTCAAAAATAAACATTAAAAAAAAAAAAAGAAAATAAAGAAACACCCTTCGTTATTTTCATCATTGAAACCTTAACCAAAACATTATATTTCCATCAGTCATTACTAAAATGGTTGTTGCTATTTAGATACCATGAAAATCCGCCCCCCCCCCCCCTTTTCATTGTGCATCTACTCTCCAGGCCTCATGTAGTGGGGCTTACAGATTATTTACATGCTCTAAGATTAGTTTTCAAGTCATAGAAGAAAAACACAGTGGGTAATAAATATTAATGAAATAGTTTAAAGGAAAGCAATGTGCTACTTTGAAAATAGCCTGAAAAAAAATGTAGACATGTATCGTTTGAAGACTCCTTACCAAGTGACAGGATAAGCTCTAATTTGTCCTTAGTTGGGTATAAATAAAACTCAGGATTTTTTTCTCATTTTCAATTTTTTTTATTTGAGAGAGAATGAATGAATGAATGAATGAATGAATCTTGAGCAGGCTCCACGCTCAGAGCAGAGCACAAAATGGATGGGGCTCCATCCCACGACCCTGGGATCATGACCTGAGCCAAAATCAGGAGTCTGATTCTCAACCGAGTGAGCCACCCAGGCACCCCTAGGATTTTTTTTTTTTTTTTTTGAGATTTTATTTTTAAGTAATCTCCACACCTAAGGTGGAGCTTGAACTTGGGACCCCAAGATCAAGAGTTGCACGCTCTACTGACTGAGTCAGCCAGGCACCCCAGGATTTTATCACTTGGAAAAAGTTGATGGTCTCTTTTTCTTGTTATTAAATATGAAGAAGATGCCTTCCTCATCCTTTGAAGTATTCAGAGTATTCAACATCCACATTTTTAGTGGGACTTGAGAAACATTTTAGTTTTGGGGTTTGACATTCTGCAGAATTAAACTAGAATATGAACTTTTGATGTTGTCTTCAGGGTACTCATGTATAATTAAGAATATTAAGACTTACCTAACCATTTAGGGAAAGTAGTTCTGAATTATAAGATTCAACCATTCAAGCATACAACATGGGTATTTTACAATGTTTTCATCTTATCATCATTCTTTCTTAGTTGCTGATGTATAGTCACAATGAGCGGATTAGGAGAAAACTCCTTGGATCCACTGGCCCCTGATTCACGAAAACGCAAATTGCCATGTGATACTCCAGCACAGGGGTAGGTCGTTTATTTCCTGATCCTTCACCAAGGTCTCCTCCCCCTACCATTATTTTTTTGACTTAAAACGAACATTTTAGCTTTCTGTTGTTTAAATTCTCAGGTAGATTTTTGTCTTTGCTTAAATAATATGATTTTGCTTTGAATTAAGTAGAATGGCACAGTGATCAGATAGACATCCTTATGATATAATAGAAATCTTATTGGTGATTCAGATAAAAGTGAGTTAGTCCAATAACTAACACTTTTGAGGTAGTGTGAAGCATTTCTTAGTGAAAGAGGTAGGTAGGAGTCAGGAATAGAGCATCAAGATTGTTGCAAATCAGATTACTCTTTAAATTCTTGTAAGAAGATGTTGTAAGTTGATATTTTGGCCTTCGTGAGGTTTCATCGTCCTTTTCCTGAATAAAGTTTGCAGTTTAAAAAATAGAAATCTAATGTTTCATGCAATGTTACGCTAGCCTTTTTAGTATTTGCCAAGGTCACTATGACTTGAGTTTTAATGTGATTCTTACAAAGTAAGAAATGGCTTATAAGCCTTATGTAAAACCTTGTCATTAATAAGTAGCTAACACTCTTTTTGTTATTATTTGTTGTTTTACTGTCTCTTTGATGTAAAGACTGTGTATCCTTATTTTCTGCATGATCAAACAGAGGCTAAGTGTCCCCAAGGCCACCAGGCTAACCAAAAGGTGGACTTGAATTTAGGTTTGCCTGAATTTCTGCTGTATTGTACTTCTTCTCCAAGATGAGTTTTTGATGGTTTCTATTGGCTAAATTTAATTTGCTTATGTATGAAGGTGCTGGTGATTCTGCTCCCGGCGTTTTTTTGTGATACGTACATTCATGGCCTTCTCTCCCCCCCCAATCTCTCTCAGTCTTACCTGCAGTGGTGAAAAGTGGAGACGGGAGCAGGAGAGTAAATATATTGAAGAACTGGCTGAACTTATATCTGCTAATCTTAGTGATATTGACAATTTCAATGTCAAACCAGATAAATGTGCAATTTTAAAGGAAACAGTAAGACAGATCCGTCAAATAAAAGAGCAAGGTAATACAAAGTAAGAAAAACACTCAAATCTTTTCAGAAGGAACTTGTTAACTATGTTTACATTTGCCTTTTTGCTACCTTGTTGCTCACGTGTGGGCTAGTGGGACCTGTCCTGTGTGGGATTGGACAAATGAGTTGGCCAACTTAGTACTCCTTGAGAAATAGTTAATAGAGCATTAGAAAGAGGCCAGTGTTCTCACCCTGTCCCATGTTAGTTGCCTTTCAGGAAGCCATGGGATAGTACATGTAGTAGTGAAAGAAAATTAAGGGTATCTTCTGCCCTCCCGGGTAACTCAAGTTTTAAGATTAAAAATTGCAGAATTGGTTTCTTATCAGGAAATGTTGTGTATGTGCATATGTATGCGTGTGCGTGCGTGCGTGCGTGTGTGTTCTGGGGACTGTTTGGAGGTGAATTTGATCTGTAACTGATATTTGTGATGTTTGTAGTATTGTCTTCTGTCTTTTCAGGAAAAGCCATTTCCAATGATGATGATGTTCAGAAAGCCGATGTATCTTCTACGGGGCAGGGAGTAATTGATAAAGATTCCTTAGGGCCACTTTTACTTCAGGCAAGTACATTATACTCGTGAGGAATTTTTAAGACTTAAGAATCTGCTTTTTGTGACGTGCTTTAAACATTGTTTTGCAAGTAGTTGTCCTCAATAGGTATGATTCGCCTATAGCATGTTTCTCTCGCTGTAAAGCAGGAGACGGGAACAGAGAGGAGGCTCTTCATAAAGTGCAACTGTTAACTTGTTTTTGTTTCAACTAGTTCACTTCAAGTACTTCTCAGTTGCTCGGTTCAGTTCTTCTTTGTAAATTCTCACTAGGGAGTGGGGTGGCTCCTGTAGCTTGATTTCGTATCAAATGGAAAACCAGGAAGTGCTAAGGATATTTCATTTTTAAAAACTCTTTTCAAGATGTAATTCTTCAAATATTGGAGTAGACATTCATTCAGATTTTATGTTGGCTGTATCTATCTTTTTTCCCTCAAATTCTTTTTATTTTAATTCTTTAAATACAATCCTATAGTAATTGTGCTGTGTGAATAGAAACAGCTGAGTGGTGGCTAATAGTTGTTTGCAGTGGTTGTTAAATCACTAGTAGTTGTAAAAAATTCTGTTTAGTGCTAAGGCTGGTGCCTTTGATTGGCCAAGACTGCCATGACAAAATATCACAGATTAGGTGGCTTAAACAACAGGAATTTATTTTTTAAAGTTCTGGAGGCTGGAAGTCCAAGGTCAAGGTATTGGCATGCTTGGTTTCTCCTGAACCCTCTCTGCTTAGCTTGTGGATGGTTGCCTTTTCCTTGTGTATTCACATGACCTTTTCTCTGTGTCTGTGCACCCCTTGTATCTGTCTTCTTCCATAGGAACATCAGTCCTATTGGATTGGAGCCCTAGTCTTATGACCTCATTTAACCGTAACCCCATAATCAGGGCCCTGTGTCCGAATATCCGCATATTATAGCCACATTGAGAGTTAGGGCTTCAACATGTGAATTTGGGTGGGGGAGACAGTTCAGTCCATAATAGCCCATATTAACCTATCCCACTTTAGGCATTGGACGGTTTCCTGTTTGTGGTGAATCGTGATGGAAACATTGTATTTGTGTCAGAAAATGTCACACAATACCTGCAATATAAGCAAGAAGACCTGGTTAACACAAGTGTCTACAGTATCTTGCATGAAGAAGACAGAAAGGATTTCCTTAAAAACTTACCGAAATCTACAGGTAGTCTTTTAATGTGTATTTCCTTTCTTAATTTTGTAAACACTAAAAAAAAAAGTTTATTTTTGAAGAAAGGGGGCAAGTTGGGGAGGGGCAGAGAGAGAAGGAGACAGAGGATCCGAAGCAGAGCACAGAGCGCCACGTGGGGCTCGAACTCATGAACTGTGAGATCATGACCTTGAGCCGAAGTTGGACGCTTAACTGACTGAGTCACCTAGGCACCCCTGAATTGCTAGCTTTTTAAAAAACTTTTTTCAATTTGTTTTCCAAAGTCAATGGAGTTGCCTGGACAAATGAGACCCAGAGACAAAAAAGCCATACTTTTAATTGCCGTATGCTGATGAAAACACCACATGATATTCTGGAAGACATCAACACTAATCCTGAACTGCGCCAGAGATATGAAACAATGCAGTGCTTTGCCCTGTCTCAGCCTCGAGCTATGATGGAGGAAGGGGAAGGTAAGATTGACCACATGTTTGAAATGTTTTTCAGACAGCAGCCAAATTTGTAGTTCTGTGATTTCCATTGTTGTATTCATTGACTGAATTCCATGTCCTTACTTGTCTATTTGAGAGATCTGTCCAAAAGTTAAATGTAATCCTTACCTGGTTGAATTTGTATTGTAGATTTGCAATCCTGTATGATCTGTGTAGCACGTCGCATTACTACAGGCGAAAGAGCGTTTCCCTCAAACCCCGAGAGCTTTATTACTAGACATGATCTTTCAGGTAAAAACTTTGTGTATGTGTGTATATACATTTTGTTCATTTGAGAGTTATTATGAAAGTTAACTATTTTTGCAGCCTGCATGCTCATGTAAAAGTACCTATACCCACTGTAGTGAATGCTTTGCATAGATTATTTCTTACGTTTCTTTTTTTTTTTTTTTTTGAAATTTATTTATTTTGAGAGAGAGAGAGAGCACGCGGGCGAGGGGCAGAGAGAGGGAGAGACAGAATCCCAAGCAGGCTCTCCACGGTCAGCGCAGAGCCCAAGTGGGGCACAAACTCAAACTGTGAGCCGAGACCAGGAGTCAGATGCTCAACCGAATGAGCCACCCAGCACCCCCATTTCTTATGTTGCTTATGCAACTCTTAAGATTCAGTAAAACCCTTGGCATTTGAGTTGGGTGTATTTGACAGTTAAACTCCCTCAAATAAACAAATAAAAAATAAATGTAGAGACACCTAGCTTTCTCTCCCAGTAGCATTTGAAATCAGTGTATTTCTTTTCTCTAACTTCAAACCCATTTTTCATAAACAAGTTTTCAAAAATACGATAATTTAAGAATTACTGGGAGTAATTTTTGATATCAACATGAGCTTCAGACTTGGTCTGCCCTTTTTTGACTATGGGAATAAAGACTTAAAGCCAGTATAAGTGATCAAGCACATAATGAAATGAAATGTAGTTGCATTATTATCTGTATTCACCTTCAGGATTGCTCATGCGATCATCTAACCCTAAATGGTGATGTCAAGGCTTGTCTTGTAGGTGCCATCCCAGAGATGAGGGAGCAGGTCGGGCGGCAGAGATTGAGTTCCTTGTCCAGCATTAGATCCTGGGTGGTAAAGAATTTGCAGTTGGGTCTGCCTGATGTCAAAGCCTGTACTGTTTGCTTTGTGTGCACCTTGTGGACCTGCAATAAGTAATTTGATAACATGGAATAGGTTTAAATATACATGGGGTGCCTGGGTGGTGGCCCAGTCAGTTCAGCATCCAACTTTGGCTCAAGTCACGATCTCGTGGTTCGTGAGTTCGAGCCCCACATCAGGTTCTGCCAGTGGAGCCTGCTTGGGATTCTCCCTCCCTCCCTCCCTCCGTCTGTCTGTCTGTCTGTCTCTCTCTCTCTCTCTCTCTCTCTCTCTCCACCCCCCTCTCTACCCCTGCCCTGTGCACACACTCTCTCTATCCCTCTCAAAAATAAACTTGAAAAAATTTAAATATACGTAATATACCTATAGCTATTACATGTGTATATATATGTATATGTTACGTACACATACATACATAACAGTATTCTACTCTTAAAAAAAAAAAGCTATTTTTATAGTTTTCAGTCATTTTATGCCAGGCTCAGTTGCCTGTCTTGAAGCTGCTTGAGATTAATTTCCACAGATGAAAAAAATAGCAAAAAAAGCTTTTTTGTATACTTAATTGACAGTCTGTTTACACTGATAAATATTATCTTACATAGGAAAAATTTTTTCTTTATTAACTTACTTTGAGATAATCAAACCTGGTGACAGAAATTTTTATGTGAATTTTTACCTTCTAGAGTGGTTCTTACTCTGTACCTATTATGTTTTGGCAGGCTGAATTTTCTCCGTGAATAACAATATTTCACATTTTATAGCTGAAAATACTAAATAGAACATCTTTACTCAAGCAATTTAGTGAATAGAACCTTTAAAATTATCTCATTAATGTCTCCTCTTATTATAAAAGGTAGAAGTTACCAGGCAGGCAAAGTGAAATCCTTTTGTCTGGTTCACATCTGAGAGCCATCTCACCATAGCCAGCATTTTCTAGTTTCTGTCTCTCCTTTCATAGGAGGTTTCTTGCCCTCCACAGAATACTTCTTTTGGACTCTGGAGAGATTTTATTCTCTGTCCCAGATGTGAACTTTTTCTGAGCATCTATTTTGTATTTGTCATCTGGGTGTCAGAGCTGAGCTCAGAGAAGGGGTTGAGGATAGGCCATCTTTATTCTGGGCACAGCACGCAAACGTTTACTCTTCCCTGCAGTGCATTTGTCACTTCTCCCTAGGTGGGATCTCCCCCCCCCCCCCCCCCCGTTACTAAGATTTTTTTTAATATGTCATGAAGGGTCCGGATTTTACACAGATTCTTAACTGGGGACTCTGTCCATGAGCTCATCCACCGTTAGTACCTTTCTCATCCCCAGCAGCTTTTTCAGAACCATATTACGCCGTGTGTTTTCCCAATCCAAACCTGATTTTCTTCAGCATTTTTACTTTTCCGACAAACACATCATGGACAGGGTAAATAGATTGGAAAGCCTTTTCTGTATCTTTCCCAGGCTGTCAGAGATCAGGTCATTAACCACTCCTTTTAAGTCATTTGTCTGCCCCTCTTGGGTCAGGATTTCCATCACCTTCCCAATTTGGTGGGCCTGTTTGTGCCAAGCATAAGAGGTTGTCTGGGTCTGAGTATTGCCTTTTCAGTAAGGCATATGTGGAACAGGCAAAATAACCATTGATTTCTTGATACCAACATGAGCTTTCAGTCATAGTCTGGCACTTTTTGCCGTGGAGCATATTTTGTCTTGGGCATCCGTGTCCCGAATGTTGATCACACGGTTTTTGCCCAGGGCATCCTCAGTAATTATTTCGAACTTTTAAAATGTGACGTCAACATTCTGGGGACCAGTAAGGCTCACTTCAGAAGCGCAGTTCTTGAGGCCATCAGAGACCATTGTGTCCGTCGACAGAGTTCTTATGACTGATGTTTTCTGAACATTCCTTTCACTGAACATAGCGGGTGCTTTCTCCTCATATGGCTCTTTCTTCGACAATGGATCGACTATTTTCTTCTTGGCTCCTTTTGCCACATTTTGTTAGGTGTTTATTCTTGCCAATGTTTATTCTTGTCCTAATACTGCTCAGAAAGTGTTGAAAGGCCTAGCCATTTTTTTTAAAGGGCCATCTTCATAAAACCTTTAATTTTGTAGTGTTTTTGAGTTGTATAAATTTTGTCTCTCTAGTGTATTTGATGTTAAACAAAAGTTGTCAGAAACTTCCAGACTGGTAGAAATGAGTATTTGGTTAACCTTCCTGTTTAGATTTTAAGTGTCCAAAGATGCAGTCACCTCCCAGATGAAAAGAATTGTCCCTGCTAGCTGTGTAGGTAGGTATTTTCATAGCTGCAGGGACAGACCATCTTCAAAAGAACAATTTTACTGGTAGGTGTTGTTTTTTTCCTTTAAGTGAAAACGAACCTAAGGCTATCTGGCCATGTTCTATTCTGTACATTCAGAAAGTGAAAGGAGTTCTGTGATACTCTGTACAGGAGGACATTTAATGTAAGAATGTCCTGCAGGACTGTGTCCTGAAAATATATCCAGACTGTATCTGGATATAGCAGAGTAAGCAGAGCAAAGATTTGGTGTCTTTATTTGAATCTTCAGAGCTAAGCCACGCAGTCAGCGTGCAACCAGTAAATACTTGTGGGTTGGATTTAACTCTTTATTTTCTGTTTAATAGGAAAAGTTGTCAATATAGATACAAATTCACTGAGATCTTCCATGAGGCCTGGCTTTGAAGATATTATCCGAAGGTGTATCCAGAGATTTTTTAGTCTTAATGATGGTCAGTCATGGTCCCAGAAACGTCACTATCAAGAAGGTAAAGAATTTTGAGGTTGATTCTTGGCCTCGTTTGTTTTTGTGTTTGTATATAGCATACAGTACGTACATGGCTGTAGTTGCTGTTCTGTGCATGTGGGGCAGGAATTCTTTTAGCCTGCTTGTAATTTTGGTGCAGGTCCAGTCTTTTCCCTGGATTTTGAAAATGTGGCACTTGAAGTATATTTCCTTTCTCTCCTCTCTTACATGTGTCTGTTTTGCCAACTGTAGTCGCTGGTAATGGTGTATTTTCCCCAACAGCTTATATCCATGGCCATGCAGAAACCCCGGTGTATAGATTCTCATTGGCCGACGGAACCATAGTGACTGCACAAACCAAAAGCAAACTCTTCCGAAACCCTGTCACGAATGATCGGCACGGCTTTGTCTCGACCCACTTTCTTCAGAGGTAATGATAGATTCCTGCATCTCCTCACATTAAATGCAGCGCTGTTCTCAGGGTGCCTTATTATTAATGTAAAAAGCAAGATTTAATAGAAAAAGCAGAGCCTTTGGATTTGCTGAAGTGAGTTTAAATTCCTGGGTTATGATATATTTTTTAAGGTTATATTTGTATGTGAAAATGAGGATTTGCTCATGAGTTACTTCCTGGGAAAGCTGGGGAATGGGAAGGCCTAATGGATAAAAGAACTATCTACTGTGACTACCACTGTTCCCTTTCATTTCTGGTGACGTGTTACATTGCTTCCAGGGATTGCATTTAAAATTTGAAAGTAGACTCCAAGCAAAACTGAGAGTTTCTCTTGTTGTTGCTGGTGGTAAATGAGCAACACATGGAAAAGCAGGATATTTACCCATTAACGATCTTGCATAATTTGCAGGTACCTCCAGGTCAGCCCCTAGATGTGTGGCGACTCTAGTGAAGTCCCGCCGAGATTCCAGTTAATGTAACTGTTGGTCCTCAGTGCTGTGGTGGTGGTCACTCCTAGATTTTGTGGCATATTAAAAAGTATTTCACTGGGCTCGTCATAACTGATCAATATTTAGGTTGGAATTGGTACTAAGTGTTGGAATGGTGCCTAGGAAGTGAAGTTCGTGGCACTTCATCATTAAAAAATAATCTTGAGTGTTTTAATGCATGCTTGTAGTGTTTAAAAAAAAATGTTTTTTTAATGTTTATTTCTGAGAGAGAGACCGAGCGTGAGTGGGGGAGGGGCAGAGAGAGAGGGAGACACAGAGTCTGAAGCAGGCCCTAGGCTCTGAGCTGTCAGCACAGAGCCCGATGCGGGGCGGGAGCTCACAAACCGTGAGATCATGGCCTGAGCCAAAGTTGGTTGCTGAACCGACTGAACCGCCCAGGCACCCCACGTGCTTGTAATATTTTTAAAAAAATTTTTTTTAATGTTTATTTCTGAGACAGAGACCGAGCATGAGTGGGGGAGGGGCAGAGAGAGAGGGAGACACAGAATCCGAAGCAGGCTCCAGGCTCTCAGCGGTCTGCACAGAGCCCGACGCGGGGCTCGAACTCACGGACCACGAGATCATGACCTGAGCTGCAGTCGGACATTTAACCGACTGAGCCACCCAGGCACCCTGCATGCTTGTAATATTTTAGTGAAGGTTTGTCTTCTTTCTTTGCAGGGAACAGAATGGGTATAGACCAAACACGAATCCTGTTGGACAAGGCATTAGACCTCCAGCAGCTGGATGCAACAGTTCGGTAGGCGGCATGAGCATGTCGCCAAACCAAGGCTTACAGATGCTAAGCGGCAGGCCCTATGGCTCGGCCGACCCCAGCTCCACCGGGCAGATGAGTGGGCCCAGGTATGGGGCTTCCAGCACCATAGCTTCAATGAACGCTGGGCCAGGCATGCAGTCCCCATCTTCCTATCAGAATAGCACCTATGGTCTCAACATGAGTAGCCCCCCACACGGGAGCCCTGGCCTCGGCTCCAACCAGCAGAACATCATGATTTCTCCTCGTAATCGTGGGAGTCCAAAGATGGCCTCACACCAGTTTTCTCCTGTTGCAGGTATTTGTGTTGGCATTTCCGTTTCTTTATTTTTTACTCTTCAGTAGTCCTTCTCTTTTTATTCTGTTGCAATTCTTGTAAAGTCAGTTCATTTTCTAATAGAGTTAAGTGGCATTTTGTTATAGCATCTGATAGTCTAATTCTTGCCTTAATTGTTCTCCACATCCAGGTGTGCACTCGCCCATGGGATCTTCTGGAAATACTGGGAGCCACAGCTTTTCTAGTAGCTCTCTGAGTGCTCTTCAAGCTATCAGTGAGGGTGTGGGGACTTCTCTTTTATCCACTCTGTCTTCACCAGGCCCCAAACTGGATAACTCTCCCAATATGAATATAAGCCAGCCAAGTAAAGTGAACAGTCAGGATTCCAAGAGTCCCCTGGGCTTGTATTGTGATCAGAATCCAGTGGAGAGTTCAGTGTGTCAGTCAAATAGCAGGGATCACCTCAGTGACAAAGAAAGTAAGGAGAGCAGTATCGAAGGGTCAGAGAATCAGAGGGGTCCTCTGGAAAGCAAAGGTCATAAAAAATTACTGCAGTTACTTACCTGTTCTTCTGATGATCGGGGTCATTCCTCTTTGACCAACTCCCCCCTGGATTCAGGTTGTAAAGACTCTTCCATTAGCGTCACCAGCCCCTCTGGGGTGTCTTCTTCGACCTCTGGAGGAGTGTCCTCCACATCCAATATGCACGGGTCACTGCTGCAGGAGAAACACCGGATCCTGCACAAGTTGCTGCAGAATGGGAATTCACCCGCAGAAGTAGCCAAGATTACCGCAGAAGCCACGGGGAAAGACACCGGTAGTGCAGCGTCTGGTGTGGAAGGAAGCATCAAGCAGGAGCAACTGAGTCCTAAGAAGAAGGAGAATAATGCACTTCTGAGATACCTGCTGGACAGGGATGATCCCAGTGATCCGCTCTCTAAAGCCCTGCAGCCCAAAGTGGAAGGAGTGGACAATAAAGGGAGTCAGCGCAGCAGCTCCACCGTTCCTAGCTCGAGTCAGGAGAAAGACTCTAAAACTAAGACCGAAACAAATGAAGAGGTAATTTGTTCTGTTTTCCAGCTTAGCCATTGTGGTTAATCCTTGCATTTCTGTGTTAGAAAGACAGTGTGTTACGTGCAAAACCCTATCTTCTATTTTAGGTTTATGTGATGGAAGTTATTCTTGAGCTGTCGGTTCTTTGTAATTCTTTCGGGCATCGTGAAGTGTAATGTGACGCAGTTTGGAAAGAACCAGATGTGGGTGTTTTAAAATGTGACTATAACTTGAACCAGTTGGTAGAGAATTTGAAAATTTTCATGGAGGTTTTGTTGTTGGAATGAGAAGGTTGGGTCATGTAATGGTATAGTAGAAAGAAATGGGGGGAAAAACTTAACACGTTAAGTAACAGAATTTTGATTTTTACCTAAAATCATGTTTCCCTCTGTACATGATCTCATTCCATATAAGCGTTCGTCAAACTCTGACTCCTCTTGGGAGGTGTTAATATGCACCTGAGAAAATTAAGGTCTTGGGGAAGTCTTGCTGTTAGGATGTCTATTTAATTTTTGTTGAACCTAGTGCTCCAAATTTATGGACCAAGAGCTCTTTTTATTTATTTTTTTTATTTTATTAAAAAATTTTGTTTAATGTTTATTTATATTTGAGAGATAGAGACAGAGTGTGAACAGGGGAGGGATAGAGAGAGAAGGAGACAGAATGTGAAGCAGGCTTCAGACTGTGAACTGTCAGCACAGAGCCTGACGCGGGGCTTGAACCCATAAACCTCGAGATCATGACCTGAGCCGAAGTCAGATGCTTAACTGACTGAGCCACCCAGGCTGCCCCAGAGCCCTTTTTAAAGCATGCCTGTGAATCTTTTGTCGAATGTCAGCTTGTTGCCTTTGTTACTAATCATACTTGTTTTGGAAGGTATGTATAGAGGCAGGCCTCTCTGTCAGCCGATGATCCTGAGTAACACTAGCTCGAAAATACCTACGGTTTGAGAATTAAAGTTCCAGTGCAGATTTAAAAATGCCCCTGTTGAAAGCACTTCCAAACCCAGAGATTTCTTTCAGTAGTTAAAACTATTCTTCATTTCAAGGAAGAAGATTTAGGGTGGGGGTCTAAGTAAGCTAGCCTTTAAGTTGGGCGTTATCATTTCCGGTAACTTGTATTTTACTTGTTCCCGTTTCATTTGTGTTCTTCTGATGAATGTGTATGCATGTATATCTAGTAGTGCACACAGGTTAATTAAAAAAAACCTTCCCCCCCCCCCCCCAGGGATCTGGAGATTTGGATAATCTAGATGCTATTCTTGGTGATCTGACTAGTTCTGACTTCTACAATAATTCCGTATCCACAAATGGTAGTAATCTTGGAACCAAGCAGCAGATGTTTCAGGGAACTAATTCTCTGGGTAAGAAAGAACTAGGTTTTATTCTTGCTGCCTTTTTAACGTTTCTTCGCACTTGTATGTATAGTTAACCCTTGAACAACACAGGTTTGAACAGCACATGTTTATTTACACACGTGTATTTTTTAAAAATAAATACAGTACAGTACTATAAACATTTTCTCATGGTTTTCTTAATGTTTTCTCCATTTTATTATGAGAGTGCAGTATATAATACATATGACATACAAAATATGTGTTAATTGACTTATCAAAGTCTTTTGGTCAAAGTAGATAATTAGTAGTAAGTTTTTGGGGAATCAGAAGTTGTATGGATTTTTTACTGTGTTGGGGGCTCGGTGCCCCTAAGCCCTGTGTTGTTCAAGAGTCAGCTGTGCTCTTACACTAAGATTGGAATCTAAGCATTTTTTTTTAAGAGAAAGAGGGCAAGCATGTGTGTGTGCGAGCAGTGAGGAGGGGCAGAGAGAGAATCTTAAGCAGCTTTATGCTCAGTGTGACGCAGGGCTCAATGTCATGACCCCGAGGTCATGGCCTGAGTTGATGTCAAGACACTCAACCAACTGAGCCACCCAGGTGCCCCTAATTAGCATTTGTAAACTTTAAAATGCATACTCTACCTCTCAGCTTTGAATACTAATTCAGAGTGCATATGTTTTAAAAAGCTTTCTGGACGTTTTCCTATTTTTAAAAATTCCCTGTTTCTAATTAATATACCAGTAATCCTGGAACTTTTAGGAAAATGTTCATCATTGGTTGCTCCAGATGAGTACCAGGTACCTGAGCATCTATTTTTGTGAGGCATAGAGACTTAAATTAAAAAGCAACTAAAACTGTAGATAGAAGCCTGTCCTGAGACATTTCTGGAACCTGGTTATCTAGCTGGGAGACTTCTTTAGTGTTTGCTGATTCTCCCTCGGCCTCTCTTCCACAGCTATGTGGTTTCCTCACTCATCAGTTTAACGAGGGCATATTACAGGTATCGATCAAAAAAGAGTAATTCACAGTTATCAGGAATGGTGATTATTCATTTTCGATGGCACTATTTCCTAAACTAAAATGGAAAGATCAATCAGATGGATTGGAAACAGTAAAAAGTTAGGAGATTTTGTATTTCATTCCTTGTTTGACTAGAGGGCAACTTACCTGGTTATATTTAATTATAAAATTTTAAACAGAATCCACTTAAGAAGTTCCCTTAGGGAAGAACCTCTGGCAGTTTGAATGTTGCTAGCAGTTGTAATATTAAGCGAAGCGGAACACAAATGACCGTATCAGGCCGCAGAACGATGCCCTAGTACAGCAGCCAGTGCTGGGACTCTTGTTTTCTACTGGATTTGGAATACGGGGTTTTTGTCTTCTTCTTCTTCTTTGCGCGCGCGTGTGTTTAGTGTTTATTTTAGTAAGGGAAAGTTTTGTGTGGGTGGTATTGGTATTGATGTGTTGTCCTTGATTACTTATGTACTGAATTGTCAGAGGACATTTTGTATTGTGTATCTGTGTTTCAGCAGGTTTGAGGAGCCCACAGTCTGTGCAGTCCATTCGTCCTCCGTATAACCGAGCGGTGTCTCTAGATAGCCCTGTTTCTGTTGGCTCGAGTCCTCCAGTAAAGAATATCAGTGCTTTCCCCATGTTACCAAAGCAGCCCATGTTGGGTGGGAATCCAAGAATGATGGATAGTCAGGAAAATTATGGCTCAACTATGGGTATGTTATTTCTAATAAGTATTTATGATTAAACTTTTGGGAAAAGCAAATTTAGAATACTTAAAGCCATTTAAATAATTGGGATTAAGTAATAGGTTTATGAGTAACAGTAGCACAGTAGTTCTTTCATAAGTCTCCTTAATTTATTCTGTGGCTTGGTTATTTAAGCTCTTTAAAAAATATTTATTTATTTTGAGAGAAAGCGAGAGAGAGACAGAGAGATTATGAGAATGTGTGCATGCGAGACACGAGCGAGTGGGGGAGGGGCAGAGAGAGGGAGAGAGAGGATTCCAAGCAGGTTCTGTGCTGACAGCACAGATCCCGATGTGGGGCTCGATCCCATGAACTATGAGATCATGACCTGAGCTGAAATTCGCCTAATGCTTAACCGAACGAGCCACCCGGGCGCCCCTGGCTATTTAAACTCTTAAGGAAGCTTTCGGTCTGAGACCTTTTCTAACTTGTAATGAATACATGGCAACAGTTTCCCATCAAAAAATGTCTTTATTTATTTACTTATTTTTTCAAAGTTTAATTTTAATTTTTTTTTTTTTAACGTTTATTCATTTTTGAGACAGAGAGAGACAGAGCATGAACGAGGGAGGGGCAGAGAAAGACAGGGAGACACAGAATCGGAAGCAGGCTCCAGGCTCTGAGCCATCAGCCCAGAGCCCGACGTGGGGCTCGAACTCACGGACCGTGAGATCGTGACCTCAGCTGAAGTCGGACGCTTAACCCACTGAGCCACCCAGGCTCCCCTCAAAAAACGTCTTTAAAAAAATAGTCTTCATAGTTGGCCAGTCCTATTTTTAGGATGACAAAGCTTTTATTTTATTTTTATTTTTGGTTAAGTTCATGTGTAATGACGGTACTTACATAGCAAGGATTTCATGATAATCTGGAAAAGACGTAATCATTTCTACCTGTTTTAGGTGGACCAAACAGAAATGTGACTGTGAATCCGACTGCTTCCTCGGGAGACTGGGGCTTGCCAAGCTCAAAGACGAGCAGAATGGAGCCTTTGAGTTCAAACTCCGTGGGAAGACCAGGAGCGGATTACAACGCTTCTTTACCCAGACCTGCAGTGAGCGGCCCGATGCCCACATTGCCCCTCCGGTCCGCTGGCATCCCAGGTGCGAGGCCGGCGTTGCCGCCACAGCAGCCACCACAGCAGCAGATGCTTCAAATGCGTAAGCGTCCCCTTCGCCAAAAGAGAAAGAGAGATGACACGGGGCGGTGTTTGCCCTTGCCTTCTTTGAAAATGCATCCCCTCTTTTTCCTCCACCAGGGCCTGGTGAAATTCCCATGGGAATGGGGGTCAGTCCGTATGGCCAGGCAGCACCGTCCAACCAGCCGGGTTCCTGGCCAGATGGCATGTTGTCCGTGGAACAAGGCTCTCATGGGACTCCAAATAGGTGAGGCTTTACTATGTGACTCTGTAGAAGATGTTAGCATTGGATTATCTAGAAAATGCTCAGAGCACAGGAGCAAACCTGAAAGAGAATGAGAAAAACTCACTGTGACCGAGGTGCCTGGTTGCCACCTGGGCATTTCAGGGATGCTGGTGAAAGTGCACCACAGCAGATTGTGTGTCTTCTGGTTTCGTTTAGCTTGATCAGTTACTCATTTGCATGAAAGAAGCCACCTGTCAGTGTCAGCTCTGCCTTCAGTTCTGCAGTAAAGAAAAAATGGCTTGATCTGCTGGGGGGACAGTGGTGTAGCTTTGTGCGTTCATTAGCTTCAGTGCTTCTCTACCCAGTGGAGAACGAACAGCCTCGCCACAGAATTTTTCCTGAGGCAGAATGAGTATCTAGGTCCACGCCCTTCTGATGTGTCGGAGGGCCGTGGCACCTTATTGTGGGTAAATGGAACTTGTATTGTACTTGTTAACACGTGAGCTCTGTGGCCACGGGGAACAAAAAGTTATTTTGGCAGGTCCCAGGCTCAGTTTGCTGATGGTTGAACATTTGTGTTTTTTTCTTTTTGTCTAGTCCTTTGTGGGTTACTTCAACTTAACAAATATCATAACCATGACCACCTCTGTTCTTGTATGATCTTGAGAATAGCACCCTGTTCCATCCTCTTCAACCTCTGCTGTCCCCTAAATGTGTAGGGATCTAGCAGTTACATTTGGTGGTGGGAGTGTGTGCTAGGCATGTGTAAGCTAGATGTGGTAACTGTAGATGGCCTGGCGGAAGGTTAAAATTGTGGGCCTTCAATTTAAGTTGGTGACATTTGCTCTTCTCTCTTAACCAACCAAGTTGGTTTATTGTTTCTACTTGTAATAATTAAGGTATTACTGTATATTAAAAACGTGTGTGGTTAGAGAAAGAGAGAGAGAGAGAGAGAGAGAGGGAGAGAGAGAGAGGGAGAGAGAGAGAGTGTCAGTAAGAGGAAAAGCACCACTGGCATTGATTGCAAGTCTCTGTTTAGGCCACTTCTTAGGAATTCCCTGGATGATCTTCTTGGGCCACCTTCTAACCTGGAAGGGCAGAGTGATGAACGAGCGTTGTTGGACCAGCTACACACTCTCTTGAGCAACACAGATGCCACAGGCTTGGAAGAAATTGACAGAGCTCTGGGCATCCCTGAACTTGTGAATCAAGTAGGTAGCATTAACATGGAAATGGAAGTGTGTATGTGCACACGTGTGTGCATACATTCATGAAGCCATGCACAAGAATGCCTGTATGTGTATCTTTCCGATCACTTGTGTTACCTCACTGTGTTCATGGAGAGTGATGATTGGAGTTCCTAACCCTCACAAGCACTGTGCTGTGGCCCACGTGGATGAAGACACACACAGTGTGGACAAGCAAGTGGTGAAACAGATACAGAGCATGATTATTCTTTTAAATCTTTTTCAGTCTGTTGGGCAACAAAGGTGCTTGTTTTATTTATTTTTTTAAAGATTTGAGTAACCTGTACACCCACCGTGAATTTTGAACTGAAAACCCTAAGATCAAGAGTGTCATACTGTACCAACTAAGCCAGCCAGGTGCCCCAAAGATGTTTGTCTTAAATTGTATTTTGTTGATTGCAAGATAGAACATATTTTATGTTTTTTTTTTATATGTGTTTTAAAAATAGTTTTCTGATGGAGTTTTTCTTGATATGCAACAGTATGTTATTTATGTAGGTTTACTTATTGATTTATTGATTCTTTCATTTAACAAATATTTACTTTCTATATGCCAGTTAGTGTTAGAGGCTGAGGGGAAGTAGTGAAACAAACGAGTTCCTGCTCCCGAAGCTCACATCCCATTGGACAGGCAAGCATCAGGCAAGGAGCCACCTGGATAGCAGCAGACACGGTAGGGTAGAGATTAGCAGGAAAGGCCTAGGACACTAGGAGACTATCGTAAAAGAACCTTTTCTTGGGGTGTGGACGGGGTGTCCAGATTTTACTCAAAAAATGCCCTCTATCTGAGCTACCATTTGAAGACTGTTAACTTGTCTCCTACGTTTAAATCGTTTTCCCAGTTTCTTTTCAGTGGGGACTTGTTTGTAGTTTTGTTCTTTAGTTTATTTTTTTTTATTTTTTTTTTTTTAAATTTTTTTTTCAACGTTTTTTATTTATTTTTGGGACAGAGAGAGACAGAGCATGAACGGGGGAGGGGCAGAGAGAGAGGGAGACACAGAATCGGAAACAGGCTCCAGGCTCCGAGCCATCAGCCCAGAGCCTGACGCGGGGCTCGAACTCACGGACTGTGAGATCGTGACCTGGCTGAAGTCGGACGCTTAACCGACTGCGCCACCCAGGCGCCCCTGTTCTTTAGTTTAAAAATGTTTGTGTTTTCAAGTCCAGGATGATGAGATGAAGAATTACTGGGGACTCGAGTGAACGGTCAGGAAAGCTTTTTCTGGGGAGATGGCATGCCAGTTGATGTTTGAAGGGTGAGTTGGAGCCAGCTCAGAACACAGCGAGGGGGAGAATGTTCCATAAGGGGTATGGCTAACTCAAAGGTCCCCAGGCAGAGAAGGGCTTGGGGGTTCAACAAAGTGACTAAAAGTCCACGAGAGAAGGGGAGGGATTGCTGTAGGATGATGTTGGGGAGGAGAGGTCAGTGGAGGTTAGGTTCCACAAAGCCATCTTAAGGAGTCTTCCATTTTTCTGCTATATTGGGAAGCCATAAAAGATTTTAAGCAGGGTAATGAAGAGATTTGCTTTTCTTTTTTGTTATTTTTAATTTTAATTTTTTTTAAGTTCATTTATTTTGAGGGGGAGAGAGAGAGTTGGAGGGCGGAGAGGGGCAGAGAGAGGATGGGTACAGAAGATCCGAAGCAGGTTCTGTGTTGACAGCAGAGACCCCCATGTGGGGTCTCGAACTCATGAACCGTGAGAACATGACCCGAGCCAAAGTCAGACACTTAACCGACTAAGCGGTCCAGGCGTCCCTAATTGTTATTTTTGCCAAGTAATCTGTGTTTGTAACTTTGAAATGATACAGAAATATACTCTTTGAAGAATCATGCACATTTACCCTAGTCAGAGATAGTGAAACTCAACTCTTTATTTTGGGAATATTCTAAGTAATATGCTTGTGCAACTGTCCTTCATCAACTTCAATCTGTATCTGTTGATTTCCTGATAGGATAGTTGACTGTGCATTCATAGTCCCTTATCTGAGAACTTGGGGCTCAGGAATTTTGGGATTTAGGAAGATCAAGTGGTGCGTATGTGCCACATACTCTGTGATGCCCCTGGTGGAGTTTTGAGCAATATTGTAGTTTTAGGCAGTAGCCGGTCATCATACATGCTAATATTTTTATAGCAAAATAGTCACCCCAAATGAGACATCTAGAGATTATGTATTGCTTCATTAAGTTCAGATCAAGTTTTGCTATTAAATACATTTAATGCAGATGAAAAATTGTGTTGCTTTTTTTAAAAAATTTTTTTTTTTTGGATTTTTTTTGGAATTTCAGATAAATTGTGGATCTGTATTTAGCTCCCCTTTCTCCACATCCATACGCATTACATAGTACTCCCAGAATAATTATGTCTTTTGTTGTTAAATAGGTGGTCAATATTTATATTAATTTGACTCCTTGCTGAGCCAGGTATAGTTTGTATAGGATTTTGGTTTTGGTTTGTCTGATTTTGAGTTAATTGCCCTTTTTTTGTTTGTTTGTTTTTTGTTTTTGTTTATTTATTTTGAGAGAGAGAGACAGAGAGACAGACAGCATGAGTGGAGGAGGGGCGGAGAGAGAGAATCTCAAGCAGGCTCTGCACTGATGCGGGGCTCAAATTCGTGAAACTGAGAGATCATGACCTGAGCCAAAACCAAGAGTCAGATGCTTAACCGACTGAGCCAGCCAGGCGCCCCAGCTGCCTTCCTTTTTTGATTTGCTTTGTTTTTACACATTTCTGATCCTTTCCAAATACTGCAGCGGAACTGTAAAATTTCTCTTAATTTTTTCTTCACGTATTCAGACACATTTTTAGGTGATTCTTCAGTTCCTTGCTTCCCTCTTGTGATTCTCCGTTGGTCTGCTTTACTCTGTCCTGAGAGGCAGGTCTAGACGCTTTTCTGTGTTAGATCTCCCAGCTCTGGTCCCAAGTGGTTTTCCCTCTTGCTTTATTCCTTTGTTTTGTTGAAACACAGTTTCTGTTAATTTCTCCACCCCACTGCATGGGATAAAGTCTGAAAATATCTTTTATTCCACTCTCCTGCATTAAATTTTGGGTTGAAAATAATTTTTTCTTAGCATGCTGAAAGAATTGTTTGATAGCTTTCTGGCATCCATTGTTGCCATTGACTCAGTCTGATTCCTGTTTTTATGTGTGATTAGTTTTTTTTTCTGTTTGGAATTATTCAGGAACTTTTTCTCTGAAATTGCAGGAAGCCTTATCTTGGTATGGGCCTTGTTTCATTCATTCTGCTGTATATCAAGTGCACAGATAATCTTTTTGGTTTGGGGGCATTTTCTGTGTCCTGTCTTTTTTTTTTAACTAGTGAGTTTTGTTTTCAGTTCCTAATACACTAGTGTTTTCATTTTTTTTAATATAATTTGTCAAATTGGCTAATGTACAGTGTGCGCCCTTGGTTTTGGGGGTAGATTCCCATGGTTCATCAGTTACATACAACACCCAGTGCTCATCCCAACAAGCACCCTCCTCAGTGCTCATCACCCATTTTCCCCTCTCCCGCCCGCCCCTCCCCCCGCCATCCACCCTCAGTTTGTTCTCTGTATTTAAGAGTCTCTTGTGGTTTGCCTCCCTCTCTCTCTGTTTGGTGACTCGTGAGTTTTAATTGCATTTATTAGTAATGAGGCTGAACATTAGTAAAGCTTACAGACATGTCATTTGGTATCATTTCTTTAATAATTTTATCTCTTCTGTTTTTTTCTTCTTGGGTGTTGATTGACATGTTGGGTATTACACTGAATCTCTGTTTTTTAATCTCTATTTTTCTTGTCTCTGAGTAACGTTTTATTTGAGTCACTTTCATGTTGAAAGCTGTCTTCGTCAGATATCTGGTGATCCTTGGCTATCTTTTTATATTTAAGTATGATGTATTAAAAAGGATCAGTCGTCACTGAAAGTGGCTGGTCAGGGGCTGGCCCTTTTATTTCAGGACTCCCCAGAATTCAACATCTAGAGCCATTGATGCATCTCCCCTCCTATTCCCACTTTACAGTTTTTCTCACTTGGGAATTTATTACCTGATTGTATTTTGGGAACTGGGCTGGGGGTGCAAGTAGATGATACCATAGTATTAAGATATAAAATTATAAAAATAAAAATTTTACTAGAAATCATAAATAAGACTTCCTGTTTTCAGGCTCTGCCTACCCTTGCCCTCCACTGTGCCTGGTGTCCCAGAACTGAGGTTGCCGAGGGAGTAGGTGGAAAGTACGGCCACGTAGCTGTGCGGAGTCGGGGGACAGGTGGAGGGCAGGGAGGTGGCTGCCCCCTGCTCTCTGCCCAGATTCCTCACCAGCCCCGTTTGAGCACTTTGCCTGAGCCTCTGCCGTCCCAGTGCAGCCTGTCGTTGGCTCGGTGTCTTACGTGTGTTTTTCTCCACAGACACGTTAGTGCCTACTTTCTCTCTCTCTCTCTCTCTCTCTCTCTCTTAATTTTCTAATGTTTTATTTATTTTTGAGAGAGAGAGAAAGAGAGAGAGAGTGGGAGACACAGAATCCTAAGCAGGCTCCAGGCTCTGAGCTGTCAGCACAGAGCCTGACTTGAGGCTCGAACCCACGAACCGCGAGATCATGACCTGAGCCAAAGTTGGACACTTACTGAGCCACCCAGGTGCCCCGGTGCCTACTCTCTTGAGTTGGTTACTCCTCTCTTTTCCTGTCTTGCAAATACCTGTTGAAATATTTATCTTGTTGCCTTCCTTATTCTCATTGTTTTGTGGATAAATACTACCTTTTAAATTCTTCGCTGGTATTTTAGTAGAGTTAGCAAGAGAAAGGAGGTAAATATGCATGATCGATCCATGTTTCACTTACAGTGTGATTTACTTTATAGAAATATATTTCAGGTGGCTCTCTGGGGAGGGGAATTGGTATGAGGGGACAGAGTAGACACATAGATGTCAGTTACTACAAGAGTCCAAGAAAGTGTCTTAGAGAGGGTCACAGCTATGGAAGGGAAGAAGGGAAGGATGCATAATGTGTCCTGGAAGAAAACTGACAGGACTTGGTGGACCGTGTATGCACACACGTGCTTGGAAAGGGAGAGGGGGGCACCTGGGTGGCTCAGTCGGCTGAGCATCCGACTTTGGCTCAGGTCACGATCTCACAGTTCGTGAGTTCAAACCCTTCATCGGGCTTGCTGCTGTCAGTGCAGAGCCTGCTTCAGATCCTCTGTACCCCTCTCTCTATGCTCCTACCCTGCTCACGCTCTTTCTCCCAAAAATAAAACATTAAAAAAGGGGGGAGAATGTGAGGATTCCAGATTGCTGGCTTTAGTTCTGGGCAAATGGTGTTGTCATTTTGCCATGAGGGAAGATTGGAGGAGAATTGGGTCTTTTGGGCGAGGGACTCTTTGGAACCACTACCTGTGTTTTCTACACATGAAGTCTGAGATGCCTGAGATATCCAGGTAAAGATGTTAAGTAGCCATCTGCGTAAGCAGAATTAGAACTCGGAGACACTTGAGCCAGAGGCAAGTTCAGCAGTCGTCACTAGTAGATGAGGAGACCAAAATAGAAAATGTAATGAGAGGAAAAAGGTTCGAGGACTGAACCCTGATGAACTCTTAACGTGCCTCCAAAGGGGAGATCAGGGGGTAGGGAGATTGAGGGTGGTGTCACCGTCACAGTGGGGTGAAGTGTGTTTTGGGACGAGACTGTTGCCTGCATACTTGGCCTTCTGTGCCCGTGGATAGGACGGTAAAGGTGAATGCAGTATCTGACAGGCTCTTCTTGTCTTAGCGTGGCAGCTCTTCCCCCTTGCAGAATTCTTTTTTAGAACATTTTTTAATGTTTATTTTATTTTTGAGAGAGACAGAGACAGAGTGTGAGCTGGGGAGGGGCCGAGAGAGAGGGAGACACAGAATCCGAAGCAGGCTCCAGGCCCTGAGCCGTCAGCACAGAGCCCGACGCGGGGCTCGAACTCACAGACCGTGAGATCATGACCTGAGCCGAAGTCGGATGCTTAACTGACTGAGCCACCCAGGCGCCCCTGGAATGTTTGTGTCACTGCTTTTGCTGTCAGTTGCTGGACTTTATTTTGGAGACATTCTTTTTTTTTTTTTTTTTAAATTTTTTTTTTCAACGTTTTTTTTTTTATTTATTTTTGGGACAGAGAGAGACAGAGCATGAACGGGGGAGGGGCAGAGAGAGAGGGAGACACAGAATCGGAAACAGGCTCCAGGCTCCGAGCCATCAGCCCAGAGCCTGACGCGGGGCTCGAACTCACGGACCGCGAGATCGTGACCTGAGCTGAAGTCGGACGCTTAACCGACTGCGCCACCCAGGCGCCCCTATTTTGGAGACATTCTTAGCATGCAGAGAGGTGATGCCGGCACATAGCAGGCACTTACAAATCTTGTTGAATGAATGGGTTTCTTAACAGTCCTCCGGCCTGTTAAGGCCAAATAGTAGCGAATGACCACCTTTAGGTTTTGTGTATGCAGCTAGCAATAGCCTCGGGGGATATGAGCTTCTGTTGATTTGCCCTGTCTCTACCAAAATCACTTCTAACCACTGTCAAAAACATTTTTGTACGAAATTGTGTGGGAATCAATTGATCCCTGTGGTTTTAATTAGTTTATTTTGTACTTGGCTTGGTCTGTGTTGGTACAGAAATGTGGTCTGGAACAAATAGTCTTTTTCCAGATACTTGAGTGTCCATGTGAGACTTTGAGCTAGGAGCTAGGACACATCTGTGAAAAGATGGGTCATGATCTGGATTCTTACAGACTTCAGACAAGAAACTTGATTTTGCCTTTGGAATTCTGTGACATCCTTGTTCGTATGCATTGACTTTATGTTTTACCTTCCTTGGAGCATTTGATTTCTGTCGCTTTCTCAGATGTACTTCATTGTTCATTTATGTGTTTAATGTTTTAGGGACAAGCTTTGGAGTCCAAACAGGATGCCTTCCAAGGCCAAGAAGCGGCAGTAATGATGGATCAGAAGGCGGCATTATATGGGCAGACGTATGCAGCACAGGGGCCTCCAATGCAAGGAGGCTTTAATCTTCAGGGACAATCACCATCTTTTAACTCCATGATGAGTCAGATGAGCCAACAAGGCAGTTTTCCTCTGCAAGGAATGCACCCGCGGGCCAATATCATGAGACCTCGGACAAACACCCCCAAGCAACTCCGAATGCAGCTTCAGCAGAGGCTGCAGGGCCAGCAGGTAACCAACCAGCTGTCCCTTGTCAACTAAAAGTCCTTTTGTTTCGACTTCTCTGTAATGTTTTGTTTGTATAGATGTTCCTTGTTAGGGAGCGGTCCTGTGGGAGTTGGATAAGATTGTTATGTTGTACAGGTTAAAAAGTAAAAAATGTCAGGATTGCCCTTGGAGGAGAAGAGTATTTCTTGATGGCTTCATTAGTTTTAGAGATAGATGATTTTTTTTTTTAAAGTTTATTCATTTTGAGAGAGTGAGAGTGAGTGGGGGGGTGTTGGGGGGGGGGCAGAGAGAAAGAGAGGGAATCCCAAGCAGGCTCTGTGTTGTCAGTGCAGAGAGCCTGATGCAAGGCTCAGACCCACAAATCATGAGATCGTGACCTGAGCTGAAATCAGGAGTCAGAGGCTTGACTGACTGAGCCGACCAGGTGCCTTGAGGTAGATGATTTCTATTTTACTTACTTATTTATTTATTTATTTAGTTACTTATTTGCTTATTTTTTTTTTAACATTTATTTATTTTTGAGACAGAGAGAGACAGAACATGAACGGAGGAGGGTCAGAGAGAGGGAGACACAGAATCTGAAACAGGCTCCAGGCTCTGAGCGGTCAGCACAGAGCCCGATGCGGGGCTCGAACTCACGGACCGTGAGATCATGACCTGAGCCGAAGTCGGCCGCTCAACCGACTGAGCCACCCAGTCGCCCCCTTATTTACTTATTTTGAGAGTGTTCATGCGCACATGTGCTCCCACACACACGTGCATATGCACACACACAGTGAGGGAGGGGCAAAGAGGGAGAGAGAGGATCCCGAGCAGCCGTGCTGTCAGTGCGGAGTCCGACGTGGGGCTTGATCTCAGGAACTGCGGGATCATGACCTGAGCTGAAATCAAGACTTGGACGCTCAGCTGAGCCACCTACAAGCCCCATGATTTGCACATTTGTTTTATGGAACCTCTGCTTTCTAGGTGTTTTGTGAAACTTGAGCTCTCTTAACATTCTAAGATTTCTCTTTTTTTTTTATTTTTATTTTTTATTTTTTATTTAAAAAAAAATTTTTTTTTCAACGTTTTTTATTTATTTTTGGACAGAGAGAGACAGAGCATGAACGGGGGAGGGGCAGAGAGAGAGGGAGACACAGAATCGGAAGCAGGCTCCAGGCTCCGAGCCATCAGCCCAGAGCCTGACGCGGGGCTCGAACCCACGGACCGCGAGATCGTGACCTGGCTGAAGTCGGACGCTTAACCGACTGCGCCACCCAGGCGCCCCTAAGATTTCTCTTTTTTATTGTTTCCTTAATGCCCAACAAATCTTTTAAAATTTAATTACTTACATTGTTTGTGCTGAGTTAGTGAATGTGGCAGAACGGAACCATGTAAGCAGCTGAGTGAGTGTGGAGTCCAGCGAGCCACAGACTGTGCTAGTGCCTTCCCACTCCTAAAAGTCAGCGTAGGTACCCTGAGAAGCTGTGCTCATACGTGCATGGTATCATTTGGCTTTTCACCCCTTCTTTCCTCTAAAAGTTACCTGGGAAAAGCTAATAGAAGAGGAAGTTCATTCACTATTAGTTTGAGCAAGTTAAAGCTATTTCCCTAATGACCTAAATAATTCCAGGGAAAATCTCACTTTATGAATCCTTCGAGTTTCTTTTGAAGATCGTCTTTTTTTTTTTTTTTTGATGTTTGTTTATTTTTGAGAAAGTGAGCGCCTGCGCAGAAGCGAGGTAGGCGCAGAGAGAGAGAGAGAGAGAGAGGAAGCACAGAATGTGAAGCAGACTTCAGGCTCTGATCTGTGGCTCGAACCCATGAACTGTGAGATCATGACCTCAGCCAAAGCCAGGGGCTTAACTGACTGAGCCACCCAGGTGCCCCAAAGATCGTCTTTAAGCGGCACAGTTACACTTTTACTTTTCCTCCTGACGCCAAATAAAGCTTCAAATGCTTGCCAAGGACTTTTCAGCCTGAACTTTTTTGAACACAGGGCTTGAACTCACGACCCTGAGATCAAGACCTGAGCTGAGATCGAGTTAGACGCTTAGCTGACTGAGCCACCCAGGTGCCCCCCCCCCCCCTTTTTTTTTTTTTTTTAAAGATTTTACATCTTTATTTTTAAGTAACCTCTACACCCAACGTGGGGCTTGAATTTAGAACCCTGAGGTCAAGAGTTGCGTGTTCCACTGACTGAGCCAGCCAGGCCGCCCTCAGCCTGAACTTGTTTTGAAGTGTGGAAGCGTGCGGGTTCCGTGTAGATGTGACGTGACCAGGTTAACGGGTTGGAGGTGGCATCGTGACCTCTCCGGGTGGTGCCGAGGATTTGGAAAGCTGTTTGGGGCTCATCGACATAGTCCACTTCCATCCTAACCAGCCTGTCTCTCCCCAGTTTTTGAATCAGAGCCGTCAGGCACTGGAAATGAAAATGGAAAGCCCCACTGCTGGGGGTGCTGCGGTGATGAGGCCCATGATGCAGCCCCAGGTAAATCCCCAGGTGAGAACAGACCTCTCCAAGTGCATTGCTGTGGGGCCTGCTCCATGACTGGCCCTCAGTAAACGTGTGTTACAGCAAGTTTCTGGTGTAAGAAATCATTCCACGATCTCCTCACACTCCCTCTTCCATTCTTCTGTCTTGCTGGTGATGAGGAAGAGTCAGGAGGAGAGGTTCTTTTATTAAAACTGCTATTTTGTGTTTTCTAATTAATTCCCTTTGTGATCATTTGCTGTGTTGTGAAAACAGCTATCACTTACTTTTTAGGAATTCAGTAAATCTGGAAACTTCTGTTTCTGGGTTTTGAAACCACGTGCTCGCCGGGTAAAATCTGAGGTTATAAGAAGAAAATAAATAATACATAATCCTACTCTGAAGGATCACCTCTGAGATGACCTGTTTCCCATAGTGGGAAGGATGATGTTCAAGTTCTCTGTACCTCCAGCCCAAGGTGGAGACTGTTCTACGGTATTAATGTGCACGAGGCAGATGACCACCCGGAAGTCCTCTACTGTGGTTGGAAATTCTGTTCATAATTACTGTAGAGAAACAACCCACTGTGAAATGCCCAGTATTTACTGTCTTAAGCCTACTCGGAAGTACTTTGATGATAACAGTTTGAGTAAGCTGAGTTAGGGTGCCCTCCAAAAAGATGAGTTTGCTTTTTGGAGATGTTCTCTTCTAGCTGATGGGGCCCAGATCAGCACTTTGGTTCTGGGCCTGGACCATGTACCTCCGGACCCTCCAGACCGCTGCTCCTAACCCTCCGTCTCTCCCTTCAGAAGCTTTAAGGAGACTATACAGGCCCTTTCTGGGGTAGATTCCTGCTTACCGGAGGGTAACCCCATTCTTTTGGGGAGTGCTCTGTTGTGCCTCCCCTCCTCCTGCACTCTTACTGCTGCCTTTTTCCTTCTTGTAGTTTTATTCCATATTTTCTGAAAAGTTTGTCCTCACATTCTACCCTTCAGTGTTCTCTCACTTTGAGAAATGTTTTCCGTGTTAAAGCTTGACGACTCGCCTGAACAGTTTCCAGGTCCCTGTTCTGCACCTCGTCGCCTCGCCGCAACGCCTTTACCGTGATGAGAAACGTGCATTTTTCCTTTTTTGTGAAGAGGGGCATCGGGTGATGTTTCGCACCTAATGTATTGTGGTGGTACTACATGTATGGAATTGGCTGGTTCTGGCTCTGCGTAATTACATTCTTTTTTGGGGTATCAGCAGGGTTTTCTTAATGCCCAGATGGTTGCCCAGCGCAGCAGGGAGCTGCTCAGTCATCACTTCCGGCAGCAGAGGGTGGCCATGATGGTGCAGCAGCAGCAGCAGCAGCAGCAGCAGCAGCGAACCCAGGCCTTCAGCCCACCCCCCAACGTGACCGCTTCCCCCAGCATGGATGGGGTCTTGGCAGGGCCCGTGATGCCACAGGCCCCTCCCCAGCAGTTTCCATACCCGCCAAATTATGGTAAATTTGACAGCGAGAATGTCTTCCCCGGAGTGACATTACTAGGGTCATAAGATTCAGAGGTCTGTTGCACGTTAAACACAAAATCCTCTTGACTCCCTCTGTTAGTCACAAGGAACACAACAGAACAAAGGATGTGGTGACCGATGAGGCAGACAAGGGACAAGCAGAGGCCGGATCAGATGAAGAGTCTTGGTGATATTCTGAAGGCAGTGGGGAGTCACTGAATGTTAATAGACATGTTTGCACTGGGGAAAGGTCATCGGGCCTGTGAGGCATGTCCGTTAGAAGGCAAGAAGAGAGAGTGGAAGAAGGGAGGACAATTAGAGCACCCCAAACGAGAGACGATGGTCATGCAGCATCACAGAGGGGGTAGTCCGAATGGAGAGAACCTGATTCGTTGAAAGAAACACACCAAAATGTTTCTGGTGGTGCACAGGTGATTGTAATTGAGGTAGATGTTCTATCAGGGTTAAGCATTTTTATTTTTTTTCAGGTCTTGTTTTTTTCCAGCTTCCTCCCCCCCCCGCCAATATGTCCCATTGTGGTAGAACCCTACAGTCTGAGCCCTTGGTCATCCCCCCCCCCCCCCCCCCCCCATATGTCCCAGTGTGGTAGAACCCTACAGTCTGAGCCCTTGGCCACAAAGGAGTGCTGGGTGGGCTTCTGGGTTCCTCTCCTTGGTGACTTGGGTGTATTAATTACAATAATACACATTACCTTTTCAGATCAGTCTTTGAGAGAGACTAGGAACACGGTAGGAACGGGGATAGAGGTATCTTTTGGGGAAATCATATTTTCAGTGCACTCCTGCCAGCTTGGGACAGAGGGACAGTGATGTGAACAGCAGGAAGCGGCATCCCTTTCACACAGAAATGTCCATGAAGTAACAGCTCTTCAGGTGACCCAAATGCTTTCTGCAGTGAGCCCCTTCCTCCAGTCTTGGTGGGAAGCAAGAGGGACTGGCAGGCAGCATCCTGTGGCACTTTACATCTTGTCTGTCTTACGTTCCCCCATGTTTAGAAAAGAACATAAAGCTTCTATAGACAGTTGATACTCTAAGATACCATTTTCGCGTTATAATTTCTGCTTTTTCTTTTTTTTTTTCGAGGGATGGGACAACAGCCAGATCCGGCTTTTGGGCGAGTGTCTAGTCCTCCCAATGCAATGATGCCCTCAAGAATGGGGCCCTCCCAGAATCCCATGATGCAGCACCCTCAGACCGCGCCCATGTATCAGTCCTCGGAAATAAAAGGCTGGCCATCAGGAAACCTGGCCAGGAACAGGTGAAGAACAGAGACTTGAAAAGCCATTCACATTCTAGTGCCCAGACATTCAGGAAATTAACCTCTGCCATTTTTCTGTGTGGATGGAGAGATCAAAAGGCCTGGGTTCATCTTAGAAAGTGTGGTATTTGGCTCATCCATTGTGAGGCTTCTTCCTCCCCTACGCATGCCTAGGAAGCTTTGACTGCACACAGCTGTGAAACCTAGAAGGCAGGCAGGCAGTCAGGGAATCTTCTGTCCCTCCTGTTCTCTGCTTAAGTACAGCAACATTTGACAGTTGTGATGGTCTCTGCGTGCATGTCTGGTGTTACTAGAATGAGCCAGGAGGTAATTTCACACTTCTTTTTGCAGCTCCTTTCCCCAGCAGCCGTTTGCCCACCAGGGGAACCCCGCAGCATACGGTATGGTGCACATGAATGGCAGCAGTGGTCCCATGGGACAGGTGAACGTGAACCCCATGCCCATGTCTGGCATGCCCATGGGTCCTGATCAGGTATGGGGCTCTAGCCTGAACTTTTCTCAAAAAACTTTTCCTTTTCTCTTGAGAGAACCCGAACTGCAACTGTAATCTAAAGGTCCTCGGCAGATTTTTAACTTGGGCGTATAACTCAGAACTACAGTGGTTGAAAAAACTTGTGGTTTGAAGGCATTGGGCCATTAAATATGTTTTTGGTAATGTGAGATCTAAGGAATTGGAGTCAGCCAGAGTCAGGTTGCAGGCCATCATTATAGACCTGTGGATTCTTCTGTGTTGTGCAGAGCATATGTTTTACTCACGTGTCTTCTGGTTGCTAACAGAAATATTGCTGACACTTCTACACCTCCAAGGAAATCACTGTAGAAATGACACTGCACTAGAACTATTGGAAGTAAAGAATCGTCCCACGCACCTGCCAGCTCTGAAGAGGGAACCAGCTTTGATCTCCGGGAAGGGTATTCCAAGTGATGTCATTGGAGCAGGACTGGGTTTGAAATTGAAGTGCGATGTCTACCTGTATTTTTCCTTCTTCTGTGTATCACGGGATTCAAAACAGATATTTTGTTGACATTCTGCCTCTTAGGGATGTGATTCTGGAGGTACGGAGTGTTACTGATCACAAAACTCTGCTATGTCCCTTCTTTCTGCCTGTCAGTGTTTCAGATGAATGCGGGTGGGCTAGAGAACACTGGAGAAGTTCGGCGAGATTAGGGTGTGTGGTCTCTCTGGGGCAGACAGTCCCAGCCCTCACGTGTTCTTGTCGCTACCAGATACTCCGTGTTCCCACCCTCCGTCCTGAGAAGTTGGCTTGTCCTATACTGATCGTGTTGAGTTGCTCCAATCCTGTTATTGGTTGTCCTGGACTCTTTCCTAAGTAGGAATTTCCTCTGTCCCTGACGTCCTAGAATGCTTCACCTCCAGAACTGACCTTGATGTCCTGTGGCTTTTGCAGAAGGGGAAATGACAGTATTTAATTGCAGCAGTAGCAGTTTCTTCACATGCTAACGTGCAGCTGAGTGCACTTTATTTAAAAAGTAACGGATACACGCACTATTCCGGAGGTCTTGAGGAATGGCGAACCACATTCCCGCCCGGTTTTTGTCTGAACGAATCAGTTGGACGAGAACTATGATTGTTTTGTCGTCGTTGAGAGTACCCGTGTCACCCTTTGCCTATATGGTAGAGCAATAATGCTTTTTGAAAATAAACTGCAGAAACCCAAGGCCAGGTACTGCATTCTGAATCAGAATTTTGCAGTGTTTCTGTGAATAGATTCTCTTTTGTAAATACGACCTTTAAGATATTGTATTATGTAAAATATGTATATACCTTTTTTTGCAGGTCACGGCAACTCATTTTTACAGAGTTTGTGAAGCTAAATATTTAACATTGTTGACTTCAGTAAGCTCAGTGTGGTGAGGCTGCAAACAGAAGAGACAGCCCCTGAATTTTTTGGCCTGGGGGGGGGGGGCAGTGGTCTGCAGCTCCCTACCTCCCCCCCGCCCCCCTAGTGTTAGATGGTTCCCTATCAGTCTCTTAATCTTAAATGCTTTCGAAAAAGATCATTTGTTTAGATGTAGGCATTTTCAACTTCTAAATTCCTCTACCAGAACTAAGCACTTTGTTGATTTTAGGGGAAAGAATAGATAGGGGGAAATAAACTTAAAAAAAAAAAAATCAAGAATTTTAAAAGATCAAGCGATTTAAAAAAGAATGTTGGATTTTAAGCAGTCCATAAATTAATAGCAATTCATAGTGTTTTGTTTTTTAATTGAAATACGTTGCCTTTCATCGGTTGTAGGAGTTTCCGTAAGGTTTTGGTTGCTAGGACCCAAATCCCCACATTGAGATCTCAGGGGTTGAACCCTTGATGTGTGGTTTCCGGTGTCTGCTTGGCTGTCTCATCACTGAGATGTGTTCTTGTCCCTGAGAACTAGAGGAGCCACACGGTGGTTCCTTAGGGAGCTCAGCCTCCAGGACAGCCAGGTCGTCGAGCTCCAGAGCCGGAGTCCAGCAGAGCGAGTCCCTTTGCACCCGCTGCCCCTGCCCCTTTGTGCTGCTGTCAGGCTTTGACTCTTGTTTTAGTCCGTTGGGGATAGAGAAAAAGTCCATTTAATTCCTTCTATCTGGTTCACTTTATTAGCTTCAAATAGCTGAGTGAAATTGGGTTTTAAAAATGTCTTGTGAATTTCAAAGGTCTCTGCTAGCTTTGGTGTCAATTTCCTAGCAATAACTGAGAGCCAGTTAATTTTTATTTCATACGTGTTTAGGCAATTTTTCTAGGTGTCTCTGAAGGTAAGATCATTTCATTTCTTTGATTTCTGTGTAAGTAAAACCTGTATTTCCAGAACCACCAGTGGAATAGCTTTGGGTTTTACACCGTCTCCCCCACCACCCCGTTAAAAATAAATCTAAGATTGAAAATCCATCAACTTCCATCATAGTGGCCTGTACTTTTTAGATAACACATTCTCCTGTCTGGAGACAGAGGCGTAGCTGAGTAAGAGTCTGTCTTAATAGTTACAGCCGTGTCAGGTATCTGAACTTTCCTCGTTTAAGTCACGGGTGCGTGGGGAGAAACAGAATGGTGCTCTTACCTTTCTTGACTTTTAAAAAGTGGAAAAAAAAAAAAAAAAAGTTTTTTGATTCTTTTCCTCAGTCCCAGCTCCAGGCTAACTGGAAGGCAGCACCCCTTTTATATGGGAAAAAAAGAAAGTTTATTATAAGTTTTTATATTTTCTACTTGTTCATTTTATTGGTGCAAACTTAAGAATTTGATCTTTCTTTTAATAGATGCTGTCTTTTGAAATAATTTGTTTTTACCTTTATTGCCCTTTTATCTTTTTTGGATAATTCTCTTTGTACTCTGGCTGCCTACCTCTCCTCACCCCTACCCCCCACTTTTTTAAACCTTGGTATCCGTTTCATCTGCTTTTAGAATGTGTGATATTTCCAGTACCTACTTTTTTGCTGAATCCAAAGATATATAAATATAAATATATATATATATATTTTATAAAGATCAAAATGATATAAAGGAGACACGTTTCTTCCTTTAAGAAAACAAATAGAAATTCATTGTGAATGTTCATATTATGCCACTTTTCTAAATTGTGCATCTTGATGGAAAGGTGTAAATATCGATCACCAGGACTGCTTAATTGGTATTTAATATCTAGGTGAGTTGGGGGTGTGGGGGGGGGGTAGTACAGAACATACGTGCTTGCCGTCTGGATGGACTGCCCGTTGTCCATATGCCTGTCTGGTTCCAGGAGTTTGATTCACAAGTGGGGGGCATCACAGGCATGAAGCCTATAGGACAAAACCCTTGCTTCAGGAGGAACAGGAGTTGCTGTTCAGCTCGGAGGCCACCTGTTTAACAATAACGAGCAAGGTGGTTTTTTCTTCTCTCTCTCTTGCCAATGTGTGGAATTTCAATGATGGAAAGGTCTTTCTGAGAGCAATATTTAAAATTCTCAGGAATTGACGTATAGTATTGAGAATGAATTTAGTTTCAATCAAGTTTACATTAAATGTTGGTTTTAAAAATCTAAATCATTCTTTACACTGCAAAGAATACAGACCACATGGGATAACTTATGAGATGGACTGCTTTGCTGATCATTTCGGATGTCACTGTAAATAAAGGTTTCTATTTAAAATTGAAGCCCAAGGGCTTGTCTCTTTGTTTCTTTTTCAAGTCTCTATTCGAGTAAAGGGGAAAAGAGAAGGTTAAAGAATCCTGTTTCAAATAATCGTAGCAGTCTCTCTAAGGTTAACAGAACTCTTGACAAGCATGGAGCTGCCCTTCTCAAAGGTGAGCACTTCGGGGTCATTTCCACTGTCTGGTGAGAAGTAGGTCACATTGGGTGGTGGCTGAAGAGGGTCCTCCTGTTTCTCGCCCCTGGCCTCTGACCGCTACCTTCTCCAGGCTTCACTAGCTAGCTGGTGCACAGAGAGGGGTTGGTTAGGGTGAATCGCTTTTTAAAGAACGAGGTCCTAAAGCCAGTGTAATGCGACACTTACCTGTGAGGTCCCTGAAGTAGGGTCAGTTGTCATTAATTTATGCCCATCTATTCCCCCTCTAAAAAACCCAAGGTGTCTCCTTTGAAAAAGGTGTTGACCGGTAGTATCTTGAATGCTTTTTTTAAAAAAACCAAACACACCAAAAAACTCCCAAGAACGGCCTTTTACAAAATGTCAAAGGTTACCTCATACCAACTGCTGGTCGTTGGCTGGGATTTTGAACATTGTATGACAATACTCAGACTACAAAATGTCTTTACAAACACAATTTTGTGAAAACCGGGGACATACATCGACTTCATTTCTTTCCAGTACTTCGAAAAACATCAGTTCTGGGACAGATCACAAAGAAATACTAGGAGAAATGGTATCTGGTCGGGAACAGAAATGTCCACAACGGCCGAGGGGTTTTCTTCACTGGCCGCAGAGCGTTTACTGACACCACAACTCTGGAAAATTGTGTTTTCTTACTAGATTCCCCTAAGAGTTCCCACGCTGGTTGCATGTAAATAGTCACATATGTACAGCGAAGTCCGTTTCTTCAGAGGCGACCTGGGTTGTGGTGCTAAATGAAAGTCCCTTCTTTTGTGCTGTTGACTTGGCCGTCAGCTCTGCACCACTCCCAGCGTCTGCAGGTTGCTCCTGTCCTGCTTTCTTTGTCTTCGTCCTCCTTTGTGACAAACTAAAAGAGGAGGAGGGTTTAAAACAGGGTTGTTCTTCCCCCATGATTGAAAAAACCAAAAAACTCCAGTGACTTTCACCGTTGGGGGAACTTTCCAAGAAAATCCCTTTTTCCCTCGTCAGCCTCTCAGAGAGGGTTAGTGGTGACCGTTTGATATGAAAATGCATTTTGTGCAGCTGGTGAGGTACAATCCAAAGCAAAAGCAGGGCAAAAATGGGCTTCCTGAAGTTAGCTACTCCCGACAGTTCTCTTCCAGAGTGTGCCGTGTTGACTGAAAGCAAGTCCTGTGAGCGCAGGCGGCCCGGCCAACGGCGCAGGCCCGCCTGAGACTGTCCGTGGTTTTCATCGTCCGTACGATCAGGTGGTGCCTCTGGTTTGGAGGCCCTCGTGTGCTTCTTAACCTTCCCAGCCTTCCCACAGCTGTCCCCTGTAGAACAAAGCAAACTCCTCTTAGCGTCTGATTAAGCCCAGAGGCGGCATGACACGGCGATCGGCCCTGAGGCCTAGAACCCTCTGCTGCGAGGATGTGGCTGCGGGGAGGACCCTTCGAGACCCCTCAGAATGGGCTTGCTCCCACCCGGTCATCCAGGCTTTTGGCTCTGGGCTCACACGCTGGTAAAGGCACTGAGGACGTTCAGATATAGACATGGCAAATGCTTAGCCGGCCCGTCGTCCTATTAAAGCTACAGAGGGGGGGTTATATGCATATAAAGGAAGAAGGAAAAAACAGACCAGAAGTTGCAAGTGGCAGTGCACCAAGGGGGTCTGTTTGCCTGCCTGGCAACTTAACATCAAATGAATTGCCAATGTTAACAAAAAATCCTGACCCATAACTGCGTTTTTGGATTTTCATGATGAATTAGAGGGTTCAAGCCGCCTCCCATCGGTGCTGCTCCCCTTAGACTAGAGGTGACCTTTCTAGGCTGCCAGTCTTGGCCCTCTACCAGCCTCTCTGGCGCTGGAGAGAGCTGTCGTGGCCTGGGTATTTCAGGTGCCCTCTAGTGAGGCCGCCCTGCTGCTGACGTGGACCAGGGGACCCTTCTGCAGCCACAGCCTTGAAGACGTCGGGCAGGTCAGACATTTAAATGCTTCTCGACCTGTACGGACTCCCTGGAGTTTACCAAGCACAAGATACTCTATGGAGAACAACAGTGTATGAAACATGGTACTAATCTGAAACATGGAAAGACTCCCTGCTCCCTTCTCATGACAGCAGCAGAGAGGGTTACGAAAGAAATGGCATGCACACAGAACGCGGCCAGGCAGACCAGCTCTCCACCGGTAAACTGGTTCCTCAACTCACAGCGATTTGGAAGAAGGTCTCTTCATTTCTGGCCACTTTCGACGCTGAAACTGCCTGTGTTTTTGGGTGTCAAGAGGAGAATGGGTGTTAGCCTCACCGAGGAAGACCGAGTTCCCCCTCCCTGGTGGGCGAACCAGGCCCCTGGCAGACCGGAGAAAGGGCAGGGCCTCAGCCGCACACGAGCCACAGAGGTTAGACCAGAGACGGGCCAGGATCGGGGAGCTGTCCCAGGCTATAACAACAAAAACGGATACCTGTATTGTTCATAGCTTCCGCCATCTTTAAGTCCTGAATGAGACAGAAATGAGCGAAACAGAGACATTAGGGCAAAGGTGGCACAAGTAATGACAAACTTTGTTAACTGCCTCTTTTTAAAAACATTTTAGGCTTTTTGACGGTTAATTTTTTTTTTTTTTCTGATGTGGATAGCGACCCCCAGGCAGACAGAGTGGCTGAATCCTGCCGTGAGCTTGCCCTGAAACTTGTCGACTGCCTGTACTCTAATGTCCTAGCAGCTTTAGGACCCTCCTGTATCTATTCATGACCTGGGTCACGGTGGGGGAGGCAGGTATGGGCAGGGACACCTATGTGACAGGGGACAGAAGGCCATGGGCCCGAGACAGGGGATGGTGGGGAGAGCCTGGGTCTTGGCGCTCAGCGAGGTTCCTGGAGAATGAGCAGCGTGACCAGGTGTGTGGGTTTGGAATCAGTCGACCTGGTCACTTTAATGGTGATGAGATAAAGACCATACGACACCTAGCCCAGTGACTGGCACGTGGCGATCAACGAGCGATCGGGCTTCTCGTAAATGCGGCCCTTGGTGGACCCTAGTGATACATCAGCTGCTGGGGAGGCTTCGCCAGGTTCACCCATCAGACTAGACGTGACCTCCTACCTCCCCACCCCGCGGCAGCCCCGCTCCCTACGGGCCCCGCTGCGGAGCGCCTGCTCACCCAGGTCCATGTTTCGAGTCCGGGGGTTACACTGCTTGTAACCCTTGCAGCTCCGCAGCTCCATGAGCTGCACGTGCAGCTGGTTGAGGACGTCCCTGTCCAGCGTGTTCACCGCGTTCATCAACTGGTCGGAACAAAAGGTCATCAACGTGGTGAGTGCAGGGAGCCCCTCGGCTTCCGCCAACCGGGGGACTTCCCTCGGGCGGCGGGGGGAGCAGAGGTGTGCTGGGATGGTGACCTTTATCCTGCCAGGGCTGGAGTTGGGCACAGTCCGGACTGCCTTGTGCCTGCAGCCCCTCCAGGCGCTCTCCACCCGCAGTGTGCTTCACTTTCCTGACCAGTGGCTCCAGGAGCTCACGGTTGCCCTGTGGCTCTAGACCTTCATTCACTGCCCCGCCCCCCCTCCCCCCCCCTCCTCTTGGTGATGGGTGGGGGAGGGGGCCTGTGTCCTTGCCTCATCTGGGAGCTACTGGTGAGGGACCTGCCGTGCTTTGACACCCCCTTTGTAAAACATGGGCACGACCCACCTAAGGAGAAAGACCGGGAGCCGTATGGTAGTGACAACAAAGAACAAGAGCGTGGAGTTGCTGGCATTTAAAAATCAGGTTTCCTATAAAGCGACTGCAGGCTTTTGTTGAAACACAGATCGGACAGTACCGAGGCCACACTAGTGTGAAGGGCCCCGTGGGCACCGTGTGGTCAGAAGGGACACGTGCAGTCCACTCGCCAGAGGCTTGTGGCTCCTTTTGTCTTACATGTTCTGGGCCACTTTGCTCACAGACGTGTTCCGATGATTAAATACACGGAAACACTTAAGACGGTGCCCGTGAGCGCTGGCTGTGTCCCGTTATCTGTGTGGTCCCTGCAGGCGCCCAAGTGTGCAGGGTTTGGTCTGATCCTAGGGGCCCCCAAAGCCCTCCAGTTCCAGGGGTCTTCGACACAAAGCCTGTGTCATCAACCCCCAGGTGCCTGAGTTAGAGGGGGAGGCTGTATAGGACCCAGATTACAGGGGCAGCAAGATGGAGGGAGAGGGCCCCGGTGTGCATCCAGTCCCTTCAGAACTCACTTCTGCCTCAGGGACTCCCGTGGGACTTGAAGATTCACCGTCACTTCCTCAGGGGGCCCAGCCCTGCGGCACCTGCGTGGCCCACGCCCCCCACGTCTCCAGCCTGTGAGGTGTGTACCTGGTAGGGGTCTGTGTTGAGATCAAAGTACTCCAGGAAGCCGGTTGCGAATTCGCAGAAGAGGAAATTGTGGGTCTCGTTGATGGTCCGCATGCACCAGTAGGTGTTGTTGTTGGCGCTGGTGCAGGCACAGAAGGGCCCCACTGCCAAGGGAAGGGACAGCGGGCCCAGAGTGAGCAATACCCGCCTGGGACGGGCTCCCTCCCCGGGCCTCTTTCTGTCTGGATCTGGAGCCCCTGCTGTCAGGGAACCCGCCCCGAGAGGCTCCGGGCTGGGGGCCAGCGGTCCCCATCCTGCCCCCGCCTGCCCGCTGGCTCACGTGTCCAGAGCGGTGCCGTCTGCCAGTGCTGGTTGTCGTGCGTGAAGCACGTGAGGCCCGGCATGCTGCACGTGTCGTTGTTCTGCAGTCGCTTGAGCAGCTTGCGAAGTTTCTTCTTGCGCTTCTGCTCCCGCAGCAGCCACACCTTGTCCTTCTCCTGCAGACCCTTCCTAGGGGCACACAGGGCCACACCCCTCACACCTCCCTCGACCCCCACCCGCAGCCTCCTGGGGGGCCGTGACCCCGAGCCTCTGCTCTTCCTGCCCAGAGCCGGATGCGCAGCCAGCCGGGGAGGGGCCCCCAAGCGAAGGACCCGAGACCGACCCACTGCTGATCTGAGGCCCCCTTGCGGCCTGCTCGGCGGGGCTGCAGCACCTCCTCCAGCCGCGAGGGGGCGCCGGAGAGCCACTCTGGGAGTCCCGCCTCTTCCAGGGCTGTGCTGACCTCCCAGCAAGGGCCAGGACCTCTCCTGTCCGCTTTATTAGCTCCCCTGAGCCTTAAGCCGCCCTTACCTGAAAGGATGCAGACTGGAGCCTTTGTGCTTGAGGCGGCCTTTGTGCTGGGTGTGGTAACTGTAACAGACCAGGGCAACTCATGTGTGTGTGTGTGTGTGTGTGTGTGTGTGTGTGCGTGCGCGCGTGCAAACCGCGGTGCCCTGGGGTCCCCGTCCCACTTTCTGGGGGCAGTACTGGGGTGGAAACCATCCCTAGCGCGGCAGCTCCCTGGCTGGCTGGCTCCTTTCTGCAGATGCCAGCTGGGGCCCTGGCTGAAGGCCTCAGGCCAGGCTTGGAAGGTCAGGGTGGGTGTCAGCGGGGACTGGAAGCTGCGCCTGGCTCCCCATGGCTTCAGCCTTATCATCTCCAGGTTGGGGGGCCCCCCCAGGCCCGCGCCCACCTCTTGCCGGCTCAGGGCCAGCCCCAGGGGAACCCGTGTTTTGCAAGCCTCTTCCGGAAGGTGGCAGAGACTGCGGATGCGCCGTGTGGCGCCGGCGCCACCGGCCACCTGTGGCGATTTCAATTGAAATAGGACCCCAAGCTCAGTTCCTCGGTTATGCTGGCCACGTTTCAAGAGCTCAACAGCCACGTGTGGTTGGTGGCTGCCCTAGCGGACAGCACAGATGCAGCCCAGCCCGTCATCACAGCAGTTCTGCTGGACGGTGACGCCCCCCCCCCCCCCCCCCCCCGGCTGGGGTTCCCCGAGCTGGCACTGTGCACCTCGGGCCACGGGACTGTTCGGGAAGGGCAGTGGGCGGAGTCTCCTTCCCCTCCCGGAAGCCGGCCCCACACAGCGAGCGCGCTCCTCCGACCACAGCGCCTACGCCCGGCGTCTGGCTGGCCACCTGAGGGCGGTGGTGTCGGCCCAGAGGGGACAACGGGCACCTGAATTATTACCGATTTTTCCCCTTGCTCTGAGGGAGGAGATAGGGATCTAAAGATAATGCGAGGAGTCACAGAGGGGAGGCTGTGTCACCAGGAGGGGTCCTGCAGGAGCACTAGGGGCCTTCCCGGGGTCTCTTTGCTACTCACCTGATTTTGTGACAGTCACATTCTTCTGGCCGCTTTTTCTTCAGGTGGCCTCGGACTTCCCTCAGGTTCTTAATTTTGTTCTGCAGGGTTTCGATCTGGGGCAGAGAGCAGGCAAGGGGGCTGTGAAACTCTGGGGGGCTGGGTGAGCAGGGACGGCCTGGTGGGGTCCCCAGCCACCGCCTGCACTTGTGGCTGCTGAGGGGTCCTTGGTCCCTTCCACCTGCTGAAGTGACCAGGCTCCCGAGAGCTGGCTGAGCCGGGAGGACCCGTCTCCTCCCCCCCTCCCCCCCCCCCCCCCCCCGGGCTGGCGGAAGGGCTGAGGGTCGTGTGAGCATCTTTAAAGCAAGAAGGGGGGTGAGGTGAGCACGCTGCCCCCTCCCCGAAGGTTCTGGGGAAGCGTCGCTCCCGGGGCCCGGCCTCGCTGCCTCCCGGATGTGGCTGGTGGCCCTGCCGAGTTCGTGGTGGTGAGAAGGTGCCCCCTGCCCAGACCCCCCTCACCTCGTGGTCAATGTGCAGCTTGTGGTCTTTCCAGGCCTGCAGGGACTGGTACAGGCCCAGGTCGCACTGGACCGTGTCATTCTCGAGGATGTAGCACCTGCCCGGGAGTAGGGGTCACGTGTGCCGCTGAGGGGGCCGAGCCAGGGGCCCGAGGCGGGGGCGTCCCTGCCAAGGCCCCCCCTGCCCCCTCCGCCCCCTGCCCTCCGCCCGGACTCTCACCGGTGTGTGACTTTAATGGGGTTGGGGGCTGAGTAGTCCGGGAGGCCCCCCGTGCCGCTGAAGTCTCCGGGGTCCTTGTCGTCCGGATCCTCAGGGGCCCCCGGCCAGTGCCGCTTGGTAAGGTTGCGGGACTGGGGTGCGTCGTCCAGGCCTCTGTGGTGCACCCCGCCATCCGCCTCGATGGCCACTGAGCGGACGGAGCGGTTCCGGGCGTAGCCGGTCTTGTACTCTGTGGGCGTCAGCGGGTGGCTGGGTGAGGGGGGCTGGGCAGGCTGGCTGGGCTCCCTGGGCCGCGGACTATTGATCCGGACGCTTGGAAAGGACCCCCGTGGGTTCAGTTGGGGAAACAAGGCTCGGGGCTAAGGAGGAAGAGGCCTGGGATAGTCCCCAGAAAGAGCTGAGCGTGGACACACACGGCCTATCCGCGTGATGGGATGTTTGGTGACAGAGGAACACAGCCGTGATGCAAGCTACCGCGTGGGTGGGCGTCATGCTCCGCGAACACGGCCACACGTGCGAGGTCCCTGTCGTGTGGGCCTATTTGTTTGGAATGTCCAGAGTAGGTAAAGACATAGGCACCCAGAGCAACTTAATGGCTGCCGTGGGATGGGGGGCAAGGCAGTAATGGGGTTCCCTTTCCGGGTGATGGAAGGTGTTGGAACTGGATCGAGGCAGTGATACACCACCCTGTAAACGCTTCTGAATTCCATGCTTCTGAGTCGTAGACTTTAACTCTGTAGACTTTACCAATTTTACAAACTTTTAAAACAACGGTAGTCTTTAGGTTTGTAAAAATGGTAAATTTTCTGGTGTGTGAACTTTACCTCAATAAAAAAAAAAAGAAATGAAAAGACAAGATGTGGATATGAAATCATTCAATGAGGAGACTGAATCGGTTCCTCAGAAACTTCCCAATGAAGAGAAGTCCAGGGCCAGATGGCTTCACTGGTGACTTCTACCAGATATTTCAAGAAGAATTAATACCAGCCTTTCTCAAGCTCTTCTAAGAAACCAAGGAGGAGGGGACACGTCCAAACTCATTTCACAGGCCACCATGACTCTGACACCAAAAACGGGCAAGGACGCCACAAGACAGGAGAATTACAGGCCAGCGTCCCTCACGGACACAGATGCAGAACCTCTCAGCAAAAATATCAGCAAGCCGAATTCAATACTACATGGAAAGGATCCTACACCGTGATAAAGTGGCCTATTACTCCCAGGATGCGAGAATGTTTCACCATCTGCCAATCAAGCCATGTGATACACTGCATTTAACAGAATGAGGGAGGAAAATCGTGTGATCAGCTCAGTGGGTGCGGGAAAAGCATTTGACAAAACTCGCCAGCCATTTAGGATAAAAAACTGATAAGAAGGAGGTTACCAGCCAAAATGTATAAAAACTTACACAACTCAATAACAAAAAACCAAAAACAATCTGATTAGAAAACGGACAGAGGACCTCAACTGGCCTTTTTCCAAAGAAGACATCCCGATGGCCAACAGGTGCATAAAAAGGTCCTCGCCGTCAGGGAAATGCAAATCAAAACCACAAGGAGATATGGCTCTACACCTGTTTGAATGGCTATCACGAAAAAGACCAGAAATAACAACTATGGCGAGGATGTGGGGAAAAGGGAACTCTGTTGGGGGGGAATGTAAGTTGGTGGAGCACAGTATGGGGAGTCCTCAAAAACTAAAAACAGAACTGCCATACGATCCAGCAATTCTGAGAGTTTTCTCTGAAGAAAACGAAAACACTAACACAGTGCCCTCCTTTTTGCTGCATACTGTTTACAACGGCCGAGACACGGAAACAGCCTGGGTCCGTTGATGGAAGAACGGTACAGAAAACGTGGAGTGTGTGTGTGTGTGTGCACACGGGTGTGCACGGTGGAATACTATTCAGCCATAAAAAAGGATCAAAATTTGCCATTTGCGACAACATGGACGGACCTCGTGAGGTATTATGCTAAGTGAAACGAGTCAGAGAAAGACAAATACCACCTGATCTCACTTCTACGTGGAATCTAAAAATAAACCCCAAACAAGAAAAGCACGAGCTCAAAGATACACAGAACAGACTGGCGGCTGTGAGGGGGGCGTGGGGTCAGGAGTGGGCAAAATGGGTTAAGGGGGTCAAAAGGTACAAACTTCCCGTTATAAAACAAGTAGGTCCTGGGGATGTACCCTACGGGAAAGTTGCTAAGAGAGCAGATCTTCAAAGTTTTCATCACAAGAAAAAAAGTTTTTGTAATTGTACGACGATGGCTATTAGCTACTTACAGTCATTTTGCAACGGAGGCAAATATCGAATCGTTATGCTTCATACCCCAAACTAACACGATGTTCTATGTCAACTATACCTCAAGAAGAAACAGAGACGCTAAAGAAACCCCATTAATTTGAATCGGAAAAGAAAAAAGCTAGGTGGCGGTCTCCTGGATAGAAGAGAGAGCAGCGTAGGGAGGTTTCTCAGCTTTTCTTAGCTTCTCTGTTTGGCCAGCAGTGAGCTGGATGCTGTCCCCAGCCAGGCAGCGACATGGGGTTCCGCGGCATCTTTCCATGTTCTAAGTCAACGACTGAAAACTGAGGGTGTGCGGGCTAAAGCCAGAGCCCGGATTTCTCGCATCTTCTATATATTAAAAGACAAAATTATTTTCTGAGAGAGAGAGAGAGAGAGAGAGCGCATGTAGGGGAGAGGGGCAGAGGAAGAGAGAGAGAGAGAATCTTAAGCAGACTCCATGCTCAGTACTGAGCCCGATGTGGGGCTTGATCCCAGGACCTTGGGATCATGACCTGAGCCAAAACCAAGAGTCAGGCACTCAACTGATGGAGCCACCCAGGTGCCCCTAAAAGACAAAGTTGATCACGTTGCTAACACTTGAGAAAAACGGGGGTGGTGGTCATGCAGGAGTGCAGATTTCCAGCTTCTGAAGAGAAAACCACAAAGAAGTGCCTGCCTGCATGGCGCCCACAGACCTGCACGGTAGGCCCAGGCAGGAGCTGAGGCCGCCCCTTTAGACGGGCGGTCTCCTCTCCGTCCCTCAGGTCTGGCTCTGTCACGCCTCACGACTGTAACCCCACTGGTCTAAACGCACATCTTTTTGGAGAAGGCCTAGAGCTCCGCACGGCCCGGGTCTCTGCTGGGTTCCCCAAATGGCCACCAGGTGGCGCCCAAGGCACAAGAACTGGGCTGGAGGCGGGTGGCGGTGGCCTCCAAGAACCCAGGATGGGACTCCCTCTCCAGGTGGCCCCGGGGCCCTGGGCTCCAGGATCTGCTCCTGCTGTCCCCACCCTTGGGGCAGATGTTTCTATCTTTCAGTTCTCAGACTCCTTCTATCAGAATTACCTGGGCCAAGGGATCTGGGGGCCCAGATCCAGGAGAGGCATCTCTTAGCACAACCTTGGGCCTTTTCTGGCCCCAGGCAGCCCCCTCCGTGGCCCTTTCCTCCCTGGGTTAAGTCTCCCTGAGGCCACGATACCTGGGCCCGTGATGCACAAAATCTGAATCGGTGTCCCTGTGGGAGGTCACGCCTGCCCACGACGGCCGTGAGACAGACACACACCGGGTCCTTTGTGCCCCTTTTGTCTTGCTTGTGCAGGAATCAAGTGCTTTGTATCTTCCCACCTCCAGCCCCAGCCAGAAACCCAAAGATTCCCCACGCTGTGGCCTAAGGGCCGAGTCTGGCCCTCTGCCCGGGTCTGTAAATAAGCTACCGAGCCCAGGGCTCTTTCCTGGCTCCAGAGGCAGGACTGAGAGGTCGACAGGGACACTGTTGAGCCTGCAAAGCCTCAAATATTTGCTCTCTGGTTCTTTACGGACAAGGCTGCTGGCCCCTGTGTGAACCTTTGCCTGGACTTGAAGCCCCGCCGCTCGCTCTCCTGGTCTCCCTAGCGGTCCTTGTTTCCATGCTCCCACAGGGGCCCCTCCCCCCAACCCCGTGTGCTGGGCACGGAGGGGCCTGGTAACCCCGTGGCCGAGGGCATCGGCTCTGGAATCTGACCGTCGGGTGCCGGTGCTGAGCAAATGCCTGCCCGCGGACAATGCGGCTAACTCCTGAGCAGCTGTGTTCCCACGACGGTCCCTGCCCTACAGGGCTGTGTCGCAGGGTGACGCGAACGGAACCGGTAACTTTCTCAGCACCGGGAAGCTGGCATCGAGCGGCCGCTCTGTGGTCCGGGGACCCCGCAGCTGTGACATCCTCGTCCAAGGTCGCAAGCCGGGCCCATCCGCCTCCCCAGGGCTCTCCGGGGCTGGGACCCACAGGGCCTTCGTGCTCCTTCTTCCCAGACCTAGAGCCTCAACCTCTTACTTACACGCCCGCCAACCACCCACCCTCTCCCTCCTGGTCACGTCACTCTTTTCACTTCCTCCACGAATCTTTCACCGACGGAAGTGGTCTTCCCGGACCTCGTCTCCTCCATGAGGCCCGATCAGCATCTCTTCCGGCCGCTGGCACGTGATAGGGCTGCAGATTCACCGGGAGCCTACGCGAACGCCCGCCGGCCGCCTGGGCCCATCGCCTGGCTTCCTCCCACCACAGCTGGCATGTCCGTGGACCAAGGCGCGCTGGGGTCCGAGCTGCTCCAAACTGGGGCTTCTCAGCCTCACAACTGCTGACCTTTTCAGGCCAGATACTCCTCTGTTGGGAGAGACTGTCCTGTGTGTTGCAGGGGGCTTGGCAGCATCCCTGGGGTCTACCCCCAGGGGCCAGGGGCATCCCCCCATCATCACACAGCTGCGACAGCCACAGGAATGTCTCCATATTGGGGGCCAAACTGCCGGGAGGCTGAGAAGCCTGCTCTGGGCCGGCTGCTCACAAGGGGTCAGGAGATGCCTTTGCTGGAGGCACCGGCAGGAGGAAGAACGTGGGGCCAGGGGATGAGGCTCGGGCCCCCAAATTGGCTGCGTGACCCGGGCTTTCCTGTCCATCCTAAGGAGGGTCACCCGCCTCGGTCCCCGGGTTGCCGCGAGGTACACCTGAGACAGGACTTGGACGTTATGCCGAACTCGCGTGGGAACCTGGGCTGACTTGAGTCTCGGCTGTCTGGGTGCATTTTCTTTCCTCTGAGCATTAACAGGGGCGGGGGGCGGCGGTGCAGGGGAAGCTTAACTGAGTCCCAGCTTCTCATATTGTTTAAAGATCATGGGGGCGCCTGGGTGGCTCAGTCACTTAGGCGACCGACTTCGGCTCGGGTCACGATCTCCCTGCCTGTGAGTTCGAGCCCCCGGGTCGGGCTCTGTGCCGACAGCTCGGAGCCTGGAGCCTGCTTTGTACTGTGTCTCCCTCTCTCTCTGCCCCTCCCCCACGCATGCTGTCTCCCTCTCTCATAAACAATTAAACTTAAAAATTAAAAAAAAAAGATCATGCACCGAGCCGTGGGCCAAAGCGAGGAGACGTCGGCTGCGTAATTCAATCTGGAAGCCAGTCGTCTTGTTCGGCTACAAAAGATTAACTCGGCAGCCACGAAGCAGCCTGAGGGGCAACGTGACGGGGGGCCATCAGGGGAAGTGCTGTTGGAGGCAGGAGCACAGAGGCAGCCCCCTGCTTCGCTTTGAGGGCGTCCTCTGCCGAGGCTCGGCGGGCGGGAGGGGGCTGTGGGGACCACCGAACCCCCCACCTCTAACTGGCAACACGGGAGCACCATTCAAGCCTTGAAAAAGGAAGGGAGTTCTGACCCAGGCTACACCCTGGATGAGCCCTGAGGACGTCGTGCCGAGTGAAAAGAGCCAGTCTCGGGAGGACACGGCATGTTCCACGTACACGAGGTCCCTAGTGCGGTCGGACGCACAGAGATGGAAAGGCCAAGCGAGGTGGCCGGGGCAGGGGAGCGGGGAGGGACAGTTACAGTTTCATGGGGACAGAGTTTCGGTCGGGCAAGGTGAGGCAGAGCTCCGGGGGGTGGATGGGGGTGACGGTCACACACCCACGTTGTGCACTTAGAAATGGTTAGAGTGATAAACTATGTGTGTTTTGCCCCAGAAAACAAACCAACACAAAACACCTCAGAACTACAACCTAAGTGGCTTGGCTGTCCTTGGGTCGGGGGGCCAGAGGAGTGGGTGGCGTGGGAAACTGCCCAGCTCTGGAGGGGACACTTCTGGCCAGAGACCCAGGCCTCTGAGCACGTTCAAGGCACAGGGGCGTTCTTTCAAGGGGGAGCTGAACCTCGGAATGGGGCCGTGACTGGCCCAGAGTGACGGGAGTTTTGCAGGAGGATCCAAGGGGACTTGGGTTCCACCTTGCCTGCTCGTTGTCCTTCCTCGGCCCCTGCTGGGAGCGAGCCATGAAGTCTGGGACGGCTCTTTCCGTTGGGATGGGGGCTCTTCCTCACTCGTCCACACTACAGTCGACTCTCATTATTGGAGGCTGTTCTAGGAGGTCACCTGAACCCTGAATTGGCCGATACCGCAGCACTGCTCCCAAGGGGAAACACGGGGTTAGGTTCCCGCCAGCCTCCGGTCACGACATTTTGGTCCACTCTCGGCCCAAGGCTCTGTTTTACGCGTGTTCCCGTTTAATATATAGTGTGGTTTCTTTACCACCGAACTCAAGGCCAACAGCACGGAATCTCGTGCCTGCAGGAAGCTCATCTGACCCCCGTGTCTTCTCCTAGGGGTGCCGCTCGGCCTTCCCGTACTTACGAACCCCGTGGCACTTCGGCACCAGGCTCGGGGGCCGCGGCGACTCGTGAAGCCGCCAAGCAAAAGCACCAAGTTCCGTGCAAAAGCATCAAGAACCGTGGCGCTAAACGCACGGGCGAAGGACTTGCCTGCAGCACGAGAGCTGAAGCCCGAGTCCTCCTCAGCTGGGAACGTGCATGCCGGGGGGACTCAAGAAGTTCTGCCTCCCCACACGTGCCGTGAACACCCGAGAAAGCACCCCGCGTACTGATTTGGGGGGCTACGAGTGAATCTGTGACATGGGATCCACAAGTAATGGGGACTCCCGTCCGGAGCCCAACCTCTGCTTCCTTCCCCACTGCTGTCCGGTCCCAGCACCACGGCCTCTCGCCAGGCCTCCGCCCGGTCTCCTGACGGGCCTCCTGCTCCAGCCCCCCGTCCCCTCACGTGGCCCGAGCCCCCATCCCATCGGCTGCCGGAGGAACCCTTGAAAACACAAATCTGATCCCGGCTCTTCCGCTCAAAACCATCCCGTGGCTTCTCGTCTCAGAGGAAGGGCTCTGAGGGGCCCCTCTCCCGCCGCCCTCTCCCCTGCTTCAGCTCCTGCTCTCGGCACGCTACCAAATGGCCTTCCCCCCTTTAGTCTCGTCCCGGAGGGCCGCCGGGCACTGGCATCCGTGTCTGTGGGGCTGGGTGAACGCACGGACGGGGCTCCCCAGGCACGATCGCGCCCCCCCCCCCGCCCCCGGGGCCGCCACACTTACTCTTCTTAAAGAACTTCTTCCTGCGCCCGGCCAGGCTGAGCTTGTAGTCGCTGCCGGCACAGAGGCAGGCGTCGCCACCCTGCCCGTAGTACTTGGGCACCAGATTGGAGAGGGCCCTGCCTCCCGGCCGCGCGGGGGCCTTGCACCTGTGCAGCTTCAGCTTCCCCGACGCGTCCTCCACGCACTGCCACTTCTGCGAGACACGGCGAGGGCCTCAGGCTCCGCGGCCGCGAGCGCCCCGGAGACGTCCCGCTCCCCGCCGCCCTCGCTGGGGCCCCGCGACCGCCGCTGGCTGCTCGGTGCCCCACAGACACACGTCTGTCGTGGGGGGAGCACAGAAGGGGCACCAGGGCCGACACTTGGTGGCTGGGCACGAGCCCCAGTCACAGGGAGGCCCCCCAGGGGAGGCACCGGGCTGGCGAGAGGGGGTGGCTGCTGAGGCTGGGGTCCGGGAGGCCCCGGAGCGGTAGCTGGGGCTCCGGACCGATGCCTCCCCCAGCTGGTCCAGGGCCCAGCCCCCACCCCCAGCGCTCTCTTCCTTTGGGGTAAAGCAGTGCGCCCTGATAATCTGTTCTGAAGATGCTCATGCCTGCCGCTGCCCTGGGACCGCCCGACCTCCCGTCTGGGCGGGGGACAGATGTGCAAAGGGGGGGAATGTGCCAACACTCCGGGGGGACAAGGGCCCTTGGCTCAGCAGCTCACTCCTTGTGGCTCGGAACTGAAATTGGAGCCCTTCTGGGATGTCCCCAGCACGCAGCTCCGGGAGGCCAGGGGTTTCAGCTGGGGGCATTCAGGGCCATCGCTCCAGGGCCTGGATCAGCGCTCGGCAATGAAGGGACCGGCATGACCCAAAGCTCTCGTCCCGAGGCACAGACTGGCTTCCGCAGCATAGGGAGGGGTCTGGGGCTTACGAGCAAACGGGGTGGGGACACGGCCACGGGGATGGGCCTCATTCTGAGTCTGGCGATAAGATGGAGCCGCCCCCGCTTGTGAGAAACGCACCCAGCCCGGCCTCGGCCTTGGAAGGCCACAGGTTATGGTGAGCAATGGGGTCCAAAGGCCCTGGTTTTACTCGTACTTATGGGCGCAGTGGGCACACATCTCCAGGCCCGAGTTACTGTGGGGGGGGCGGCGGGCTCAAAGTACCAGCCGGCAGACTGAGGCAGGGACACACGCCCCACACCCCTTGAGCCGGGCTGCCCTGCCTGCTTCTCAGTTCCTCTGCCCTCCCCTCCCCTCCCCTCCCCTCCCCAGCTCCCCCGGCCGTCTAGGCCTCAGAAAAGCCAAGTTCAGACTCTTCCAACATCACTCACAGCCCCTGCTGTCTCTAAATACTATCTGGTTGTAATTTTCTTAATCTTTCCCTCGCAATCAACTCACTTTTTAAACACCTATATTTACTTAAAAAGGCAATTTCCTAGTGCTCCTATAAATGAAAAGCCGGCCTCACTGGCTGTGCGGGCCGGAGGGAGGAGGCCCCGGCCTGGGCTGCAGCGCGGAGGGCCGGCCCCTGGGAGGGACGACGGAGGGCAGGAGTCCCCAGGGCACCAGCCACGCGGCCTCACCTGTCCCAGCTGCTCGCACGCGGTCTGGTACTCCGCCCGCTGACACAGGTCTTTCACGCGCTGGTATTTGGGCAGGAAGTTCTCCTCCTGAGCATCCACCTTGTCGTTGTCCCTCTTGTGAAGCAGTTTGCTGTGGGGCAGAGAGCGGGACACGCGGCTGGCCGCTGCGCTCGGAAGGAGCCCGCGCCCGCCCGGGGGGCGGACCCCACGCAGCCCGTGTGACGTCACCACGGAGGGTGCAGGGACTGTTACGAGGCTTAAGAAATGGGAATTCGCCAAGAAGCCTCCCAAGTTGCAGGAGAGTCGGCAACACGTGAGAAAACGTTCAGAGCGTCGCACGGGCAGGAGCACAGGTCTGAAGGGTCCACGTGGCCTCCAGACTCAAATTCCGTACGAGGCCCGGGGACAGTGAACGGGCTTCCTATGTGTCTAGGGGGCTGTGGACACGTATCTGAGCAGGGATAGTAAGAGCTGTGGTCTCTCTCCTGCCCCGGCAGTGAGATCTTCGATGCCACCGGTACAGGGGGCAGGGACACTGCCAGGAGCTTCCTGGGATGGGCAGGTGGGGGGCCCTCAAATGCCCTGGGCGGGGGGCGAGGGGGCCTCCGGGACCTGGCACTTACCCTCTCTCCACCAGGAAGGAGTCCCGCCAGACCCTCACCTTCTTCTTCAAGTGAAACCTGGAGGAAAAAAAGCCCACTTTCACCTTCCCATCGATGTGGAAGCCTCCCACGTCCCCCCATCTCGGGGAAGCAGGGATAGTTGGGGTGCGTGGGCCCAGCTGGACGCAGGAGGGGCCTGGGTGCTCACACCCCACACTGAGCTGAGCTACAGCGGAGATATGGGTCTGAGGGTCCCCCCGGGGCAGAAGTGGCCGGAGGGGGGCTAAGCTTGTCAGGTCTTGGGGGGGATTTCTTCTTTGATCCTTTACAGTTGGGCGGTGAATTTGAGTGTGGGTTTCATGCAATCTCACTCTATTGCAACGTCCCAGGGAGAGGCTCGGGTTGCCGGAAGAAGGTTCCATCCTGCCCCCGACTCCCAGGGGTCCCGGCTCCCAAGCCAGTGCCCCAACTGCTGCCCCAGATGTGCCCATTTTGTACCCGTACAGCTCAGAACACCTCACAAAGGGAGGAGGCTCAGTGGAGGTGGTCCCCCGAGAGAGCAGGCGACGGCACCCCGCACGGCTGGAGCTGCTGAGCTGCCTTCGGGCGCAAGCAGGGGCTTCCGCCGTCAGCACTCTGGGGCCGTCAACCCGGAGGGCAGTCACGGTGCCGGCCACCAGATGTCGCCGTGACCACGCCGGTGGCCGTGTCCTCCTTTCCCGTCCCCACCAGACCCCGCACACCTCCCCACCGGACTGGTTTTTGTTCTTGTTCACGTCACTGTTCCCCGTTCTGCCTCCGGGACACCTGGGGACATGTTCCCATCGTCCCACCGGGCACTGAAACCTTCGAGCTCGGGGAGGAGGCGTCAGAGCCTCTGACCGGGAGACCTCGACGCCCAGACTTGCAGAGAGACCTCTAGCCAGTCGCTTGCTCTCTCTGGGGTCCGGTTTCCAACCCGGCAGAACGGGATGCTAGTAACGCCTGCCTCACTGGGTCTTGTGATGATCAAAAGGGCAAGTCCCCCTCCTCACCGATTCACCGGCCGCTCCGTGTCCAGCAGCTTGAGGATGGACTTTCCATCCATATCCGAGGGGATGTCCAGACCTGCAATGTCCAGGATGGTGGGGGCCAGGTCGATGTTGAGGACGATGTGGGGGTTCCTGAGGGAGGCGGGGAGAACAGGGCTCGGCCACCCGGGCAGTGGTGGCCCAGCCTCGCTTGGGGGAAGGGCGGCTGGAGGGACGGAGGTCGCCCGTGGCTCACGCCCCGAGGGTGGGGAAGCGGTGATCTCCTCACTCGCCCGCACCCCAGCCCTCCGGGCCCCCTTCTGCGGCCCCAATTCAGCCGAGCCCCACCTTCTGCGCACTCCATACTTGCCGCCGGGTACCCGGATTAACGGGCCTCCACTTGGCTACTTCGGCTGGCAGTGCCCTCCCTGCCTCCCACCGCCTGAACAAAGGACACCCGCCTTTAGGAGCCGCTGTAGACCCTGGTCCTGCCCCCAGACCTGTCTCCGAACCTCCTCTGAGGCAAACACTGGCCCTTTGCTATTCTTGGCCAGGCAGGTGTCTGGCCTCAGGACCTTTGCTCTTGCTGTTCCCTCTGCTGGAATGTTCTTCCTCCAGATGCCAGGGTAGCACTTGCCCCCAACCCCTGAGTTCTTTGTTCAGCAATTACCAAGGCAGCCCGGGCCAGACCCCGTGATCCCTGCCCTCCGGTGGTCACACCTCTGCGTGATCCCCTCCCCTCAAGGGTGGGCCAAACCAATGGCAAGGGCGATGACGCGTCCCAGCGTGGCTATGTTACCCGACATACGGCTTCATCCTGCCGGCTGTCCCTCCGCTGTCTACTTGTCTCCCCTGGCCGTCTCTGAAGGTCACCCACCCCCAGCGAGGACGCCTGGCAAACATTCTGGGAGGCGGGCTGTGTGACGTCAGGTCCGCGGCTTGCACCTGAACAACCTCGTCAAGTGGGGAAGCCGGTCCTTCCCTAGTCAGACTTCCAGCCCTGTCTTGCTTTCAGCCTCAGCGGACGACCAGGCTGGGCCCAGACTTGTGACCCGCAGACACGGCGAGACGGGACGCGTGCGTTCTTTTCACTCGCCGGGTTTGTAACGACTTGTTATTGCGTCGTAGATTAATACCAGGTCCTTCCTGAGGACCCCTCCCGGCGCTCCTGTCCCTTCCCTGAGGCCGTATCACCCCCATTTACTCTCTATTTTAGTCATTCATCTGGCTGTCTAGTCCCCAGTTAGAACCCAACTGGAAGACAGACACTTCCATCCGTCTTGCTCCCTTCTGTATCCCTAGCACTTCTGCACTTAGAATACACAGTAGGTGCTCAATAAGTGTTCGCTTAGTGACTTTCGTTATGTATCTCTGCCAGACATCTGTCACCTCTCCCGTCTCCTGTTTCTACCTGGTGGTGTGCCCGGCGTGGTGGTAAGTGATTTCAGGGATGTGCCCAACACAGGGGTTGGCCCCTGTCGCAGGAATGACGACCATGGGAGAGCACTTTCCATCAAGGTGGCTGGGGGTCCCGACCCCATCCCCTGGGGCTGAGGGGCAGGGTCGGGGTCCTAGGGTTTCAGTTGCCTTTGACCCCTTCCTCCGGAGCCCAGCACCTTGTGAACCCTGGACAGGTAGCCAGGTGCGGGGTGCGGCTGCCTGGTAGGAGGGCTGGGAGGCCAGAGTAAAGCCTAACGACGTAACCTGTAGGCAGGGGGAGCTGGGAAGACTGCTGGGCAAGCAGGCGCCACGTCGAATGTTGGCAACGAGCAGCTGAGGTGGCCTGAGGGGTGTCCAGCAGGCTTGCTCCCCAGGACTGGGGTGGGACGGGGACGATCGCTTTTCCTACGTCCCTCTTGGTGGTAACAGTGCCCCGCCCCATTCAGATTCCACTACCTGATGTCTTTGGCCTGGTCACTCGAGGTTTTCTATCACCCTGGCTACGGTGATTGGTTCAGGGATGGACACGCGACCCACGTCACGCTGGTGAGAGTCACCTTAAGGCTTCTGTTCAAATCACTGTTTGGTTTCCTACACTGGATGGCTGAAAGTCATGGTGAGTCTGCCACCATGAGCGAAAAGCCTGCCTGACAATGAAGTCAATTCAAAGGAAGCCGGCTGAGGGATGGAAAATGAAAGCTTCCTGACATTATTGTGTGACTGCTGGATCCAGCCATGCCTGAAGCCAATGGAGCCTTGGACTTTCCAGTTACTTTAGTTCCTGCATTCTTTTTTTTTTTTTTTAAGTTTATTTATTTATTTATTTGAGAGAGAGAGAGAGAGACAATGAGTGGGGAAGGGGCAGAGAGAGAGAGAGAGAGAGAGAGAGAGAGAGAGAGAATCCCAAGCAGGTTCTGCGCTGTCAGCACAGCACCCGACACAGGGCTCAAACCCACGAACTGTGAGGTCATGACCTGAGCCACAATCAAGAGTTGGATGCTCAACTGAGCCACCCAGGCACCCCCAGTTCCTGTATGTCCTTTATCTTATTATTACCTTTTGGTCTTATCTGGTTTCTGCGTACAGCCAAAGGTGTCCCAGCCTCTGGCCCCAAGCCTGACATTAGCACTTTCTCTCGTCCACATGGGGTATGGTTTTGGGTCCTATCAACCAGATCGGAGACTCTGAAGCTGACCAAGCCCATCATGTCAATGCCTGTAGAGTCTTTAGTGGGTCAAATTCTTTCCGTTTACAGGGGTGGCTCAAGGTTTCAGAGACGCAGGAACAGAGAGGCTGCGGGGCTTGAAATCCCAGCTCCTTCTCTGATGTGTCACGTGCCCTCGGGCAACCTCACCTCCCTGTGCCTCAGCAGACAGGGTGACAGTAACATCCACCCCACGGGGCTGTTGGGATGCTTCCATGAATTACACGGCTCAGACCCGGGCTGCAGAATAAGGACTGGACAGCACCCCTGTTATCCTAACTCTCCTTCCAGGTGGGGACCCTGGGAGCCAAAGGCGGAGAGGAATGTGTTGAGGCAGGCAGGCAAAGAGCCAGGAGCCTTGCCTTGAACCCACACACCCACCTTCTAGAACTGTCACCGAGCTTTCCTCCCAAGGGATGGAAGTCAGGCCAGATAAGCGCCTGAAGGGCAATTTATCTGCATTTCAAAAAAACCATCAGAGCTGGTCTCCAACAGCTGCTGCTGCGGTTACCTGCCTTTCTAGAGCTCCCTGCCCCAGATGCGGCAGTTTCCTGCCAGAATGTGTCACCTCCAAGGTCAGCCCAAGGAGAGCGCCGGCTGAGGGCCCACAGGGTCCCGGAGGAAGGATGGGAGGGAGACCGGTTCCCTCTGTGCTGTGGCCAACACCCCCCGACTGGGGCGGCAGGGTCCCTCCCTGAGAGCCACCCCAAGGGTCACCAGGCCCCACAGAAGTCAAGGTGGCCTTCCCGCACGCTGGCGCAGCACACGCAGCCCGGCCCCGATTCGCTGGCGCTCTGCCCGCCACAGACCATCTGTTTTCACGGGTTAACGGCCCCCGGTCTCTCCTTCCCTAGCACAGGGGTATAAAATGTGCCGGAACCCACCCCGGGTGACATAATCACCGTTTCGCTTGGCACTGAGAGGCTCGCCTGCCCAAATAAAGTGCCGCCCGAGGGAGTGGCTTGGGGCTAAGCGGTTGGGCCACCTGCTGCTTGCCCACCCGGTGGGGGGGTGCGGGGGGGGGGGGGCGATGGAGGCCCCGGAGGTCTCCCTGGAAGAGGGGGGCCCTGGGGCGTGATGCACTCACAGCGAGCCGGCCTCCACGTTGGGGCCCCTCACGTAGAACGGGACCCTGATGTCAAACTCGTACGGCATGGACTTGCCCTTCACCAGGCCGAACTGGCCGATGTGGTAGCCGTGGTCCGCGGTATACATGATGTAGGTGTTGTCCAGCTCGCCCGTCTCAACCAACATGTTGTAAATCTGAAACGCGGGCGGGCCGGTGAGGGGCGCAGGGAAGGGGTGCGGAAGCCCTGCCGCCCGGGCCCTCTCGGGGGGCGGAGAGGTGCCTGTGCTCTCGGGCCGTCCCTCCCGTTTCAGGCCCTCCCTGCACCTCGCTGCTCAGCGGGGGTCCCCGGGAAGGACACGTTTATAACCGCAGCCTCCCCACCTCCTGTCACTTGCTGCCCCCCCCCCCCCTTCTTCACAGTGCTTCTCCCATCTTGTCTGCATGGTTGTGGCTCGTCTGTCCCCTGAATTAGAAGGTGAGCTCCATCAGGACAGGGACTATGGTCACCTTGTTCTCTGCTGTATCCCAGGGCACTGGCCATTTGGCCAATGCTGCTGAACGAACGAACGAACGAACGAACGAGTGACGCCGGGCCGTGGCCTGGGGCAGGTGCCGGTGATGCTCGGCAGGCCTGTCCCACGGAACCTTCCGGAGCGTCGGGACCTGTGCTGTCCAACATGGCGGCCACCAGTCCCGTGTGTCTACTGAGCCCCTGCCCCGCGGCCGGTGCGACTAGGGAGCTGGACTTTAAACCGTCCTGAGTTTGATTACATTTAAATAGCCACGGACAAATAAAAAAAAAAAAAAAATCTCCACGCAGCGGAATATTACTCAGCCGTGAAAAGGCAGGAAGCGTGGATACGGGCTGCCACATGCACGGATCCACCTCGAAGACGTGATGCCGAGTGGAGCAAGCCAGCCACCGACGACCACGCAGCGTGGGATTCGACTCACGGGAAACATTCGGAAGACGCAAATCCACCGTAAGTTAGCGGTGGCCTACGCACCGAGGGCGAGGGGGTCCCGGGGGATGACGGCGAAGGGCCGCGGGGCTTCCCGCTGGGGTAACGGAAACCTTCTGGAATTGACCGTGGCGGGCACACAGCTCCGCCGACGTATCAGGACCGCTGAGCTGTATACTTGGAGTGAATCGTAGGGGACGTGCGTTGTATCTCAACTAAGCTGCTCAAGAACGTGAGCTGCCGTGTCACGCGGCTGCCGTAGCAAACAGAACAGATCCCGCACCGGAGTTTCACGGAGGCAGGGCCGTGCGTCGGGGCGGCTCAGGCCACCTCCCCGGGCCCGTTTCCACTCCTGTCGGGCCAGGCCGGGAGCCGGGCGAGGACGGGGAGGCTCCGGGGCCTGCACGGTGGCCGCGGGCGCGGAGGGGGCGGGGCCTACCGTCTCCATGGAGTCGTCCACGGACATGAGGGTCTGTAGGCGCTTTCGCTGCAGCATGTTGGTGAACTCCATGTGGATGGGCTTCATGGGCCCCGTGTAGCGCATGATCCAGTGCTTGTCCGGGTTGGGCGCGTAGTTGTAGCTCGGTGTGCTGGGGGGGGGGGGGGGTCAAACGTACAGCCAGGTCAGGCGGGTGGCGGGCGTGGGGCCCACCCGCATCCCCCGGGGCCCCCAGACCCCCTGCCTCGGGTGAGCAGTCTCCTGTGCCGCGTGTGCGCCCGTCCGGGGAAGCCGTGACGCGGTCACAGGCTCCGCTAAACCTCCGTCGGTGTTTCTCCAGCGGGTGCTGTGCCTGTGGGCGGGCCGGGGGTCACCCAGTGTTAAGTGACCCAGGGCCACGCGGTGAGAACGGCAGCGTCTCCCGGTCAGGCCCTGCCAGCCCTCCTGCTACATCAGGGCCAAAGTCACAGGCGAGCGCGAGTCCTCTCACAGCTCCCCGGAATCCACACGGCTCTTTTTTTCAGCAGGGGAGAGGCTCACGCCCAGAGCCTCCGGCAGGCCAGGCCCCCCACTCAAATTTCTCAGCCTTGCAGTTGATTTTTCAGTTACCCCGGGCAACTGCCGAGCTATGGCGATTAAGGCACGACTAGGGAATTTCCTTTTGCAATAGATTGGGGTTAAAAACAGAAAAGAAAAGAAAAAGGAAGTTGGCTACAACGTTAGGTCGAGAATAGTCATGCGTGTACGGGGCCCCTGGACGTACGTGTGTCACAATTATTCTTCCCGTTCGCTCTCTTCTCTCATTTACTGAAGAGGAAACAGAGGGTCAGAGGAGTTCGGGGGCCTGCCCACAGCCTCCCTGAGCAGGCGGTGGAGCCAGGGGACTCCGTGATTTCTGCTGAGTGGGGTCCGCTGGGACTAACGATCACCGGACAAGGAACCATACTCTCTGACTTCTACGGGGCACTTACGCTTCCCACGCGCTGGGCCCGGCTCGAAGGGTTCACCGCCTCCTGCCGTCTAACACTCAGGGTCCTAGGGGCGCGTGCTGTGCTTACTGTCCTCGTGAGAAATGAGGAGACTGAGGCCCAGCGAGGGCCTAACTTGCCAAAGGCAGAAGAAGCGGGGCCGGAACTCCAGGACTGGATATGGTCACTTCCTGCCACGGTGACACGTGGGCCTGTCCAGAGACCCTCCTATCCACGAGTGCTCGGGCATGACTTTTGCCAAGACACTCCTGCTGGAGGATGTAGCAGAAAAGTCCCCTCCGGTCTGGTCTCACCCTCCCCAGTCAAAGCTGAGAATAAAGTTGGAGTTTCCACTGCCTGAAGACAAAAGGCTTTTCAAACCGGCTATTAAGGGGCCAAGGGGCTGCGCGCAGGGAAGAGGCTGTGCCTGCGGAGACGGCAGAAAGCTCGCTGACGTCTCACCTGCCCCACCAGGACCTCCCCAGCGTCTCGAATATCAGATATCATTCGGGGAGAGGAGTTATGGAGACCGTTGCTATGTAGAGCGGGGGGCGGGGGGTGAGTCATAAGTCTTGAGATTCCTTCTGGACTTTGCTTTGAGTCCCTGGCTGGTCTCCCGCCGCTAAATCCAGCCCAGCCCCCCAGCCTCCTTTGATTAAGAGCAAGGCCTCACCGTCCTGTGGGCCGGCTTAGGGCCTGACCCGCATGTAGAACATTCCCAGGAACAAGCCCCCCCCCCGCCCCGCCCATCCCCCACGCAGAACGAAGGGGGCTGCTGGGGGCCAGGGCTGCGCGGACACAGCCTCAGAGCCGTTTGGCCGTGTGGGAAAACTGTTCCGGAAGGCCCAAGGGGCCGGATTCCAGGACGTGATTTTGAGCAGTCATCCCTGAATCTATTAGGTTCTATTAGGCTGGGTGTCTGCCCTCGAGAACAGGAGAACAGGGAGGAGTGGGTCTGTCAAGAGTCTGCGGGGGGGATGACTTCTGAAGGCCTCTCTCTGGAGACCTCCTTTGGAGGAGGGTGTCAGAGCCAGGAGGCGGCAGGGCCTGGGGCCCCCGTGGCCAATGCCAGTTTGCGGGTCCCCTGCATAAGGCCAGGCTCCTCCAGGGAGAGAGCCACACTTTCTGAAGGGCCCAGCCGTTGGCTGAACAAAGAGGGGAAAGCCTCAGCTCAAGACTTTGAGCCCTGTCCACAAGAGCCTGGCTCCCACGGGTTATAAAAGGCCTGTGAACCCACCATCAGATGCCACACCTCAAAGGAAGCCCTGGGGGCTGGTGGGGGTTGGGGTGTCTTTGCGTGCGTGCGTGCGTGTGTGTGCGCGTGTTTGTGCATCTATGTGTCTTCACGTTTGTGTGCACGCGTCTGGGTGTAGATCTGGGCTTATATGCCTGTGTATACGGGTCTGTGTAATCTGTGTGTAGGTATCTGTGTCCGTGTTTACGTATTTGTGTATCTGTATCTGTTTGTAAACCTGTGTCTGTGTGCTTCTGCGCATGTTTGCGTATCTGTATCTTTGTATCTGTGTGTGGGGGGGTATCTGTGTCTATAGGTGCCCGCGTTTGCACACGCATTCCTGTACCTTTGTGTGTGTGTGTGTATGTGTGTGTATATGCGTGTGCACCTGCATACGTATCTATTTGTATCTTCGTGTGTCTGTGCACCTATTTGTATCTTCGTGTCTGTGTACGTGTGCGCGTGCCTGCTGCGTGTATCTGTTTGCATCTCTGTGTGTTTGCACAGGTGTGTGCAGCAGGGGGCGGGACGGGGCCCTGGGCAGGGGGAGGGGGCCGCACTGCGTCAGGCAGCACTTGCGGGAGCCCACGGGGACCACTGCAAGAACACGACACCAAACTTGAGTGGGTGACAGTCTGACAGGAGCCTCCCGACAGAAAGATCTGCAGCTCTGACCCACCAGCAGGGCCCTGTCCCCTCTCCCCCCCCCCCCCCCGCCCCCCCCACTCCCCGAGACTGTCATAATTAAATACCCCAGCTGCAGAACTTTCTGGGTTTTGGTTCTAGTTAGGAAGTGATTATACCCCGGAGATAAGAGAGCCTTCCCAAACAGACCCCTCATAAGGCGAGGGGGGTGGTTCTGGGTAAGTAATAGCAGGCGTTACTCATGTTCAATTTCTGGAATTTCCATTTCAAAGGGGAAATAAGCGAGCAGGCAATGTCAAACCACCTCGTCCAGGGCTGCTGGGGGGGAGGGAAGCCAGAACCTCTCTTAAAGGAGAAGCTGCGGAAGCAGGGTGTGCCCACCCCCTCACCCCACCCCCCCAAGGTGGGACTGAGCCGGCCACGCCCCCTCCCACAAAGGGGAGCTGCTGGTGGGGGTGGGGGTGGAGGTGGGGGGGGGAGGGCAGGCAAGTCAGGTGTGCAGACAGGCGGTGCTGCGGCCGGAGGGGTGAGCTGGGCGCCGCAGCCCCTGGAACGCAGTTCGCCATCTGTCCGACCGTCCTCCCCAAAGACCAGGGGGATCAGGAGGTTAACACACCGCCTCATCCTCTCGGAGCCACGTCAGGGCGCTGTCAGAAAGTAATTAGATGCGAAGGGCACACATCCTGATCGTAATGAAAATTAAACGCCCGGAATATTCAGGCCGATTCCAAAGTGCCCTGTCCTTGTCGCCCCAATGTCGCAGCCAGGGCTGCGGCATATCACTGCTAAGCGGGAGGTGGTTTGAGGCAGAGGAGGAGAGAACTTTCCAGAGCGATTTACTGAGCAGCTGGAGGGAGGAGGACTGGACAGGAGGGCAGAGGGAGAGGAGGTGTGACTGGGGGCGGGATTCCAAGCTGGCTCTGCCATTTACCAGCTGCGAGTCACCTTGCCTCTCCGTGCCTCAGTTTCCCCCTCTGTGAAATGGGAATGCCAGGTGCGGTAGGCAGCCCGTGTGACCAATGGAATACGACACAGCGATGGTGTGTCCCTTTTAGATTAGGTTCCAAAAGACCCCGGCTTCCATCTCAACCTCTGTCTACCCCAGGCCCCCCAGTCCGTTCCTCTGTCTCTGATCATTTGCTCTGGGGGAAGCCAGCTAGAGTTGCCATGTCGTGAGGACACTCAAGCCACCCTGGTCGAGGGGCCGCCGTGCGAGTGAGCCCCAGGCTAGCCTCAGGCGGCTGCAGCCCCCGCAGACACCTTGATTAGAACCTCAGGAAACCCTGCACTAGAACCTTCCGGAGGAGGAGGCCGCTCCCAGATTCCCGACTCACGGGCGCTGTGAGGTCGTGCACGTTTGTGACTTTAGCTGCTCAGTTTCAGGGTAATTTCTTCTGCAGCAAGAGATCACTAGCATTTCAAGGGTCGTTGTGAACATTCAGGGATTTGGTGTCACCTAAAGGACTGAGCACGGAGCCTGCCACACAGCCCACAGCTCAGTAAAGGCTGGAGAATATGCTCACAGCCTGACGAGGCTATGGACGCCTTCTCAAAAACCACGTTTAAAATGCACAGGGTACGGGTGCCTGGGTGGCTCAGTCGGTTAAGCGTCCGACTTCGGTTCAGGTCGTGATCTCATGGTTCGTGGGTTCGAGCCCTGCGTCGGGCTCTGTGCTGACAGCTCACAGCCTGGAGCCTGCTTCCGATCCTCTGTCCCCCTATCTCTGCCCCTCCCCTGCTTATGCTCACCCCCCCCTCCTCGCCCCAGATAAATATAAAAAAAGGTATAGCATAGAGTACACAGGGTTATGAAGGAAGCCTATTATACTGCAATGCAGTTCTATGCACAGACCCCTCGGGGGAGGATGAGGGCCCCGAGGGAACAGCACTGCCTGCCACCTGCTTTGGTCTGTTAGCCAGGCTGGCTGGCTTTGCACCCGGTTTCCCCACAGAAGAGCAGCGGGTTCCCGGATTCTTTGAACCAGGAGGATCAGAGCGAAGGCAGAGCTCTGTCGCTGCCATCACCGTCCCAGAGCCCGACCCTCCCACCTTCACGTCACCCGGCGGCTCGGCAGGCAAGACGCCGAAGCTTACATGTGCTGGGACGCGTTGGGGAAGAGGCCTGAGTACTGGGGGGCGGAGTCCTCGGGGCCGTGGGGGGCCGCGTGGCTGATGACCATCAGGACGGGCCTGTGCGGGTACATCTTCTTGGACGTGCGGAAGAAGCTCACGCTGTCGTTGGTGATGAGGTCCGTCAGGTAATCCTGGGGGGCAGGGAGAGACAGGAGAGCCAGTGAGGAGCTGAGCACCCGCCCTGAGCACCCGCGGTGTTAGGTGCCCAGCGGACGCACTCGGGGCACAGCGGGGACCCGGACAGACAATCCCTGCGTTCCTGGAGCCCATCCTAGGGGCAGACAGACGATAAATGAGCAACTACACGGAACGTCGAATGTTGCTGATGGAGAAGGAGAGAGGGGGTCGGGGAGGATAGGGGAGAAATGGCAGTCTGTCAGTCATTCACAATAGATGCTGAAATAATACCAGCTCGCACTTTTGAGTGCTTATGGTAAGTGTTGCAGCCACGCCTCCTGAGTCTTGGTTCCTAAGCCTGAACTCCTTTCCAGGCTCCAGAAAGACCACGAAAGACCCACAGGGTGGGTACATCCCTGTGTTCCTGGCGCGCTGTGCTGGGGACAGGGGCAGCTGAACACGTGAACACGGAAGCAAGATAGTGACACAGTGTGACGGATGAAGGAAATAAGCTGTGACCGAGGAGCCGGAGTGGGGACGTCCTTTGGCAGGGGCAGTCAGGGAGGGCCTCTTGGAGGGGGTGACACTGAAGCTGAGACCTGAGTGATGAGGAGCTGGATGTGGGGAGATTTTTATCACCCTCGGTTGTCTGCCGGGATCCTTGAGGGCGATTTGCTGGGCCTACTCTCAGAGATGCTGGTTTTTAAAATATATATATTTTTAACGTTTATTTTTGAGAGAGGGAGAGAGAGCATGCGTGGGGAAGGGCAGAGAGAGAAGGAGACAGCAGATCTGAAGCGGGCTCTGTGCTGAAAGCAGAGATCACGTGAGATCACGACCTGAGCTGAAGTCAGACGCTCAACTGACTGAGCCACCTGGGTGCCCCAGAGATGCTGGTTTAATTGGTCTGTGGCTTTCTTCAGGCACTGGACTTTTAATTTTCTTTAGTTTTATTTTTTAAAGTTTGTTGAGAGATAGAGAGAGAGGGAGAGGGAGAGGGAGGGAGGGAGGGAGAGAGAGAGAGGGAGAGGGAGAGGGAGGGAGGGAGGGAGAGAGAGAGAGAAAGAGTGTGTGTGTGTTCAGGGGAGGGGCAGCAAGAGAAAGAGAATCCCAAGCAGGCTCCACGTTGTCAGCACGGAGCCCAATGTGGGGCTCGAATTCACAAAATCGTGAGATCATGACCTGTGCTGAGATCAAGAGTCAGATGCAAGCCACCCAGGTGCCCCACACACATTAGACTTAAAAAAAAATTTTTTTTAACATTTATTTTTGAGACAGAGAGAGACAGCATGAACCGGGAAGGTCAGAGAGAGAGGGAGACCCAGAATCTGAAATAGGCTCCAGGCTCTGAGCTGTCAGCACAGAGCCCGACGCGGGGCTCGAACCCACGGACCGCGAGATCGTGACCTGAGCTGAAGTCGGACGCCCAACCAACTGAGCCACCCAGGTGCCCCCACATTGGACTTTCAAAAAGCTCCCAGGGATCCTGATGTGCAGCCAGGACTGAGAATCACCCATCTAGAGGAAGAGCTCTAGGCGGAGGGAACAGCAGGGACTCCAATGCAGGAACTGAACCTGTTCGAGGACTCTCAGCAGGAAGGAGCAGAAAAGCAGAGGCGCGCAGGGGGTCTCCTGAGAGTCAGACCTGCTTAGACACCAGGCGGGATGAGAGGAGAGGGGGAAATGTAACGAGCAGGAACTGAGGGCTTTAAAAGCTCAGCTATTAAGGGCTCAGCTGAGAAGCTGAGATTTGCCTGAACTCTTCAGCAGGACGGCATACAGCGGGCGTGCCCGTGCGTCTAAGACGGGCCTTCAGGGACGCTTGTACTCTATACTAAATGCACAGGAAAAGTCACTGCCGTGGCGTTCATAAAGCAAAAACGTATCGCCGTGACCAGCAACAGGAAGGCGATTAATGAAGTAAATGTAATGCTGTGCTGTGCAGATGTTACACAGAAGCGAATTCGTAGCTACTGAGGTGGAAACGTGTCCAAGATACGCTGTTAAGGGAAAGAACAAGCTACTTTCAAATCCAGGAAGATCCCACCTTTTTGTGGGAAGGGAGGGAGGTGGGGTGGGGAGGGCGGGGTGGGGGGGTGGTGGAGAGGAGAAGCCAAACCCTTAACTTCATATGAGCACCAAGGAAGAATCCAGAAGGACAGATATCAAAGTGCTACCTGGGGTCTGGGATAAAACAGGAGGGGAGAGAGCCACTTGCTACTTGGTGTACTTTTCCCAAAATACTTTTTATGAATAGTCCTGGGGAGTTATCTGTAGAACCTATTATATAAAAGTAACAATATAGACCACCTAAATCCAAGAGTTGCTGCTACAGTTATGGAGCATGACCCAAAGGCGCAGGGAAAGTTCTTAAAATGACAAAGGTAACTGCGGAACCAGCAGGTGGGTCCGCTGTCTCCGGCTGGTGGGGAACCATGGGCCGCAGCTGCTTGCTCTTCATAGTAACCCCGTCTTCACTGCTTGATTTTGGAACTATGCGCCTACTTGGCTGTGATGAAACATGTTTTTAAAAAAGCTACTGTGGGCGCCTGGGTGGCTCAGTTGGTTGAGCGTCCGACTTCGGCTCAGGTCGCGATCTCCCGGTTTGTGAGTTCGAGCCCCGCGTCGGGCTCTGTGCCGGCAGCTCGGAGCCTGGATGGAGCCTGCTTCGGATTCTGTGTCTCCCCCTCTCTCTGCCCCTCCCCGATCGCCCTCTGTCTCTCTCTCAAAAATAAATAAACGTTAAAAAAATAATGAAAAAATAAAAAGCTACCGTGGACATCCATTCCCAGGAGAGACATACGGTGCCACGATAGGGCATCCGATAAACAAACTAGAGCTACCTGGGTCCACACGCACAAACCTGACAGACCTGACCCTGGGTGAAGAAAGCAGGCTGGAGGACACGCACGGTACGATACCGTTTATATACAGGCTAAGAACACAGAAAACGATGCTATACAGTGTTTGAGACGCTTGCCTATGTAATAAGCGCATCCATAGCAGGAGACGGGTGACCTTCCTGGGAGGGGGCAGGCCAGGAAAGGGGCTCGGGAGGGTAATACGGGGCCCCTGGAGCCTGTGATATTCCACGTTCAGAAGCTTTTGTGGTGTCATTACCGTGTCTGACTCTCAAGGCTGGCATGAGGGTCTCGAGCGCTAAGAGGCGCAAAGCTCTTGGCACGGTGCCTCGCACGTAGCCGGCCAACGTTATGCCTGTCTTAGCGGTGCGGCAGCCTTTCCACATGCCTGACAGCCGCCCACCTTCCTGGGTCTCCTCAAAGCCACTCCTGCTCTAGCTAAGCCCCTGCTGATCCCTGATGGCTGCAGCAGGGCACCCGCGATGACGTATGACAAGCTGCACACCCACCTCCCAGCCATTCGTGTGGACCGAAGGGGACGCCACCCGTACTCCAGGGGCGGGTGGTGAAGCCCCAGGCTGGCCAACAAGAACACGCCATCTCTCCGGCCACGGTACTTGAGCTGAGTCCAGGTGTCGGAGGGACGAGGGGACCTGGGCCAGGCGGTGGCATGGTCCAGTCCCGGCTGGGAGCAGATTCAACAGACAGGATGTGTCCGTTGGCTGGCTGGCTGGGGGGGGGGGGGGCAGTGGGCTGGCAGTCATTCCCCCCCTCCCCCCCACCGCCCCCTGCCCCATGGTTTCTGGCTGGGGTGAAGGGAATAGAGATGGGGGTCCAGGAGAAAGAGAGTGTCAGGGTGCGGGTGGGAGTGCTATATGTCCGGTTCTGGACAAGTTGAGCTGCCTGCCTGGGTCAGTCGTGAAGAAGACGTGAGGGAGGTAGGCTGTTAACAGGAAGGGTAAGACAGGTGCGAGGACGAAGCAGGCTGGAAGGTGAATTTTCTAGAACCTGGAGACGAGCCGACAGACGATGAGGAACTCCCCTCTCTGCCCCCCTTCAGTCGTGGGCCAGACCCATTCCCGCTCTCCAGGGGGAGGTGCTAGACTTTCCCCTGGTGCACTCCTGGCCAGGTGTAGGGGGCTGGGGATGCCAGGTTCTGGGGACTTGGCTCCTACCCAGAGCTTAGCAGCCAGAGCTGGGTCCTCTTGTCTCCCCTCCCCATCCTGACCTCCTGCTGACTTTGATCAGTAAACCAAGAGGAACCCAGTACTTCGGTGGGGATCGCTAGCCAGGGCTCTGGGCAAAAATGTCCATTGCCAATGGGGGTGTGGGGCGTGGGGCGTGCTCCTGGGCTCCGTGACAGCCTGGCCCCTCTCATTCCCGGCCTCGTTCCTCAGGCGCGGCCTCTGCTGCTCTCGTTTATGTGCTCACTCAGCAACTACTTATTGGGTGCCTGTTCCCAGGGTTCCGGGCTTCCTGTTAAGTGCTGGGGCTGTGGTCACAGGTCCCTGTCCCCATGGTGACCACAGTCCTGTGCGGGGTGTGGGAAAGCACTCTCATCAGTGGTAAGAAGGTGGCATGGGACCTGGGAGGGACAGGGAGGTTTTCGCTCACTTAGGATTACCCCTGGCTGCTGGGGATGGGGGGACTGCAAGGATGGGAATGGGGACCATGGCTGATGTGACGGGAAGCTCTGCCTGGACAAACGTGTCTCATGGTTGCCTCCTGGGAGATCTGCCCACGGAAGCCCGTGGTTCTACCTCTTTTTGAACTTGGGTGAGATAAGCCAGCTCACCCCAAAGCTCTCAGGGCCCCTCCCCAGATGGGAGTCTCCTGGCTTCCAGAACTAGTTAACTGTTCTGCTTGGGAAGCCCACTTGTGGGCTGCTTTCGGGCTGTGCCTTGAGACAGATGACTGTGCCCCTGAGACTTGGTTTGACGGGCAGGGCGGGGGTTGGGGGGGGGTTGCCCGCACCCTGGCGCAGCTCTCGAGCCCACCTCTCGATGTTTTCTCCACTTGGCAAGTCAACCTTCTGTAACTCCGGGAGGGTGTCCTTTTCTGAGCCACTGGCTTCCTCCGTCTAAATTATATTCTACATCATAATGCGGACACTGCACCCTCTACAGCCCCTTGTGTTCAAAAGAGGTTCACGTCCCTTTAAGGAGCAATCATATTTCATGAAGCCGAGGGCTCTGGAGTCAGCAACACTGGGTTCACACCCCGGCTTTATCACCTGCTATCTGTGGGCCAGCGGCTCGCCTTTGTGCCCCTCAGAAAGCACCTTTCCGCCTCTAAAACATGGGCCTGATAACAGTCCCTTCTTCAGATGGTGGGAGCATTTCACACGGGAATGAAGCACTTGGCAATACACTCAGAGCCAGACCTCAGGCCTTTGTATTTTTTGTCTGCTCCATCGTTCCCGCCCCTCCCCGGCCCCCAAACAAAATTACTGACGCCTATGGGGTGGTTTACACCAAGCATCAACAAACCTTTTCTGTAAAGGGTCAGAGAGGAAACCTTTGAGGCTTTGCAGGCCGGAGGTCTCATTTGCATTACTCACTGCCACTGTAGCAAGAGAGCAGCCGCTGGGTAAATGAACGGGCCTGTCTGGGCTCCAGTAAAACCTTATGTGGCCAAACTGCAAATTTCAAGTCAGTTTCACATGTCAGGAAAAGAGCGCTGGTCACATGTTGCTCTTTTTGTAATTTTTTCCCCAGCTAGTTAAGAATGTAAAAAACCCTTCTAAGCTCAGAGGCTGGACAAAAACACTTGGCGGGCAGGACTTGACCCATGGGCCGGAGTTCAGAAAATGGATTTGGAGGCCAGATGGCCTAGGCTCGGATGATACTGCTTTACCACTCACTAGCTGTGTGGCCTAGTTCCTTAGCCTCTCTGTGCCTCAGTTTCCTCGTGTGCTGGTTGTGAACAGTAACTATGGTGAGACATACATGGGCTAATTTCAGGTGGAACGATTCCAACGGTATCTGGTGCACGTTAGGTCTAAGGGAGCGGGAGTCATTATTCCTCAAGAATCACGCGGCTGTGTTTTCCACACGAAAATGAAAACGGTACAAACAAATCTGGTTCCCTTTGATTACTCCTCACACCCCTGCTTCCAATCTTGGCCCCTTTGGGCCTTAACCAGGAAGTCTTTTTCTCAGATGCATTGTTACACGTGTTAGAGTATGGCTTTATGCATCTTTTTACATCGGTTGGATCACACTGTGTATATTTTCTTTCTTTCCTTTCCTTTCCTTTCTTTCTTGGTCCCTTCCCCCTTCCCTTCCCCCTTCCCCTTCCCCCTTCCCCTTCCCCTTCCCCTTCCCCTTCCTTCCTCCCTCCCTCCCTTCCTTCCTTCCTTCCTTCCTTCCTTCCTTCCTTCCTTCCTTCCTTCCACATGGCAGGGAACAAAGCAAAGTCACACGCCTGCCTTCATGGCCTTGTACTCTAATGAGAGGAGACAGATGTTAACAAGTGACCCAGGGATACACACAGGTGTGGTGCTCACTGCGGGGGCAGGAGAGTTGGGGTGCGATGCCCTGGGCTCGGGGTGCTCTAGGAGACATCTGAACAGGGGCTTACAGGAGCTCTCTCCGCAACCCGCTCTTTCCATCAGCCCCGTGTCCAAAGCCCTTCTGATGGTGTTATATACAGATCCCCTCATCTTTTTCTAGAAATCCTCCAGGGTAGGGTTCCTTTGTGGTCTTTTAATCATTTCTTGCGTTGGTGGCCCTCGTGGATTTCTTTCAATAACAAAGCTGCAACGAACAACTCAACAGTCCCAACCTGCATAGAGGGAGGCTTCTCCACGACAGAAAAGCGCAAATGACAAAGGGCGGCTCAAAGGGTGGTCTCATTCGAGTTTACAGAGACCGCTGCTCCTTAGGGCCTTTCCACCACCTGACCCTCATCATTCCCCTCTCCCACTGGTCCCGCCTTCTCTGGTCCTCTTTGGTGATCAGTGCGTGTGCCACATCATTCTTTTGTCATCATCGCTGCCTCTCTGTCCACCTGCCATCAGGACCCTTTTCATGGCATCCAGCCTTGGGATTAGTGACTCAGAACAGAGACCTCAGAGGGCCTTTGAGGCGACCTCCGGAAGGACTGTCACTTCCCCCCGAGCTGGGCCTCCTGCTGAAGCCACTGAGGGCAGCGACACACAGGCATCTCACTCCTCAGAGTGCTGGAGCAGGGAGCCCCAGGCAACTCCGAGCTCCCTCTCGCTCCCTCCCAGTGCTCTGGCTCCCACTGTCTGCTGCCCGCCCCGGGTCCGAACCCTGGACCTGAGCCAGCTCTGACCCCAAAGGGGCCCCCATCCCTCTGTTCCCAGGCCTCTGGGAACAGGGAGCCCAGGAATCCTCCCACGGGGCTCATTCACAGGGGAGATGTGCCTGTGGCAGGAAACGGGGTAAGTAGCAGCCACTGCATGTTCCGTCCTCAGCCCCAGAGGGACTCTGAGTCTCCCTGGATAACTTGATTACAGGGCTGCTCTGAGACCAGGCGTGGACGTGGTGAGGAATTTTAACAAGGACGGAGTGGGGTTTTCTAGGTAGTGGACGATGTGCTTGTGCTGCGTCTGGGAGGAGGGAAGCAGCGTGTTCAGCCCCAAGACCCTATAATCTGTATTTCTAATGTACAAATCCCCCCATCAGGACTTTGGAATCAATTCACTCAGAGGTAATGGAGGCCTGAGACCCAGGGTGAGGGGGGAGGGCTCTGTCCAGGCGATGTCACACGTGGTTGCTGCCACCAGGGCCTGAACGATCAGACTCAGTAAGGGGGACACACGAGTGGTGATCCTTGGTCAAAGGCAGGAGGGATCCCCAAGTGTGCAGTCTTTCCAGAAGGGGAGTGGGATAGGGCGCTTTTAGGCCACTGAGCATCCCGCCCATTTTCATTTGGACTCTATTCTCAGCCAATGTTCCAGGGTTTGGCTCCAGAGTGGGGCTCCTGCTGTCCCTGCCTCTGGCTAGGGAGTGGGGCGGGTGACTTACAGCCCATCAAAACACTGCATCCCCTGGCCACACCGATTGGTCCGGGGACAGACATGTGACTGAGCCAAGAGCCAACGAGATGCAGTGAGATTTGCTGAGAATCCTGGGAAGGAGACTCTCTCGCTTGCAGCTGGGCAGGAAGGTGAAACGTGGAAGGGCGGCCATATTGCTACAAGGGGCAGGGAAAGCGAGGGGGGAGGGTGGGAGAGGGAGAAGGGGGAGGGGTGGGAGGGGGAGAAGGGGGAGGGGCGGGAGGGGGAGAAGGGGGAGGGGGAGAGACCATAGATGGTGCCGCAGAGAAGAAAACAGAGCTTAGAGGAGAAAGAAACCACCGCCTAAAGAGTCTGTGTGAGCCCCTGGATCCAGCCGTGCCTGATGCCGTTACTGCTGGACCAGTTAAATAAGCTGACGTTTCCTCTTCAGTTGAGCCATTTTGAGTTGAGTTTCTGTTCACAAGCAACTGAGAGAGGCCGGTGTGATTCAAGAAAGGATAAATCCTGTAGTTTGGGGCCCTTGGGGAAGGATTCACAGAAGAGAAGATGGGTAAAACTTGGAAAAATCCAGGGCAGGAGAGCACTAGCAAAGATCTGGGGGTGCTTGTGAGAACGGACAAGGCTGGTCCGGTTGAACTGGCTCGTATGGAGCTGATGAAGTGGGCAACGGGGCCGATGTGACGGTGTATGTGCGAGTGCGTGCACACACGTGGGCCCATCACTTCACAGTTAACAACCCACCTCCACATCCCAGGCTGTGAACGCCTGATCTGTTTTTGTTCATCCCTGGGTACCCAGCACCTAACACAGTGCCTGGCATATAGCAGATTCTCAATAAATACTTGTTGAGGGAATGAACGAATGACATGACCAAACTTGACTAGTCCGCTCACGCCTCTGATTGCTGGGGATTAGAAATACTACACAGAAAACACCCAGCACGGGGGCGCCTGGGCGGCTCAGTCGGTGAAGCGTCCGACTTCGGCTCAGGTCACGATCTCACGGTTCATGAGTTCGAGCCCCGCGTCGGGCTCTGGGCTGTGTCTCCCTCCGTCTGCCCCTCCGCTGCCTGCACTCTGTCTCTCGCGTCATCTCAAAAATAAATAAATGTTTAAAAAAAAAAAAAAAGCCACCCAGCGCAGTTGCTTGGACCCTAATAGGCACTCCATAAAAAGATGTGCACGTTATTAAGTATGTACCAGTGTACCCACTCCCCAGATTTGGGAACTGAGGCTCTTAGGAGTAGGTAGCATATCCAAGGGCACATGGTATGTGTCAAGGCGGGGCTCTGCACCCCAGTCCTCCACCTCCAAGACGGGAAGTCACTGCCCGGTCCCCAGAGGGCGGTGGGCAGAACAAGGCAGGGGGCCGCCAAGGCTGTACATCCATGGGTCAGGCACGCTTGATTCACGCAGGATTCTAGGAAATTAGCTGCCATTGTTTAAAAATCAGGAGATCTCACAGGAAAAAAACAAAAAACACGCGTCGGTTTGTAGCTTCTGCTGAAAAATCAGAAAACCTGGCCCTCTTGGGCCCACGTTTCTATGCAAGAGTGACAGGCCCGATGGACGTTGGCTGCCCCCTCTTGGATACATTCTTCCTAGTCCCCAACACCCACCTGCCATCTCCCCTACCCCTGGCTTCCCATCCTGTGTGTGTGGCTCCTGTCCCCTGCCGACTTCTGCCTGGCGGCCTTGTGCAGCGATTCAGAGAGAGACCAACTAGGGAGGGCGGTCATCACACTACCCCACAGAGCCGCGGTTATGACACTCAGCCAGGCCCAGGGTCAGTGGCAGTGAGCGTGGGGAAGAGAGAGGGAAGGGAAGAATGTGTGGGGAAAGAATGGGTCAACTGTGGGGGGGGGGGCACACAAGCTGGCTTAGAAGATTTAGTTGGGCCAGGAATATTTGCTCGTCTCCGGATTTTTGTTTTTTTAATGGAAAGTTTGGAGGAGACATCACTGTCAGTCCCCCCTCCTCCTCCCCCTCCTCCTCCCCCTCACTTAGGCCAAGAATCAGCAAACTCTAGCCCGTAGACCAACCACTGCCTGTTTTTATAAATAAAGTTTTCCTGGAACAAGCCATGCTTACTTGTTTACACATTACCTGCGGTGGCCTTCATACTACAACGGCAGGCTTGGGTCGTTGCCACAGCGTCTGTGTGGCTCGTAAAGCCTAAAATATTGGGTCTGTGGCGCCCTAGAGAGGAAGTTGGCTGTCCTGAACTGCTACGCATGGGGTATCACTATGGAGAAAGGGCTTTTCTGGTCACCTTCACTTATGTGATCCTCAAAAATCTTTCTGGTAAAACCATAATGAAATGCCACGATACCCCCGTAAAAAAAAAGACGACAATACCCGTGCTGATAAGCACCGTGGAACAACGGGAACCCTTGTAACATTTCTGGCCGTAAACCGGGAACCTACACTGGTTCAGCCACGTAACCTACCGTGTATCCCAGCAATTCTAGGCCCCAGGAGAAGAGTCCGTGTGCTTACCCAAAGCCCCGGGAGAGGATGTTCCCGGCAGCCTGACTCCTAAGAGACGCAAACTGGAGACCACAATGTCCCCCGGGTGCAAACGGACACCTACCCCCCATCCCCGCAAGGGAATGTTTCATAGCGGTTCCCGCTGATTACGTGTGGCCACACGGGTGACCGTCACAGGCGTGACGTCAGGTGGAAAAACCTCAACCCGGGAGAGCACACAGCACACGATTCCATTTACGCGAGGTTCTAGAACAGGCGCAGCCAATCCATGGTGACGGAAGGGTCGCCTCGGGGGTGGGGTCACCCACACACGACAACGGGGCTGGATCTCAACGTGGTGCGGAGCCAAGGAAGCCGGATTCAGCATGAACGTGCCACACCGTGCGTCTGCGGGTGGCTGTCCCCGTGGGGGGACGGCTGGTGGGAGGGGTTACACGAGGGGGCTCTCGGGGCTGGCGGGGGCGCGCTGCTTGCTGACCGGCCTGGGCGCTGGGTGCACGCGCCTGCTCGGTTTGCGAAAATTCACGGATCGGTACCCTCTGTGCGCGCGCTTTCTGCCAGAATGTTCTGCCCCGGCAGATTGCGGATAACGCTCTCAGAGACTGTTGCGCGAGAGATGAAAACACCGAGATGATACGCGTTGGCTGCGCGAGATCCCTCGTCTAGGGCAGGGCCGCCCTCCAAAGCCAGGCAGTGGAGCTCCCGGGTCACGTTCCGCGCTGCGCCCCCCTTCCCCACCCCCGCTGAGGGGGCCACGCAGGACGTACCTTGGAGTAATCGAAGCCGTGTTTCTCCTTCACCCCGTTCCGACAGAGCGTGTAGTTATAAAAACGGGAGTTTTTCAGGAGGCCGACCCACTCCTTCCAGCCTGGTGGCACGTAGGAGCCATTGTATTCGTTAAGATACTTCCCGAAGAAAGCTGGAGGGGGAGAAGGGTCAGGAGGCCACGTGAGAACACGGTCAGCAAGAGCCTTGTCTGCCACCCGACCACCGTGTCCCCGAGGTGTGAAAGCGGCGCTACCCCGAGCCACCGAGCCCTTGGAAAGCAGGCGAAGCCTAAAATAAAATATATAGGATTAGAGAGCCAGTAAATTATTCTGAAACGTAACTGTCCGAGCATTCAAAGAACGTGCCATCTAGTAACCCGCCCTCTCAAAACAGCTGGTAAAGGGCCTTGGGAAGAATAATAATTTCACAGTGGTGACAAGTGAGAATATTTTGCAGCATCTGCAACCAGTGCCGTGGGGCGTGACGAGATCGGTGACTCGTACGGCGACCAAACGACAGATCCTCTCGGCTTACGGTGCGTGGTCCACCTTCCCCGCCGAAGGCGATGCTAAGCGACGGTGCAGGGTCCATAAAAGTAAGAGTGCGATTCTTTCCCGTGCAGGCTTATGGGCCCCTCGAACCCTGCCTGCGACACGGGACCAGAACACAAGACCTGACGTTAGAAAAGAACGGTGCCGATTGTTGCTGGTGATGTGGAACGCGGGCCCTTTATTCACTGCCTGGGCCACGCGGGCGACCCTGGCTGGCGGCGTCTGCTGAGCTTGAGCGCGCTCGCACCTTGCGCCCCAGCGATTCGAACCCTGGGTGTTCGCTCGACCGTAAAGCATTCGTTGGTTCACGAGCGTGAGCAGGACGCGCGGAGGGTAGCGCTCTTCGCGACAGCAGCTAGGAGCCAGTCGGAAGCCCGTCAACCAAAGGGGTGGCTGAATCCACTGTGGATGTTCCCGCCGCGGGATGTCGCGTTTAATAACACAGACGCCTCTCGGGGCGCCTGGGCGGCTCGGTGGGTCGTGCGCCTGACTCTCGATTTCGGCTCCGGTCAAGATCTCGTGGTCGTGAGATCGAGCCCCACGTCCGGCTCTGTGCTGAGCATGGAGACTGCTTGGGATCCTCTCTCTCTCTCCCCCTCTCTTCCTCTGCCCCCCACCCCCGACTTGCGCGTGCGCACGCTCGCTCTCAAAAAGAAACAACAACCCAGACGCGTCTCAACCACCTAATCGCGTTAAGAGAAATAAACCAGATATGGAACAACGCACACCACACGGTCTCATTCAGAAGATGCTCCCAAACGGGGAAAACGGACGTACGGTGGAGGAAAGCAAGCGGGCAGGGCACGCCTCCCGGGGCACAGCCTCGTTCTCTCTCTCGCTGCAACGCGGGTGCTTCGGCTGGTGAAACCCCACTGAGCTAGACGTTCAGGAGCCGCGCCTCCCCGCGTGCACGTTCGACACCGGCCGTGATTCACCTGGAAGGGGATACACCAAAAAACCCTCGGTGGGGGAGGAGGGAGCAGACAAGATCCTCTCGGTGGTACTTTCTTGTTCTTTTTTCTTCTCAGCCAGCGACTGGGAGTTTTAAAAATTACAACCGATTAAGCCAGTTTGAAGTGACCGTTTCTCCAGGGACAGAGGCCCTATGCCGGCTCTCTCCTTCAGATGAGGACACTGGGGCCTCGGAGACACCCAAGAACCAGCACTGAGGGCTCAAGAGTGGGAGAGCTGGGGCTGCTGAAGCGGGTTGCAGGGTGCCTCGTGCCCGGCAAAGTGCGAGTGTTGGGCAGGTGCCTGCTCAGAGCCGAAGATGAGAGGAGACAGACGGGGAGGCGAACATCCACAGGAGAAGGAGTGGCCTGGGGCCGGGCTGTGCTGGCAGCAGAGGATGAGATGACCCCCCGCCCCCCCCCCCCCCCCACCCCCAACCTGGCTTGGGTCGGGAGAGCGGGGACAGAGCTGGAGCCCTCCATGGGGACACTTTCCTGGAGACCTGGCAGGTAGCTGGGACCGCCTCGGGGTGGGAAGCCCCCTTAAGGACCCGAGCAGCCAATTCCCGAGTCCCCGTGGCACAGGACAAAGGGACGCACGTCCATTCAATCCTCCCCTGGCACCAGCTGGGCCAGGAGGCTGAGGAAGCACCTCCTGGAAGGATCTGGGCACCAGAGGAGGTGAAAACAGGAAGAGAGGGTCCCGAGCAGCTTCAGGGTAAGCCCAGGGTGGGGCCTCCCTTTGTGTGGCTGGGGGGCAAAGTGGACATAGAAAGAACCCGAGCTTTCCAGGGAGGAGGGGCAGGGAAACTGGCCACCGGGCTCGGAGTCCCGGGTAACATCCGATATTCAGAGAGTAAAAGCAGTTAGGTAGGGGCGCCTGGGGGGCTCAGTCGGCTGAGTGTCCGGCTTCAGCTCAGGTCACGATCTCACAGCTCGAGAGTTCGAGCCCCGCGTCGGGCTCTGTGCTGACAGCTAAGAGCCTGGATTCTGCGTCTCCCTCCCTCTCTGCCCCAACCCACTCTCATTCTGTCTCTGTCTCTCTCAAAAATAAACATTAAAGAAAAAAAAAAAAAGCAGTCAGGCGGCGGGCGTCCACTTATACAGCGACTGTGCATCCCCAGCGGGTGTCAGGGCACAAGGACTGAGATGTCGGCCGGACTAAGGGGCCTCAGCGTCCAAGGCCCGGGCGAGCAGAAGGCCTGGATTTCTCCCTCGGAAACACGGCATGTTCAGACACTCGCGGCCCTCCCCGAAAGCAGTGGTGCTCAGCCAGGGGCGGCTTGCCCCTCAGGGGACACTCGGCAATGTCCACAGACGTTTTTGGTTTTGTTACAGATGGGGCTGGGATGTGCAACCGGCATCCAGGGGGCCGAGGCCAGGGATGCGGCTGAACATCCCACGGCGCTCGGGAGGCCCCGCACCAACCATCCCGTGTAAAATGCCTACAGTCTGCGGGTGAGAAACGCGGACCTAAACAATTCCACCTGCCACCCACACCTGTCCCCCCTCCTCAGCAACAGAACCACGTAGCAAGGGCTGAAAAGGCCCCTAGAGATCAAGTACCGTCCAGGAAACAAGGTCTGCTAAATCTCAGTGACCTTATTCCTCACATTTGATGTGATGTCTTTCCATATCTGGGGAGCTCTACTCTGATAAACCCTGCCGGCCCCTCTCCCCTCTCTCCTGTTCCTCCTCCTTGGGGAAGAATGACACACGGCAGGGGTCAGCAAACGTTTCCTGCAAAGGCCCCGACGGTCTACCTCAGGAAGAGGGTGAAATTTTTTTTTTTTTTAAATTTTTTTTTTAACGTTTATTTATTTTTGAGACAGAGAGAGACAGAGCATGAACGGGGGAGGGGCAGAGAGAGGGGGAGACACAGAATCGGAAGCGGGCTCCAGGCTCCGAGCCATCAGCCCAGAGCCCGACGCGGGGCTCGAACGCACGGACCGCGAGGTCGTGACCTGAGCCGAAGTCGGCCGCTTCACCGACTGAGCCACCCAGGCGCCCCAGGAAGAGAGAGAAATTTAAGGAGCTCCCCACCCCTTATGGAGCCCCGGCACTTTCCATTCGTGACAAACACTGGGGAAGTTTCCCTTTGAAGACACTGAAGTAAAAAGCGTAAAACACTTGAGAGGAAAATCTTCAGGAAATAGCAAATCACTGTACCCAGGCCTGGTGGAAGCCCATGGAAACTGCTCGGTTTGGGGTGACACTGCCCTGAGCACATGTGGATTCACATATCTACACCCATTTATTAGGCCCCGATGGTATGCCAGGAGCCGTCCCAGGCGATGGCAACACAGCAGTGAATGAGGCCACCAGAATCCCTGCCCTCTTGGGGTGGACATTCTAGCGGGGGAACTGTGATCACAGAGGTGATGCTGTTGGTAAAAACAAAGTGATGAAGAAATTAAAGATGGTGTTCCAACAAAGTGGCTAGAGATGGGCCCTGGCAGGCACCAAGGGCTTGAGCAGTCAAGGAAGGCTGCTGAGGACGAATCAGGGGGAATAGGAATACAAGGGAAACTGCTCTAGACAGAGAAAACGGCAAGTGCAAAGGTCCTGTGGCAGGAACAAGCTTGGAGGCATTTGAGGAACACAGGGAAGCCACGGAGGAAGGGAGAAGATGACGTTACAGGGTAGAGGGACCAGATCGTGAGCAGAAGCCACAGGAGGCATGATGGGGAAACTGAAAAGGGCCCACACGTCCCCTGAAATACCATACATCAGATTTTACATGTTGTGCGCATTTTCCTGGAATCGGGACACATTCTGAAAGCAACCCAAGACCTCAAGTAGCTTCAGAAACATACAACTTCCCTCAGGTTCACCCCTGAAGGGTGAACAAAAGCCGCGGGAAAAAGGCACCCTGAATCTCCCTGCTGGGAAAACTGGGTTCTCTCCTAGGTCCCCCAAACCCTGGCTTGGGATCCTATGGTTTGTCCCTGAAGATCTGGACCAATGTCTTTCTGATGAATGTGCAGCTTGGAATGCTAAAGAGCTTCAATCTTGGCCCGGCCGGTGGGATAACTTCCTTGGAGGGGGGCCGCCTCAGGAAGCCCACCCCTGCCCATTATCACCCAATGCCACGGGTGTCAAAGTGGCCGAGGCCATTTCCTCCGCTGGAATGCCCTCTTTCACATCTCTCTCCTCTCTCCAACCCCCAACTCTTAAAAAATCCAGAAAGAGTTTACTATTCAGGCTCCACGAGACCCTAGAAAACAGGGCTTCAGTCAAAGGCTTTTAGTGCCAAATTAGATTTTGCTCTCATTTGATTAGATTTCCCCCAGGCGGTTTTTAAAATGGTTATTCTGGTACCAGTTGAGGTGGGAGAAGCAAATTAGCGTGGGCCCTGGGGCTTCGGGGCTGGGAGATACAGCCAGGAGAATGAGCCGGAATTAAAATCAAGATTAAAAATACAGCCCATGTCCTGGCTGGAGCCCCGAGCGTTTAGCTTTCGCGGCCTGGACGGCGCAAAAGAAAGACCAACCCGGGGGCTGGTGTGGGGGTGGAATAACTTGGCAGGCAGGTTAAGAGGAATTAAATGCCAGGCCAGGAAAGGCCACCGATAATGTGCTGGCTGACGCCGCCCCTCGGGAGCAGGCTGGCATCCGTTGAAAGGATGGAGCGCTCACTGCCTCCCGCGTACCAGGCACAGGGTGGAAACTTACCCCTGGAAGTGGAGACTTTTATTTTGCCTGCTTGATCCTGACTGTGGTCCTTTGGGTACCACTACTTCCTTACTTAAGTCACATGGGCTGATCTTAACTCCAGACGCCAGGGTGGCAGGCATAATCTCAGCTGGACCAATCAGAGGACTACATTCCCCTGGCTACCTGTCATTGGTTCAGGGCCAGGCATGTGACCCAAGCTGGGCCAATGAGGGTGAGCCCTGGGACTTTGAGGGAGCTGCCGGAAAAGGGACGTTCTTCGAGATGGCTTAAAGCTGATGGGGACATAAACTTGAAGCTGCTGGCAGCCATCTTGCCACCAAGAGGGGGTGGTGGTTCTGTTTGCTTAATTCAGTTTTTCAGTTGAGCTCTCGCACTTGCAATCAAAAGACCCGAGGAAAAGCAGATGAGACGCTTAGCGGAGAGCAGGGTTTGGCAAAGCAAATCTGGCTGCCACCTGTTTTTGTAAATACTTCTACTGGAACAGAGCCGCACCCATGCGTTTATATAGTCGTTACGGCTGCGTGCACACTACGATGGCAGAGTTGAGTTGTTGCAACAGAAACCGTGTGGCTGCAAGTCCAAAACATTTACTCTTGAGTTGTTGCAACAGAGACCGTGTGGCTGCAAGTCCAAAACATTTACTCTCCGGCCCTTTGTAGGAAGGGATTTTCGACCCTTGGTGTTATGAGCAAAATTCCTTGTGCGGGGTGAGGGATCCCTCAGGGATTGACACAGGGCTGTGTTTAATCTGGAGAAACAGGTGCTGGGCCAAGGCAGCGAGGGGGCTCCCGACCCACCGGCAATGACAACAAGAACAGGGCAGCCAGTCACAGGCGGTCCTCGCCTTGCGTGGTCCCGATACACGCACATGTCACTTTCCCCAGTTCAGTCTCCCACAACACGGTTCCGACTTAGCCACCGAGGCTCATTAACCGTAACTGCACAAAGTGCACACGTGGCTACTGGCCCTCCAGTCCACCAATCACTGTGTAAGGAACACGCACATCAGGACCGGGGGCCGGTCACGTCATTTCTTGCAAAGTCGGTCGGTGACCGGTCCCCGTGCATCTGATCCTCGGTTCACGCACAGACAACAGAGTGCATGGCTGGGTTGCCTCCCTGTCTCCTGGTGATACGTCTACAAGACCCCTTACAAAAGTGGATTGTCGAAGAGGAGAAGTGGCCAACAGAGATGAGAGAGAGCAGCCAAGAAATGAAAAGTGAGCTGAAGCGGAAACATGAGGGGAAGGGAAAAGGAGCCCGAGAGGAAACGAAGCTGACCGTGGGGATGGTCGACACGCACAGGGCGGGAAGCTCTCCATTTGCAGCCAGACAGCTCAGTCACCGATACAATGTGATCATGACAGAAAGGGTGCAGATGTCCCAGAGGAAGGACGCCAGCAAAAACACTCCACGTTAAAGGGGCCCTCAGATGGGGCGCCTGGTGGCTCAGTCGGTTAAGCGTCCGACTTTGGCCCAGGTCATGATCTCACTGTCTGTGAGTCTGAGCCCCGCGTCGGGCTCTGTGCCGGCAGCTCGGAGCCTGGAACCTGCTTCCGATTCTGTGTCTCCCTCTCTCTCTGCCCCTCCCCCACTCATGCTCTGTCTCTGTCTCAAAAATAAATAAACATTTAAAAAAAATTAAAAAAAAAGGAATAAACATTAAAAAAATTTTTTAAAAAAGGGGGGGCTTTCGGAGATACATTGCAACACTGAAAGCTGTGTGTCCTTGGGCAACTAGTTTAATCTTCTGATGCCTCAGTTTCTCCATTTGTAAAATGGGGAAGGTGACAGTACCCATGTCGTGGGTTTGCTGACCGAACTAACACACACATCTGGGCACACCACGTGGTCTCGTGCTTCGCTTTAGTTTTACTATTAAAAAAAAAATTTTTTAATGCTTATTTTTGAGAGAAAGAGAGAGACAGAGTGCGAGCAGGGGAGGGGCAGAGAGAAGGAGACACAGAATCCCGAGCAGGCTCCAGGCTCCGAGCTGTCAGCACAGAGCCGACGCGGGGCTCGAACCCACGGACCGCGAGATCGTGACCCGAGCCGAAGTCGGAGGCTTAACCGCCTGGGCCACCCAGGCACCCCACGCGCTTCATTTAATTGTGCTTCACAGACACTGCATGTTTTACAAATTGAAAGCGTGAGGAACCCCGAGTCCAGCAGGCCTACTGGCACCCTTTTTCCCCAACAGCATTTTGCTCATTTTGTGTCTCTGTGTTGCGTTTTGGTCATTCTTGGAACATTCCAAACTTTCTCACCACTGTTACATCTGTCATGGTGATCTGCGATCAGGGACTACGATCACTGAGGGCTCAGATGATAGCGAGCATTTTTTAGCAATATTGTTAAATTAAGGTATGTGCGCTGCCTTTTTTTCTTATTAAAACAAATTTTTTAAAACTCTATTCTTTGCGAGAGACAGAGACAGCGTGAGTGGGGGAGGGGCAGAGACAGAGAGGGAGAGAGAGTGCACCCCAAGCAGGCTCCCCGCCATCAGCACAGAGCCTGATGCGTGGCTCGAACTCACGAAACCGTGAGATCACGACCTGAGCCGACCCCAAGAGCCGAACGCCTAACGGCCTGAGCCACCCAGGCGCCCCCAGGCACTGCTTTTTTACGACACTATGGCACACTTAATGTGAACATCACTTTTCTACACACGGGGAAACCGAAAATTCCTTTGGCTTGCTTTAGTGCTCTGTTGGCTTTGCTGTGGCGGTCTGGGACTGAACACGCGACATCTCTGAGACATGCCTGTACTGCTCAGAGCCGGCACACGACGTATGCCCGCCAAGCGTTAGTTTCCTCATGACCAATGGGTCCCCCTCCCTGCTCCATTAATACCTTATTTAATAGAGTCCTTGCAGAGACTGATGTCAAAATCCACCCTCCCTCGCCACCAACTTTAAAGGGATTTATTAACCCCCAAGTCCGTTTGAAACCCTCCCTCCCGGTCCTGCCGGCCGGGGCAGGCGGCCCTTCAGCGGAAAGCTGCTGTGCCCGTTCCCCTCCCGGCTGCTTCCTCCATTTGTCTGAGTTAAGTGCTGCTGGGGAGCCATTCAGAGTCTGATGGGAGAACCAGGCCCTTCTGTTATCTCTCCCAGCCCTGAATCTAACTGAAATTGCCTCGTCATAATCGCATTTGTGGTCTCTAAAAGCCGTGTGTTGCAGGGACTGGAGACTGAGATTAGCTGGCGGTAAACCCGGCACAGGAGGGCAGATGAAAGCATCGTTTTGGATACGGGGGCGACGGAGGGTTTCTGCAACAGGAATCCTGGGGGCATCTCTCTGTGCTGCACCCTTGAACCTCAGGACAGCCACGAGTTAGTCCGCTGTCTGGGTGACGCGGGAGGCGACACAGGAGAACGGCCGAGAGCGTGCCTCTGCAGCCAGAGTCTCCTGGTCTGTCACCTCCCGATTGTGGAACCCCAGGCAAGTGACCTCACCCCTCTGTGCCTTGGTGCACAGCAATGACAGCAAGCCACTGCCTACCGTCATGCGGGGGGAAGGAACCAACAGGTGTAAGGAATGTGGAGAAGTGCCCAGCAAGCGGGACTGGTGGGACTTAGGGTACCCACTGCCGGTGGGGAGCTTTCTCCCGCCCCTCGTGGGCCATCTGGATGGAGCTGTCAGCCGGGCTGTTTTAAGGACACTGGCGTCTCCCAATGCACATTTGTCCCCACACCGTCTCTCCCCACAGCCTACATTAGCAATAATGGATAAACAACTATGAGTCGAGATATTCCAGAGTTGACTGGTTGAATCATGCTACGTTTCGTGATTTACATTCAGATCTAAATATTTCAATGAATGTTTATCCATTTTGACTTGGGAGTTTCCTCCGTATTTTGGAGCAAACATACCCACACATGCACGAATACACACGCACACGCCTTTCCTTCAGGGAACCCCTGAAAAGCCACAGCCACCGCATCCCTGGTTCTTCCCAAATACAAAGGTCCCAGCTGTCAATCAGGGTGCTCCTTCCCACCTAAGGGGTGGGTGTATGGCTGAGCTTGGCCAATCAGACTCTACTCTGGGACTTTGCATCCTGAGCTAGGAGACTCAGAGGCAGAGAAAGGGTTGGAGGTTTGGAAGGCCCCCCGAGGAGACAGTTGCTCAACAGCTGCAACCTGACTCCCCAGATCCCGTGTTTGGGACTCCGAATAAAAGAGGCAAAAGGCCCTCAGGGTGGGAAGGTCTCAGAAGTGATGGAAACGTGTCTTGCTTCTTTATCCTCATTTCCTCGCTCACAGTGGAAACGGCCTCCCCTCATCTTGCCGCGTCCCTTTTTGCCTTCCCGTAACGTGGTCACCCCCAAACAGCCAGGAAGACCCTTCTGAACCTGAGACCGCTCTTGCCCTCCCCCTTCAGGGCCTGGCTGCCCGCGAGTGCCGCTACCTTTGCCCCCGTCTCCCACCGCTCGCCCCTCTGCTCCCTCCGTTCTAGCCACTCCCGGCCTCCCGTTCCCTAAAGCGCTCCCAACGCACTGCCACCCCAGGGCATTGGCACCTGCTCTTCTCTCTACCTCAGACACGCACCTGCGCCCCCCCCCCCCCCCTCACGTGGACTGGCTCCTACTCACTGGGATGTCTCAGATCAGATGGCACCTCGTCCGAGCAGCTGGCCCGGATCGCCCCGCCTCAAGGTCTCCGTCCTCCTGTGCCGGGCTGTTTACCTTCTCTGTGGCCCTCAGTACTCTCTGAAATCACCCGTGGGTGTTTGCTTCCTCGTTTATCATCATGTCCCCGGGCACGGGCCCCTTCCGGGCGCTGCGGTACCCTCCCGTACCTGGCCTGGAGCGGACACGTAGTCACAGCTGCTGACGAGGTGACCGGGTCAACGGTTTTGGGCGTGAGACACAGGCCACACAGCTCAAAGCTGCCGCTGACCAGGGTCTCAAGCCTCCCTCTCTCCCGGGACAGAGTACTCTTAACAAGGATCGGGCCAGCTGGGGCGAGTGCTCCCCGGGGACACCGGGCAATGTCTGGAGACACTGTGGGTTGTCCCAGTTGTCGGATAGACTGCTGCTGGCCCGACAAGAGACGCGCTAACCACCCTACCGGGCACAGGGCGGCCCTCACCACAGACAAGGACCCGGAGCTCGGGCTGAGAAACCCTGGGCTGGGTGCGGGTCTCCAGTGATGCGGGGGTGGGGGGTGGTGCAGCGTGGCCCTCAAGGGCCTGGTTTCCGGAGTCGGAGGGCCTGGGTCTCCTGGGGCAAGTGAGTGGCTCTCTCTCAGCCTCGGTAATTCCATCTATAAAATGGGAACGGCAACCAATGAGATGATGTCTGGACCAGAGTCCCTAAAACAGAAGCCGCTTCCTTTTTGGGGGTTGAGCCGGGGATGAAAACACGGGTCTCTGGAGAAACGAAAATAGACACCAGAGGTGACACCATCTCGGAAAAATAACCAGGCCCCTCCGAGACTCTGGAACGAGCCTGGGCGAGGATGTTTACGCCGCACAGAGCAACGGGCCGGGCACGACCCACATCTATTGGCAAAGATGGGCCGGAGCACAGAGCCGAGCCAACGACGATAAGCGACGTTTGGAGAGGCCAGTGAAACATATCTTGCCCAGAACAAACCGCTCCATCCCACACGCCAGGGGTTTGGTCTCTGCTTCTCGTGACACCTTCCACGTTCCAGACATCTGTGTGCCTCTTTCAGGCGTTTCCCCATTTTTATGTGTCGTTTGGATGATTACAAACTTCATTATCTACCTTCAGGTCAACTCGTTTGGTGCCCAACAGGCGGATCAGGCTGGACTCTTGCTCGGTGCCCTGCACCTGCCTCTCTCCCGACATTCCAGCGAGTGCCAGACTCTCCAGGCCACACGCCTGCCAGGGTCTTTGGCTCCTCTGTCCCCACTCACGTCCACTGGCGGCCTTTCACGGAGGCTCTCCCTTCAGAATGGACCCAGGACGGAGCCCTTCCCGCATCTCCCGGTGACCGGCTTGGGGTCCCAGCCACACCTTCGCCCACCTGGACCCTGTCAGAGCCTCCTCCCTCGTCTTCTGCCACTGTAGCCACAAGGCATCTGATAAATCACAAATCCGATAAAGCCACAGCCCTGCGTGAAACCCTTCAGTGGCTCCGTATCACACTCTCACTAAAATCCAGACTCCTTGGCATGGCCTGCAGGGTTCCATGGGATCTGTCTTGCGTCCCCTCTCTGACCTCATCTCCCTCATTTTGCCTTGATCCATTCTCCTCCAGCCACAGCGGCCTCCTCCTGTCTTCCCAGGCCCAAGTTCATTTCCGCCTCAGGGCCTTTGCCCTCGCTGTTCCCTCTGAAGGACCCCCTTCCTCAGACGCCTGCCTGGATCGCTTCCTCACCTTTTCCAGGCATTCGCTCAAATATCACCTTCCTGGGTTACATCCCGAACCACCCTATTATAATGGTCTCTCCCTACCCCGGTGCTCCCTCTTCTCCTTGCTTTGTTTCTCCGTGGTATTTCTGCCCACCCAACAAATGCAACTGTCTTCTGGTTTTTATCACCTGCCTGCCCAACGAGAAGCATCAGCTCCCTGAGGTCAGGGCTTCCTGCGTGCCTCGTTCCCGCCCGTGTCCCCGCATCTAGAACAGAGCTTGGGAAGCAATGAGACCTCAACAGACGTTTGCGGCACAAATGAGCAAATGACGGACCCACCGAACACCCAGGTTATAGGAGGCGGGGGGGGGGGAACCCCCCCCCCCCCGGGGTAAGAGCAGATTCCCGTCGCCCATCACGCGGCTACATCATCTCTAAGTGGAGAAGCAGGGAGAATTCTTACATCATTGTGTTTCTGTTTGATTTTGTGGCATCTGTTCGATGGAATCTGGATCCATTTAATCCACGTGGGGCAGGACTCACTGTGGGGTGCCCTGCAAAACTGAGGAAGAGCCCAAGGCCAGGGCCAGTCAGCAGCCCCGGTCCTCGATCGTTCGGTTACCAAGGTCCCTTTAGACTCTTAGTGACTGAACGATTCTTGAGGACCCCCATTAGCTACCTAGCGATCTCTACCATGTCAGAGAACTGACAAGTTTCAAACACATTATCTAAAAATGGTAATAATAAACCTACTTGTTAGTATGTGTTTTTTTTTTTTTTTAAACGGTAAGCATTTTAGCAAAACAAAATAAAATCAGTGAGGAGAGCTGCACTGTTTTACATTTTTGCCAGTCTCTCTGGAGTCCGGTTTAGCAGAAGACAGCTGGATTCTCAGGTCTACTCCTGCGTGCAGCCTGGTGAGATATGTTGTTTTGGTGATGTTTCAAGAAAAGTCCAGCCTTGCTGGATACGCACACAGAAAGGAGAGGGGTATTTTCGTGCCCTTTTTAGAGAAATGTGGGTATGTTATGCACCCTCAGAGAACACTGCAAACTTGAAGCAAATAAGGGTGAAGGGCAGATCCTGTCTCTGTATCATCAAGAAAATGGTTTTGGGTCCAGGGCTCCTGGGGGCACACTCTGAGAACCGCTAGGTTAGAGGATGATGATGTTCCACGACAACCCAATGAGACAGACGCGGTTTTTGTCCCCAGTTTACAGCCGGAGGAACTGAGGCATAGAGAGGTGAAGTCCTTTTTGTGCCCAACGTCCCACAGCTGGTGAGTGGCAGAACTGAGACTCAAACCCCAGGGGGCTGTCTCCACGCTACCTTGCCCCACATCCCTGCAGGACTGTATCCCTGCGGGACCACGTCTCTGCGGGACCACATCTCTGCAGAATGGCACGTCCTGTCACTGTCCCCCGGGTGGGTGGGTGGGGGGCAGGGACAAAGGCAACAGCAAGTGGACTGCTCGACAGCTGAAGTCAGGGACAAGGACAAACGGACCTTGTTATCCCAGAGACCCTGCTCCTTAACAGGCCCCCGACTACCCTCTCCAGAGCGCCTCCCGCTGGAATTCCAGGCGGGACAGAGATTCCCACACCGAGTTCATTCCCCATGCTCCACCCTCCCAAGCTTTATCTGCCCGTGGGCTGCTGAGGGAAGGCCATTCCCAGAGCCCGAGGGCCTGGCCTTTCTCAGAGCGTCAGCATGGGAACGCGGGGCAGAGCCAGACATCATCCCCGGGACTCTTGCCAGACGTGTGGGGCGTGAGGGGTGTTTCTATCTTGGGGGGTAGTCGGGCGTGAGGTTGCGTATGGGGGGGCTCTGGACCTGAAGGCCTGGGTTTAAGTCCAGCTATTCCGACCTACCAGCTCAGTCTTCCCAACCATAAAATGGGGATAATAATATGCCTGCCTGACAAAGTCGTTGGGGAGCGTTCAATGAGGAAACACAGGGAAACTGCTCCCACAATGCTGCCCGCCGTTCGTAGTTTAACATTACTTATCAGGATGTTACATGTGCATGCATGCATGCATTCAGTCAACATTCAGAAGAGCACCGCTTTTGCTCTAGGCTTGGTTCTAGGTACCAGGGACACCACCGAACAAAAGGAAGCGTGTGAACAGCTAAAACCACACCTTCGTGGCGCTTATGTTCCAGGATTGAGGACAGTATGAAGCGGGGAGGCAGGACCCCCGGAGGCTGTCACCGTGATTCAGGAGAGAGGCCGGGATGGTTGTAAGTGGGCGGGGGTGGAGGGCTCGGCTGGTTTCAGGCTATTTTTGGAGGTGGAACTGCCAAGGTCTGTGGATGGATTAGATGTGGTGTGGGAAAGGAGAGGAGTCAAGGACAGTTTGGAGGTTTCTGTCCTGGGCACCAAGGACACCTGTCATCATCTAGGAAGGGGGCGCCGCGGGAGGGGCAGGTCCTGTGGTGGAGGTGACGAAGAGCTTGGGGTCTGCCACGTTAACCTTGAGGTTCTCGTTAGTCGGTTAGCGGAGGTGGAGACAGAGGGCATCTGGAGATATGCGTGCGTTCAGGTTCAAGGGCAAGGTCCGGGCTGGGAGTAGAAACGTGGGAGGGGTCAGCATTTGGACGGCATTTAATATCATGGAATTGAATGAGATCACCTAAGGAAGGGGTTCTTAATCTGTGGTTCCTGAATTTGGTTGGAAAAACTACATGTGTGTTTGTTTTCATTATCCCCTAACTAGCATCTCCTTCAATAAGAAATGAAGGTGACAAGTCACAGTCACAGTAGTTAGTACCTGTGCCTGGGTCACCAGAAGTCAGATATTTTCACATCGCATTCCAATGAACAGACCTCTCAAAATATCACTGAAGTCAGCATTACTATGAAATCATGCGAGTTGTAAGGCCTACCAGTTATCTGCTCAATAACCACCACGTCATGTCACTGAACGTGGGAAGAAGCACACGTATCACAGTTCGACAGTATTGTGATGAATGTATTTTGATATAACTGGCTTCCTCTGCAATCCTGTGTATTTTCTTCTTCGCATTTAACTTTGAGCGTATTCTGAAAAGGGTCCGCACAGATGCCAAGGGGGGCATGTGGCTCTCCAAGGGGTAAAATCCCCAGTTAGGGAATGCGTATTGCAGGAGAAGAGGGCCCCGGGCTCCGGAATAAGGGGTCAGGATGGGAGGACAGCAGCCCCGCGGACTGGAGAGAAGCTGCAGGTGGGGTAGGAGGAGAACCAAGCGGGAGGCCGGATGTAGGAAGTACTTCCAGGAGTTTGGTGGGATCGACCCAGCTCATGCCGTCAAAGACGACGGTGTTTCTTTCCCCAAGACGAGCGAGAATCCTGCCCACGGTCCCCGCCGGGCACTCCAGCTTCCAAAGTACAGTTCAGCCTCTCCCTGGCCCAGCACTTTGAACGGATCTAGGAATGTACTGAGCTCAGTGATTTCCCAATCGCTAATATATGCGGGAAGGGGACGCACTTTTTAGGATCCCATGCCTGCAACCTTCCCTCTGCCCTTGGAATACATCACATCCCTTTCTTCCTCCTCCCTGGGGAGAGAGTGTACATCATTTACGACCTGGCACAGAAACTCAAACGAGATTCAGTTGCTCTGGTAGAGGAACGAAACGGACCAAGGATAAGAGAAGGAGAGGTGTGTGGGGACCGGAGGTTCTAGCCTTGCCTGTGAACTCCCACAGAGTCGGCCGTGTCACCCAGTGCCCATTTGCTTCTCCGTAGAAACAGTATTACTAGCTGGGCACAAGGCTGCCGGGGTGGAGGTGACATTCTCAGCCTCCCTCCCAGCTGGCTGTGGCCATGATCAACTTTTGGTGGAGACATGGGTGGGAGTGGTGGGAGTTCCCACAGGAAGTGGGTGTGCCCCCCCCCCCCCCCCCCCCCCGTATTTCCTACTTCCCGTTCGCTGGATGTGGGCGTGGTGAGCCGTTTTGGACAGGGGCATTCCCCCCGGGTTGGTGGGGCAACATCACAGACTGTTATCATCCCTACGCTGTTAATGCCCAGACCGTGGAAGGAGAGAAAAATAAGCACCTACCACCTCTAAACCACTGTTCTTTGGGGACCAAAGCACCCTCAGCTGTACCTGTATTCTAACAAATACTGGGAAGGGGGGGGCGGGGGGAGCTGTGACCCAGATCCAGCTGGCTGCTGCCATCTAGTAGTGGAGAGCAAACCTTTCCTGCAAAGGGTCGGACTGCAGTTCTCACTTTGCAGCCACATGGTCTCCGCTGCAATTATTCAACTCTGCCACGATAGAGTGAAAGCAGCCATAGACATAGGTAAATGAAAGAGTGGTGTTCTAATAAAACTTTATCTATAAAAACAGCTCCCAAACTTCTGTGGGCTATAGTCTGCTGACCCCTACTGTCTAGGAATGTTGCTGATATTTGGCAAGATCAGCTATCTATCATCTACCTACCTACCTACCTATTTTTAATATTTTTTTGAGAGAGAGAGAGGACGGGGCAGAGGGAGGGAGGGAGGGAGAGGGAGAGAGGGAGGGAGGGAGGGAGGGAGGGAGAGAGAGAGAGAGAGAGAGAGAGAGAGAGAATGAATATGAATCTGAAGCAGGCTCCATGCTCAGGGCAAAGCCCAACTCGGGGCTCGATCCCATGACCCTGGGATCATGACCCAAGCCGAAATCGAGAGTCGGACACTCAACTGAACCACCCAGGCGCCCCCTCTGCCCCGTTTTAAAACAAAGTATGGAGGCCGAATGTTTTGGTGAAATTTCCAGATTAAAAAAAAAAAAAAACACCTTATAATTCAAACAGAACATCTTCGGGGTTGAAGTGTGAACTCAGGCTGCTGGCTGCCATCTTGCAAGACCCACATGTAGTCCCAAGGGGCGCAGAATGGAAGCTGAGCTGGTCCAGGCTAAGGTTCAATCCCACCCCTGTCGCCCACAAGACGGCTCTGAGTTGTGAGACCTTCACCATGCACCGTGTGGCTTTTAGGGGCTCCTGATCTGGGCAGAGGAAAACAATCCCTCTAACTTTCTGGAGGTGGAGCTGGGGTCTCCTGAGGAACAAGTGATAAGTGAGAAGGAAATGCTTTTGCAAACTCTAGAACGCTATAAATATTAGATGCAAAATGCCACAGGACTGAAGTCTTTGTTTTTTTGGCAAATTGGCTGAGGAAGCAGGGCTGGGAAGATATGCATTAAATAAACCCTGAGCCCCAAAGCTCTTAGGGCCGGGGCGTTTCTGATATTCTGTAACCAGATCTTTTTAACTTTGGGCTGCTTGCAAGGTTATAACACGAGTCTCTTTCTTCCGCTTTTGAAAAGACACCAAACGCGGATTGCTGCACAAAGTGATAAATCAACGTTGTGAAAGTTCTGGATGCCAGAGATGGGATCTGGCTGAATGGAGAACTGTGGGAAAAGGAGGTGAGGAAGGTGGGGGCGTAACTACCCACGAAGGAGGCATCTTGTGCTGGAAGCAGAGAGCTGGGCAACATGCCCTCCTCCCACTTGCCCCTTGAGGGGGGAAGCCGGATTTGGGTTTCTGTAGTAGATACTTGTTCTATTTTTCTGCCCAGCATCCATTCTCCTGCCTTTTAGTAACTGTGCCTTCTGAGGTGCATATTCTAGCTCCCAGCTCCTGGGCAAGGCATAGGGTGTCCCACCTCCCCTGGCCACCGTGATTGGGTAGAGAAGGGGCACGTGACCCTGGCTGAGCCAATGAAAGCCTCCCCTGAGACTTTCGCTGGAGCCCTAGGAAGAGGCTCTCTCTGTTAGCCATGGTCGCTGTGCTGGAGGGGCGGGGTCTGTGAGGGCCATCTTAAGGTCACAAAGGAGAACCTTCCAAGGAATAAAGTTAAGCCAGATGAAAGAAAATCCGAGAAGCAGAAAGATGGGTTCTGATGACAATGTTTGAGTATGGGGACTCAGCTAAGTTTTCCTGAACTAATTGCACTCATATTTCTGAATGCTGGGAAAGGGAGACAGTAATCCAAATTCCATTTTGTTCTCATTTTCTGCTTCAAGCCTAAGGCTGAAGCGTCATCCGTTCATTCAAATCTTTATTGGGTACCCAGTACCTGCCTGGCACTGTTCCTGGATATGAGGATACAGTATGAACAAAACAGGCAAGAACTAAATTCACAACAGCCGAGATAATTTCAACGGGATGATAAATCCTACAAAGGACATAAAGCAAGGTTATCATGATAGAGGCTGACAGGGGTTGGGGAGGGCTAATTCACGCAGGGAGGTCAGGGAAGCAGAAGGGATCTGAGTGCTGTTAGAAAGGAAGAGAGGTAGGAGATGTGGCCAGAGAGGGGAGCAGGACGAGGTTGTGCAAGGCCTTGGCAGCTTTCATGAGTGGTGAGTTTATTCTAAGAGAGGTGAGCCAGGGCAGGGTCTCGCACGGGGAATGACATGATCAGAATTCCATTTTCCTCTTCTCTCTTTCTTTTCTTTTTTTAACAACTTTTTGTTTTTTAATGTTTATTTATTTTTGAGAGAGAGAGACACACACACACACACACAGAGCACGAGCGGGGTTGGGGCAGAGAGAGAGGGAGACACAGCATCCGAAGCAGGCTCCAGGCTCCGAGCTGTCAGCACAGAGCCTCACGTAGGGCTTGAACCCACGAACCGTGAGATGGTGACCTGAACCGAAGTTGGACGCCTAACTAACTGAGCCACCAGACGCCCCAGAATTCCATTTTTCAAAGCTTCCTTCCTCTTGATGCTGGGTGGGGAGGAGAAATAGCTAATGGCTGGGGAGAAGCAGGGGCAAGGAATAAGCAGAGGCTGAAGGCTGCTGCCTGCCATGTCTCTTCACTCCTGCACGCTGCCTGCCTGTTTCTGGCGAGGTCGTTATCGAGGAAGACTGAGCTGTCGTGGTTGGAGAGGTGGAGGGCGGGCTGCCTGGGCCTCGAATTAAATGCTGGCCTTGGCCGCACACTCCCTGGGAGGGCCGTGCATGTCCAGCAGGTGAAGCCGGGGGCCCATGCATGTCCTGGAAACTTGACGAGTTGGGAAGGGCAGGCTCCCCCAGCACTAGGGACAGGTTTTATCACCGGCCGAGTCAACATCAGCAAGGGCTGTATTTGAAAATCTTTCTGCCCCTTTTAAAGCATGGTTTTGTCCAGAAGGATGGAGCGGGTAGGGGGTGGGGAGGTGGGGAGAAAATCCACAACAGACCCTCAGAACAAGGCCTGGGGAGACTGTCGATCATGGGATATTTAATTATCACCTTGGAGGATGCTGACACGAAGCTGATCCTTCAAAGAGCGGCGCTCAATGCCATTAGGCTGATGTCCATTTCTATGACAAGTATTTTGTAACAGTCCCTTATTCTCCTGAAAGAAATCTACACGTAACAAAAGCCACTTATGCACATCATTTCCAAAAACATCAATACGATGCTCTAACTACAGTCTATAAGCAGAATAAGAGGAAGGCAATTTACAACAAAGAAAAATTTCAGCACGAGCTTCTGAGCACATCCGTCAAGGAGAGGTGAGGGAACAGTCTGGGGCTTGGACAGAGACGCAGATTCGGAGGAGCGTGAGGAACAGGTGTAGACTGGGTGGGCCCACGGCAGGGGCCATTCAAATATTTGGTGGCCCCGCCCTCAGCGCCGAGATTTTCAGTAATACCGCAAGACTCCTGGAAAAGTTTTGTATTGAGGTATGATAGTCCTTCCGTTTACTTCTCACTTAGCTTCCTGGACAATTCAGAGTGTTTACGTATAAAATGGATTTAGGGTTAAGGCTCAGATCACAATAAACGTAAAAGAATCCCCTCATACGATGATCTGGCGGAAGATTCAGAAGCCACGAGGAGCCCAAGGCAACATGGGAGCCCCGTGGGGCTCTCCTGCGCACAACAGGCCATCGAAAAGTCCCTGGTTCCTGCCCCCCCAGGAGGCCAGCAGCATCCCCAACTTTTAGAACCACCAGAAACGCTTTCATAGATTTGAGCCCCTAGGGGGCAGTGTGCTCCCTTGGGAACCACCAGGTTAGAAAAAAGTTTGCAAACCCGTGGCCTGTGGGCTGAATCCACCCCACAGGTGTGTTTGCTTTGGGTTTGCCTGGTGTTTTTATTTTTTTAATGCTTATTTATTTTTGAGAGACAGAGAGAGACAGCATGAGCGGGAGAGGGCAGAGAGAGAGGGAGACCCAGAATCTGAAGCAGCCTCCAGGCTCTGTGCTGACAGCTCAGAGGGGCTCGAACCCACGAACCGTGAGATCATGGCGTGAGCCGAAGTCGGAAGCTCAACCAACTGAGCCACCCAGGCGCCCCTATTTTATTTTTTTAAAGTACAGCAAACAGTCCACATTTGAAATCTGGACAATTTCACATAAAAATCTGGGTACCACACTTCTGACGAATCAGAGGATCTGGCACCTCTGGGCCCACCCATCATCCAATGGGCACATCTGGCTGGGCTGTGGGGCGGTGCCCCCTTCCCCACCTGGCCCCTCTAGACGCTGGACTTTGGTTTCTCTGGGTAGAAAAGGGCTCACACAGGCCTGGCAGAGAGCAGACCCCTCTTCGGCCTTGGGCGGGCTGACGCGTAGGGGTGCCCAGTTTCCCCTCCTTTGCTGAAAGCCCTCCTACTCTGATCTCCCCCTGCAACAGCACAGAGGGTTCTGCCGGAAGTGATCTGTTGCCCAAGGGCTGGGATGTGCCAAGTGTTCAGAGAATGAGGACAGGTGGGCCCACAGGCCCCAGCTTGGAGCCCTCCCGTATAGCTGCCCTTGGTCCTGAAACCTGACCCATGACCCAGCCACAGGATGGCCTGGGAAGGCCTGGAGAGGAAGGGCAAAGGAACCAGATCGCCGTGCTCAGACTTGAGGGGGAACAGTACAGGAAGGAGGAGAGGCATCCGCCTCAAAGGTGTGTGTGAGCATTAAGGTAAATCACGTAACGCACCAGGAGCAAGGTCTGGGCATGGCCAAGGCTCGATAAGAACAATTCACATTTTTTTCTTAATGAAAAACAACTTCCTTTTGAGAGCGAGAGAGAGTGCACACACACAAGTGGGGGAGGGGCAGGGAGAGCATGAGAGAGAATCCCAAGCAGGCTTTCAACCACGCTCAGTTTGGAGCCAGATGTGGGGCTCGATCCCCCGACTCCGAGACCACAACCTGAGCCGAAACCAAGAGTTGGACGCTCAACCGACTGAGCCGCCCAGGTGCCCCAGAACAACTTGCCTTTTAAAAATCACTGTTGTCGGGGCGCCTGGGTGGCTCAGCCAGTTGAGCGTCCGACTTCGGCTCAGGTCATGATCTCGCGGTCCGCGAGTTCGAGCCCCGCGTCGGGCTCTGTGCTGACGGCTCGGAGCCTGGAGCCTGTTTCCGATTCTGTGTCTCCCTCTCTCTCTGCCCCTCCCCCGTTCATGCTCTGTCTCACTCTGTCTCAAAAATAAATAAATGTTTAAAAAAAAAAATTAAAAAAAAAATAAATAAAAATCACTGTTGTCATTCTTTTTATATTCTGGAAGGTTTGCGTGACCCCCCCCCCCCCCCAAAAAGATTTTGCTTGAACGACACGCTACCCCGAGGCTGTCCCACAGAACTTTTTGCGATGATGGAAAACGTTCTGTATCTACAGCATCCAATCTGGCACCCACGTGCACCCACTGGGCACTTGAAACGCGCCCCGTGTGACTACGAAGCAGAATTTTTAACGTGATTTGTTTTTAATTCGCTTAAAATTAAATAGTTCCCAGTGGCCGGTGGCTGCCATGTGGGGCCCAGCAGCTCTAGTGTTGGTCCTTCTAGAATGTTCTGGGGAGTTGCAGCTAGGACCAGGGAGAGGCTGTGAGAGGTCACACTTAGCCTGAAAACCCTCTCAAACTCTTGGAAGCTCGGTAGGTAGGCTTTAAACATCCACCGAGCGTAGTCACCCTGCCTCTCACTTTTATTCGACTTCCACGACTCTTTCAACCGCCCACCCAAGTCAGAGACTCCCTGAGTGAAATGGGAGTTAGAGACCCCGGTGAGCAGAACCGAAGCCACTCGCCGGCGGGCTGGGCGGCCGCAACGCTCCGCACCCAGGACCACAGCGGACCACGAAGGGGGAGGCAGCGGGTTTTCTGAGGGTCCCCGCTTGCTTGCAAGGTTTCCGCGTTTAACTCAAGACTCTGCAGCTTTGCACGGAGGTCAACGCGTCGCTGTGGGGATTAAATAAGACGGCGTGCACGGAAGACCCCAGCTGATGGGGGTTGAATCGGGTCCCCCAAAATACACGTTCAAGTTCTAACCCCAGCTGTGTGTGAATGTGACTTTATTTGGATATAGGGTCTTCGTAGATGGTCATCAAGATGAGGTCATTAGGGTGGGCCCTCGCCCAGAGACTAAGTGTCCCGAGAAGAGGGGAATTTGGACACGGACACGCACAGGAGACAGGAGAAGGCCATGTGAAGAGAGGCACCCTCAGGGAGGCGGCCACGCGAACACAGAGGCAGGGACTGGAGCGGTGTGGCCACAAGCCAAGGAGCACCGGGGACTGCCAGGGCCACCAGGAGCTGGACGAGGCAAGGAAGGATCTTCTCCGAGAGCCTTCAGCAGGAGCGAGGCTCTACTGACACTTGATTTCGGGCTTCTGGCCTCCAGAACCGTGAGAGAATATATTTCCGTTCTTTGAAGCCACCAGTTTGTGGGGCTTTGTTACAGAGGCCACTGGAAACCCGTACACCAGCTCCTGGGCAGGGACAGAGAGAGAGCTCCCACGTCGGTCGGGGGCAAACAGAAATTCCACCCACCGGCCTCACTCCCAGCCTTTGAGAAGTTGGTAAGCGTGAACATCTGTGTCTTTCCTGTGGCCCCCTTTCTCTTCCGGCCCCAGGGAGCACCCCCCAAAAGTGTGGGCACTGGTCACCTGACCCTCAAGGGTGGAGTCCTGTTAAAGGCACCACATAACTTACACGTATACGTTCTAACTCCACTGCACAGACGGGGAAACTGAGGCCCAGGGGGGGAGGGTCTCAGCCCAAGGCTACAAAGGAGTTAGAAGCAGAGTCGAATTCTCTAGACTCCTGCACCAATGTTTTACTTGTTTTGAAACCTAAAGGTCTTGGAGAAAGGGAGTGACCGCTGAATCGGGAGTTTAAAGACAAATGTGGGTGCCCTGGGCCCTCCTGGGCAGCCCTGGGGGGCTGCCTGGGAGCCTCGTAAGGTGGGTCTACTTCAAGGGGCGGTCACACCCCCAGGCCGGAGCTGGGGGCAGCTGGGTGAGGGAAGAAGGGACCAGTGTGTGCACGCGTGTGTGAGCCCGCTTGAGGGGAGAGGAAGGGAGCGGGGGGCTCAACCAGGAGAAAGGCCAAGTGCAGAGAAGGCCGCCATTGTGAAGGCAGGACAGCTGCACCAGGGGCCCAGAGGACGCTTCGCGGGAAGAATCCAAGCCCTTTCTTCTCTGTGCGTGTGCAGAAGGGCCAAGAAGAAAGGAGGAGGGGCCGAGATGGTGGGATGGGGGGGTGGGGAGGAGAGAGACAGGAGAGAAAAGAGAGAGCATAGAAAGCTGGTGGAGGGTGGGGGTGGGGGGAGCTGCTGGCTCTGGATGGAATTTGCAGACTCATCCATGATGGTCCTGCCACGATTCCCCAAGCACCTATGATGGGGCAGGCCCTCTTCCGTCCAGGCACCGGGATGCGGGAGAGGACAGCCCAGGTAGTCCCTGCTCCCAGTGAGCTGACATTTCAGAAGGGAGGTAACCAGTGAGATCAATGGCGGAACGCATGTTAGTGGTAGAAAGGGCCAGAGAGATGGATGAAGCAGGGTTCGAACCAGGGTCCTGAAGGGGGGATGGTGACATGTTCCAACTTGGGAGGCTGAACAACAAATATACAGATATATGTTAAGCGCTGACAGGAGCTCTGAAGGACGATGAAGCAGGGTGAGGGGATGAAGAGGGGAAAGGAACCCTCTTGTGGATGTGCCCCCCTCCACAGCCGGTGCATTCTAGAACACAATGAGGGAGGGGCTGAAGGCTCACCACCAGTGCCCACATCTCTACGAACGTCTGTACCAGATGCTAGAAGCTGGGCACGGACACAGCCTCAGAACGGCCAGACTCAGATGGCAACATGGAAGGAGAAGGCGTGACCCCCACGAGAAGACAATGGACACTTCTGTCTAATTTGCCAGAAAGCGCCGGAAAAGGCGTCCCCCCTCACCCGCAAAGCAGCGGAGTGGAAATCCGTGACTGCCACCTCCGTGCGTTTTTCCTCCTCTTCGTTCCCATAGCCCTCGATTTATTTCCGCTTTGCCAGAAATTGCCAAATCGCTTCTTGGCATGGAGGTGCCAATGTGCGTTCCCACTGCTGATGTATGGGGCTTCCTGTTTTCCCACATCCCCTCCCCCCCGCCCCCCGCCAGACTTTGCTGTGATGGGGCCTCTGAACATTGGCTATGGCCATTGTGGGCTTAATTGGCATTTTGCTGATCACCAGACAGGTTGAGCGTGTGCTACCAATTTGGATCCGTGTGTACAACTTGAATGGATCAGCTTATCCATCGTGACGTTCATGGGAACACTGGTCTGGGGGAGGTTGTTCGATGCTACGATGCTTGTGTAACTCATCACCATCCTCGGAGCTAACAGCGCTTAAGGGCTTACTCTGGATCACCGTTCTAACGTATTTGATCCTCACAAAACCCTACGAGCTGAGTAACATCCTTAGCCTTAGTTGCGGTAACCGAGACTAAGAAGTTCAATGACTCGTCCAAACTCACTCAGTTAGAAAGCGGAATCAGAAAGGCTCTTAACGACAGAGAACAAACGGAAGGTTGATGGAGGAAGGTGGGTGGGGGATGGGCGTTAAGGAGGGCGCTCGTTGGGATGAGCACTGGGCGTTGTATATAAGGGTTCTACTCCTGAAACCAATGTTGCGCTGTATGTTAACGAACTAAAATTTAAATTAAAAAATGCCTATTCAAAAAAAAAAAAAAAAAAAAAAGAAAGTAGTGGAATCAGAATTCGAACCCAGGCAGAGTCCTTGCTCTCAATGGCTTTGTGAAGAGCGGGGAGGCATCTCCTTCCAAGAACACGATAGAACTCTGACTCGTGGGTAGGTAAGAGAGCACGGTCGGGCAGCTGACATGGGCTGAAAGTTAGGACCGAGTGCATTTTGTAAAAACCGAGGAGGCAATTCATCCCTTTCAGGGTGTTTATAATTGAGCTCTAGGTTCCCGGAGAAGCCAACACACAGAAACACCCGTGAACAAACTGCTGTTTATCCCGCTTTGCCTCGCTCACTTCCTGCAAAACACGGGCTAGCAGAAAGCACGGGGATTGCAAAATGAGCTTGCAAATCTTGTCAAAGAGGCAAGGTTTTGTGAAATTAATTAAAGGGATGCTGGAGGACGGCTCGAAGCACACGCAAATCCACTGACAAAATTCTGGTCTATGAGGTAACTGAAGAAGAGACTGTTAGAAAGGATGGGGAGTAGCAAGTACTTCACAAGGGGGAGATTCAGGAGTCAAAGGATTAAGAGAGGCCCTTGCGAAAACCGATCCAATCCCGAATACTTCTGCAAAAATGACCTGTTAAGATGTTGATCTCCTGTACTCAAAAGAGTATCAGATACACAAGTGGCTGTGAACCGTTACTGTACTTTGATTTTAATCTTCCCTCAGCACCCCTTTGCTTCTCCTTCTACAGGAAAGAATTTCTAGCTGGGAATATGGTCACCCAGCATGAAGACTGCCCTTCCCAGCCTCCTCTGCGGTCACGTGTGCTCGTGTGACTTGTTTCTCATCAATGAGGTACAAGGAAAAATGGAGAGCAGCTGAAACTCTGATCAATCTAGGAACACCTAAATATATGAAGCAAATATCGACAGATCCAAAGGGAGAAATAGACAGCAGTAAATTAATCGTAGGGGACTTGAATGCCCCACTTCTGTCAATGGATAGGTCATCTAGACAGATAATCGTAAGGCAACATTGGCCTTAAATGACACGTTGGACCAGATGGACTTAAGATTTCCAGAACATTCCATTCCAAAGCAACAGAACACACATTCTTCTCGAGTGCACACGGAACATTCTCCAGGATAGATCATATGTGGGACCACAAACCAAGTCTTAATACATTTAGGAAAACCGAAATCAGATCAAGCAACTTTTTTCCTACCATGATGGTATGAAATTAGAGATCAATCATGAGAAGAAAACTGGAACATTCACGAATGTGTGGAGAGTAAACAACATAAAACGAACAACCACGGGGCCAAAGAAGAACTCAAGAGAAATTTAAAAAAATACCCTGAGACAGGGGCGCCTGGGTGGCGCAGTCGGTTAAGCGTCCGACTTCAGCCAGGTCACGATCTCGCGGTCTGTGAGTTTGAGCCCCGCGTCAGGCTCTGGGCTGATGGCTCGGAGCCTGGAGCCTGTTTCCAATTCTGCGTCTCCCTCTCTCTCTGCCCCTCCCCCGTTCATGCTCTGTCTCTCTCTGTCCCAAAAATAAATAAAAAAACGTTGAAAAAAAAAAAAATACCCTGAGACAAATGAAAATGGGAATAAAACATCCCAGAACCTACGGGATACAGCAAAAGCAGTTCTAAGAGGGAAGTTCATAGCGATAAATGCCAACATCAAGAAACCAGAAAAATCTCAAAGAAAGCACCTAACTTTACACCTCAAGGAACCAGGAAAACAGGAACAAACAAAGCTCAAAGTTAGCAGAAGGAAGAAAATAATGAAAATCACAACAGAAATAAGTAAAATAGGGACTAAAACAACAATGGAAAAGATCAATACAACTAAGAGCTGGTTCTTTGAAAAGATATACCAAATTGACGACTCTTTAGCCAGACTTACCAAGACAAAGAGAGAGGGCTCAAATAAATAAAACCAGAAACGAGAGACGTTACACAGAAATACAAAGGATCATTAAGAGACTGTACTACGGGCAATTACACACTCACAAATTGGACAACCTAGAAGAAATGGATAAATTCCTAGAAACACACAACTTACCAAGACTGAATCATAAAGAAATTGGAAATCTGAATAGATCACTTACTACTAAGGAGATTGAACCAGGGATCAAAAACTTCTCAACAAGCAAAAGTCCAGGACCAGACGGCTTCACTGGTGAGTTCTACCAAGCATTTAAAGAAGAATTAATATGAATCCTTTTCAAATGTCTCCAAAAAAACAGAAGAGGAGAAAACACTGCTAGACTCATTCCATGAGACCAGCGTTACCCTGATACCAAAACCAAAGATACCACAAGAAAAGAAAATTACAGTCCAATATCCCTGATGAACATAGATGCAAAAACTGTCAACAAGATATTAGCAAATGGAATCCAACAATACATTAAAAGGATCAAATGGGATTCATCCAGGGGGAGCAAGAACAGTTTACCATATGCAGATCAATAAATGTGATACACCACGTTAACAAAGTGAAGGATAAAACCGTATGATCATCTCATTAGATGCAGAAAAAGCATTTGACGAAATTCAACATTCATTTATGATGAAAACTCTCAGCCAAGTGGGTATAGAGGAGAAGTACCTGAACACAATAAAGGCCATATAGGATCAGCCCACAGCTAACTCACTCAACAGTGAAAAACTGAAATCCTTTCTTCTAAGATCAGGAGTAAGACAAGGATGCCTACTCTTGTCACTTTTTTTTTTAATGTTTTAATTTATTTTTGAGATAGAGAGACAGAGTGTGAGTGGAGGAGGGGCAGAGAGAGGGACACACGGAATCTGAAGCAGGCTCCAGGCTCTGAGCGGTCAGCACAGAGCCCGACGCAGGGCTTGAACTCACAAACCGTGAGATCATGACCTGAGCCGAAGTTGGACGCCAAACCGACTGAGCCACCCAGGTGCCCCTACTCTTGTCACTTTCATTCAATGCAGTATCGGAAGTCCTAGCCAGAGCAATTAGGTATGAAAAAGAAAGAAAAGCCATCCAAATTGGGAAGGTAGAATTAAACTCTCACTATTTGCATATGACATGATATCACACATAAAAACCCCAAAATAACTGTTAGAATAGACAAATTCAGTGAAGGTGCAGGATACGAAATCGATACGCAAAAATCCATTGTATCTCTATACACCAGCAATGAACTATCAGAAAGAAAAGTGAAGAAACAATCCCCTTTACGATTGCATCAAAAAGAATCAGATACCTAGGAATAAATTTAACCAAGGAGGTGAAAGACCCATACGCTGAAAACTGTCAGATATTCATGAAAGACACTGAAGAAGACCCAAATAAATGGAAAGATATTCTGTGCTCATGGATTGGAAGAATTAATACTGTAATATGCCCACAGTACCCAAAGCAATGGAGATTCAACCCAATCCCTATTCAAATTCCAGCAGCATTTTTCACAGAAGTAGAACAAATAATCTTAAAACTTGTATGGAACCACAAAAGACCCAAGCTGGAGGCCTCATGCTTGCTGGCTTCAAACTGTATTACGAGGCTACAGTAATCAAAACAGTATGGCGCTGGCGTTAAGACAGACACACAGATCAGTGTAACAGAACAGAGCCTGGAAATAAACCCACACAGATATGGTCAACTAATTGACATCAAAGGAGCCTAGAATATACAATGGGGAAAGGACAGTCTCTTCAATAAGTGGTGCTGGGGAAACGAGCCAGCCACACAAAATGAACCTGGACCCCTGACGTCATCCACAAAAACGAACTAGAGGGGCGCCTGGGTGGCGCAGTCGGTTAAGCGTCCGACTTCAGCCAGGTCACGATCTCGCGGTCCGTGAGTTCGAGCCCCGCGTCAGGCTCTGGGCTGATGGCTCGGAGCCTGGAGCCTGTTTCCGATTCTGTGTCTCCCTCTCTCTCTGCCCCTCCCCCGTTCATGCTCTGTCTCTCTCTGTCCTAAAAATAAATAAAAAATGTTAAAAAAAAAAAAAAAAAAAAAAAAAGAACTAGAAATGGATTAAAGACTTGGACACAAGACCTGAAACCATAATGCGACATTAGTCTTGGCGACGATTTTTTGGATTTGACACCAGAAGCAAAGGCAATTCATGACAAACATAAATAACCGGGACCACCCCAAACTGAAAAGCTTCTGCACAGCGAAAGAAACCATCAGCACAATGAAAGGGCAACCTGCCGAACTGGAGAAAATATTTGCAACTCTTTTATCTGAAAAGGGGTTAATATCCAAAAGATATAAAGAAATCCTAAGGCTCAACGGCAAAAACACAAACAATTAGTAAAAGGCGAAAGATTTATACGATCTGAAGAGAAACCAGAGTATTAAAAACACAACCAATTAATCAAACAAGGGGCAAAGGATCTGAATGGACATTTTGCCAAAGAAGACATCCAGGTGACCAACAGGTATGTGAAAAAGTGCCGAACGTCACTCATCATCAGGGAAATGCAAATCAAAACCACAATGAGATGTCACTTCACACCTGCCAGGACGGCTGTTATCAGAAGGACAAGAGACAGCAAGTGTGGGTGAGGGTGTGGAGAAAAGGGAACCCTCGCGCCCCGCCGGCCGGGATGAAAATCGGTGCAGCCACAACGGAAACACTACGGAACTTCCTCACGAAATTAAAAACAGAACTCCCATACGATCCAGCAATTCCCCTTCTGGGGATTGATCTGCAGGAAATGAAATCGTGAACTTGAAAAGATATCTGCACCCCTACGTCCGCTGCAGCATTATTTACAACGGCCAGGACATGGAAAGAAGCTAAGTGTCCGCCGATGGCTGAATGGATAAAGATGTGGTGTATGTAGACAAGGAACGATCATTCAGCCGCGTGAGTGAAACCTTGTCATTTGCAACAACAAGGATGGACCTTGAGGGCATTATGCTAAGTGAAAGAAGCCAGAGAGAGACAAATACTGTTATGATCTCGCTCATATGTAAGAATCCAAGAAAAGAACACTGAGCTCGTAGATACAGAGGACAGATTGGCGGTTGCCAGTGGCGGTGGGCAGGGCTGGGGGGGGGGGGTGAAATGGGTGAAGGGGGTCCAAAGGTACCAACTGCCAGTTGTACAATAAGTAAGTCATGAGGACACAAGGTACCCATGGTGACTACAGTTAACGACACCACACTGCATATGTGAAAGCTGCTAAGAGAGAAATTCTTAGAGGTTTTCATCACAAGAAATTTCGTAACTATGCATGGCGATGGATGTTAACTAGATTCATTGTGGTGTCCCTTTCATAATATATACACACGTTGAATACCCCAAATACCCCAAACTAATATAATGTTAGACACCAATTATATCTCATTCTCAGAAAAGCAAATGGTTGAGTCTCTGGTCAATTCGTGGAGCAGGCCCACCAAAGAAGCACGGGCTTTTATTTTTTAATTTTTCTATTTTTTCCCAATATATGAAATTTATTGTCAAATTGGCTTCCATACAACACCCAGTGCTCATCCCAAAAGGTGCCCTCCTCAATACCCATCACCCGCCCTCCCCTCCCTCCCACCCCCCATCAACCCTCAGTTTGTTTTCAGTTTTTAAGAGTCTCTTATGCCTTGGCTCTCTCCCACTCTAACCTCTTTTTTTTTCCCCCTCCCCCTCCCCCATGGTCTTCTGTGAAGTTTCTCAGGATCCACATATGAGTGAAAATATACGGTATCTGTCTTTCTCTGCCTGACTTATTTCACCCAGCATAATGCCCTCCAGTTCCATCCACGTTGCTACAAAGGGCCATATTTCATTCTTTCTCATTGCCACGTAGTACTCCATTGTGTATATAAACCACAATTTCTTTATCCATTCATCGGTTGATGGACATTTAGGCTCTTTCCATAATTTGGCTATTGTTGAGAGTGCTAGAAGCACGGGCTTTTAACTGCAAGCAGTAAGTGATTGCTCTCTTGGGTCTCATACACAGCCAAACGTAAATCCAACTCAAGCAACTTTGCTAAATACCCGTGAGAATGCAGAGTTTAATGTGCCTAAAGACCCAGAAAGAGCAGCTGACCACTGGTCCTTGGGAGACTAAGGTTGTTACACGTTCTAACGTGAGTCATACCTATCAAATTCATCTAAGAGGAATTTTCAACTCATTAGTTTCCTGTCATTTTCCTCAATCAACCAACAATGACCAGCATAACTAACATTATTAGTGGTATCTTTAAAATGTTTTCACCTTAAATAGCAACTTAATATAAAACTCAAGTCAGAGCTTCCTAGCTGCCAGGGCAAAGAGGGAAAGTATACAGGGTACATAGCTCTTGCTATTTAATGACCAGGAGCACATCAGGCCATCAGAACAAACAGGCATTTTCAGGGTCCTGAGTTCTGAAAGTCACGCTGCAGCAGGGTCTCTTGTACAGAGAGGCATTCTAACTGTAACGAATAAAATTCTCAGGGACAGTTTTACGAAAAATGTAAATGATCTGTGGATGGCTATTTACGCTTGGACGTTATGATCCCAGTCTTCACTGAAGCGATACCGAGTAAGCACAGTTGGATGAAAGCAAGTCTTTGGGAAGACAGCTTTTCGGCGATGTGTGCAAATTCAAGAACGAAGTTTGGGAAATCAATTTTGAAGAGCATTTATTATTGAAACAGTTCCTTTTCTTGTGCCAGCTGTATGATTCTAAGGCATTAGTCACCGGTTCCCACCAGGAGCGCCCACGATATCACAGGGTATGTGTTTCCTTTCAGTGTGAAGGATGCTCCAAACTTGCTTTGAATTCCCACGGTCTTCGGTTTCTGGGCACGTCTCTTTTCTGGGCTGCAGTTGTCTGGCTATCAAATAAGGGTGTTGATGAGAACACCTTAGGGTCCTTACTGTTCTTTTAGCATCCAAATCGGAAGTTTTCTACACAGACCTTTCAGTCAGATGTTCTACAGGGGGTCTGTGAGCTATACTCTGCCTTCAGACAAGCTTTTGTTTGGCCCACGGTGTACATTTTTTAAGAAATTGATGATGGCAACGTTTTTTTTTTTTTTTTTTCCCCCTTATATCAGCATATTTCAGCTACACATTCAGGTTAGAAATATGCGAAGATTGGTACCCCTGGGCACGTATGGCTATAATTATCCGGACCGGTGTAGAAGATGCCCCTTTCCGTAGGTGCCCTCTGGTGTGCTGCGGGACCCCCGTGTCCCGCTTCTTTATTTACATGCAGGTCCCCACAACCAGCTGCGCGGTGGCCCGTGCTGACCTCTGACACGTGCGGCTTTCTGCAGAGATCCAGGAACCAACCAGCTTATGCGCATGGGATGGAGGCCTTCTGAGTTCTCTCAGGAGGCCCCGCTTTCTGGGTGACCCTGGCAGGAGAATCAGTCCACAAGAAGACGCACCTTCCTCTTGTTCCCCACCCCGACGTGCCCCGCCAGCCACATGGGTATCCCAGGGAAAGCACCCCCAGCCTGGAAGGCTGCTTCATCTCTGAACTCAGCTGAGGGAGGCGTCGATCCCTCCCTCCTGTCACTCCCCCGGAAACAAGCCCCTGGTCACTCGGACGCGACTTCTCAGGGTGGCAGCATCCCAGCCGCAATGTCTGATTTCACGATCGCCTCGCTCGGCTCTCAGTGGGGAGTGTTTACTTTTTCAAAATTCAATTTAATGGAGTTTTGGAGGAATTTCGCATGGTGCTAGAGGTAAGTGTTTGTAATTGTGTCTTTGCCCCAGGCCAGCAGCCTGACAGGTGAGCCTTGGGAACCGACCAAGGTACCTCCTGCAAGATAGACCGGAAGACCTAACTGCTCTGTATCCATCCACGATACAGCTCTGCAGCACTGACACAGGAGAGGTGGGGCGTGCTGGGTAGTGTAGACGGCCAAGTGTAGACAAGCCGTCCATGTCAATTTCCCGGCCATTCTGCAGAGTGGCCACACAGTCCCACACGTGCTCCTGTCCATTTTCCACACCAATTTTCATCCCTGCCTCCCACCCCAATGTTCTTCTGGAACCTTCTTCCATGCTGATGGTCTGAAGTCAATAAACCGGTCCCTAACATAACACATGGTGAATACAAACTCACACATAAATACTTCTAGCCTCTCTCTGTATTATATTTCATATTTTAAGTGGACTCATTAAAAAAATCCAAATTGCTGGGGCGCCTGGGTGGCGCAGTCGGTTAAGCGTCCGACTTCAGCCAGGTCACGATCTCGCGGTCCGTGAGTTCGAGCCCCGCGTCAGGCTCTGGGCCGATGGCTTGGAGCCTGGAGCCTGTTTCCGATTCTGTGTCTCCCTCTCTCTCTGCCCCTCCCCCGTTCATACTCTGTCTCTCTCTGTCCCAAAAATAAATAAAAAACGTTGAAAAAAAAATTAAAAAAAAAAAAAAATCCAAATTGCTTTGAAAAGGTCACTTTCTTTCACTACTATAGGCAAATCATTTTGTATTTTTCTTTTTTTAATATATTTTTTTACTCTTTTTTTTTTTTTTCTATTTTAGAGAACAAGGGAGTGAGCTTGTATGAGTGGGGGAGAGGGAGGGGGGGGGAGGGGGAGGGGGAGCAAGAGAGAGAGAGAGAGAGAGAGAGAGAGAGAGAGAGAGGGAGGGAGGGAGGGAGGGAGGGAGAGGGAGAGAATCTCAAGCAGGTGCCATGCTCAGCGTGGAGCCAGAGGCGGGGCTCAATCCCACGACCCTGGGATCAGGACCTGAGCTGAAATCAAGAGTCGGACGCTCCACCTGCTGAGCCACCCAGGCGCCCCTCGGGTCGTATTTTCCTAGGGCCCACGGGCATAAGCGAACGCTTTCAAGTTAAAATGAAGCGGTCCACGGGCTGCCTGACATCATCTCCAATCCCTGCAGTACAGGGTCCACATGCTGGTCTGAGGTCGGGGCGCCTGCGCGCCCGCCTGCCCGCCCGCGGCCCCCCGGCTCCCCTTACCTGTCCGGTAGCCCGTGCTGTTGAGGTACACGGCGAAGGTGCGGCTCTCGTGCTGTGCCTGCCAGGAGGGCGAGGAGCAGTTCTCGTTGTTGGTGTAGGTGTTGTGGTTGTGGACATACTTCCCGGTGAGGATAGAGGAACGCGAAGGGCAGCACATGGGCGTGGTCACGAAGGCGTTGACGAAGTGCGCCCCGCCCCGCTCCATGATGCGCCTTGTCTTGTTCATCACCTGCATGGAACCTGCAACCAGGAGCCAAGGTGAGTGCGGCCGTTCCCAGCTGGTGCCCGGTGGGCCATGCGACCACTGGGGACAGGCGCTGAGTGGTTCTTAACCCCATCCCTGGGGAGGGGGTGCATTTTGGAAATCTCTGGGGACACATGGCGGGGGGGGCCACAACGGTTAGTTGTGAGCATGGGCCAGCGAGGCACTGTGGGGTAGTCCTGTGCAAGAAATATCCTGGGTCCCCAGTCCCGCTGCGTGCTCATGGGGAGCAGATAAAAACCTGTTTGTCATACATATAAACAAAACATCTTTTTTTTTTTTTTTTTTGCAGGATATTAATATGCAGTGTATTTATTTATTTTTTTTTGGTAAGCAACCACTATGTAAACCAAGGGAAGATTGTACTTTGTTTTGTTTGGAACTTGCCCAAGAATTGTTCGTTTTTATTGAAATCTGGTCATGCCAACCCACCTGGCTCACCTCCCTGAACACTCCTCTGCTCCTTTGTCCACATGGTCCTTCTAGTTTGGAATCCACTTCCCATCGGCCAAGCCACACCTCTTCCAGTGATCACACTGGCTTCTGATTCCCTCGAGCGCGTAGTATGCATGCTGCAGGTGTTATTAGGGCTTAATCACATACCACTAGGTATCGTGGCTTCGTTCGCGCCTTTTCTTGTTCGCGAATGAAGTTGTATGCAGCGAAAGGCGCTCAGGACGGAAAGGAAACTAACGTGCAGGAGACCTACTGTGCACAGGTGCCTTCCTGGTCACTGCTCCGCTGAGGGCCCCACGAGGGCAGAGACTGCGTGCCCTGCTCCGTGCTGAATTCTCAACGCCCTCGTGGTGTGATACACAGTAGGCACTCAATAAACGTTTGCAGAGTGGACGCGCAAACCTATGGCCGGTATCAGGATATTTAGTAGGGTTAGGGAAATATTCAAGGGAAATCCTTTCTCTCTTCCTCCTCCCACCCGCAGTTTCCTTCCTTTTCCTTAGAGTTCTTAGAGTCTACCGCGGACTGAGTGACGCAAACTCTCCCCCACCCTCCATACGTCCTCGTCGTCACCCTCAAAACCTGTGAATGTGACCTTATTTGGAAAAAAGCGTCTTTGCAGGTGTAGTTAAGGATCTTGGGGGGAGATTGTTCTGGATTACCGGGGTGGGCCCCAAATCCAATGACAAGCGTCGTGTAGGAGCCAGAAGGGAGAAGACACACAGACACGGTGGGGACGGCCATGTGAGGACCGAGGCAGAGGCTGGAGGGACGCAGCCACAGGCTAAGGAACTCCCGGGGCCCCCAGGAGCTGGAAGAGGAAGGAAGGATTCTCCTCTAGAGCCTTCGGAGGAAGCATAACCCTGTCAACACGTGGATTCCGGACTTCTGGCTTCTAGAACTACTGAAGAGTAAGCCAATGCAGTCTACCAGGCATTTGGAGTTTTTACTGGAGAGGTGCCCAGCCCAATCACCAACAGCCCCTTAGAGGTTTTAACAAAAACTAATCACTCTCACCTCAGCACTCTGTCCCTACAGGCGAAGAATGAAAAGGAGATTTATATGGCTCTTTTATCCCATCTTTCTGCCAAATAGGGACGGAAACAGAGTTAGAGCTTCCCTGAGGCAAACATAGATCATATCTCCTCACTACTTAAAACCATCGGATAGCTTCCCATGGCACTCGGAAGGACACCGGAATTCCTTACTGTGGCCTAAGACTCTTCCAGACTCTTCCAGACTCATCCTTGCTGCCAAGCCACCTCCCATGTTCCTTTGACCTCATCTCTCCCCTCCCCCTTGCTCACTTGGTTACACTGGCCTCCTCATGGTTTCTCAAATGCTCCACTCCCATCCCTGCCCCAGGATCTTTGCACTGGCTACCGCTTCTGCTGGGACTCTTCCTGAGACATCCCTTTGTTGGCTTATCCCATTCAGTCAGATCTCAACTCGACGTCACCTCCTCAGCAAGGCCTGGCCACCCCCCCTGCAGCACTTGAGCTGGTTTTTATAGGGGAGGCCCTTCTGGGACCAGGTGTGTTTCCTGAGCCTCTTGGCCAAGGCTGGCAGCGGTGGGTGGAGGAAAGAGCCAGCTCTGTGTGAGGAACTGAACAGGAATTATCAGGCCCAGAACCGTGTGAACATCTATCCTCAAGGTCACACGCCCTCCAAGAAGCCCCAGGGGACACAGTTGTAACTGCAGGCAACTACAAGGTTGCTACCAGGTACGACACCTCCCTCTGGAGGGGACAGATGACATGGGCTTTCCGAGGTCCAGCCTGTGAAGCCAGCAGGGCACAGTCTCAGGGTTCAGCCGAGCCCTGGGGCCTCACCAGCCTCGGGGCCGCTCCTGGGGAAGGCTTTCCGGGAAGGCCTCCCACTCGCCGATGGGTTCTTTCTACCCTGAACTTTTACCACGAATCGAGACATCGGAGTCCCGACGACACCCGAGGCCCAAGCCTGAACACTAGCCACGTCCCCGGCTCGCGGCCTTTGCCGGAGCTCTGCCCTCTGCCTGGAGCGCTCCCTCCTTCAGGTTACTGAGCAAAAGTCAAGTATCACAGGGGAGGCCTTCCCTGGCCCAGAATCTGGCAGGGATTTAGGCCTGCTTTGTTCGCCGTTACATTCCCAAGCTTAGAACAGTGCCTGGCACAGAGTAGGTTCTCAATAAACGTCTGGAAATTAACAGAAGATCTGATCTTACTGTTTGAGGTTTCTATAGAACTCAGGAGCCCCAGGTGGTTCGTATTCCTACACATGTGTGTTTTGTGCAGCGGGTTCGAAAACTCTGCCTTTAAAGAGCATGAAATCCATCCCGCGTTCTCTGGTTTGCTACCCTAGCCACGGCTCCTTATGGTCCCACATCCCACATCTGCCCATTCACGTACCCGCCAGGCACCTGAAGGCCTGGGTTTGGCAGCGTCCTAACATAACTTAGTGGATGAGACAGGTCCAGCTTCTCCGTGGGGTAGAGGGCAGTGTTATCCGTCAATAATAATCGTTATACTCGCTAATAGTTGCAATGGCCGAGTGCCGGCTGTATGCACGGCTGGGCACGTGTCATGCGCCGTTTTACTTAATCCTTTCAACAGCCCTTTTGAGGACAGAGAGCGAAATGCCCAAAGCCACACACCTTTGGAAGCGTGATGTGAGGGCTCAAACCCAGGCTTGTCCGGCGGGGACGGCGGGTGCTTGGAGTCAGGTTCAAGAAACGTACGGTTCACACCGCACGGGAGGCAGCGTAAATACACCCAGGAAACGCACTGAGATCCCAAGCACTGGGTCAATTCTCGACCTCAAGGAGGCTCAGAAGAGTCCTGGACTGGAGGCTGGGTCCCCTGCTCATCCCAGAGGTGACTTTAGCTGGCACACCAGCGGTGGGAGCAGCACGGGGGCACATCACCAAATATCAGGGACGCCAGCCGTGGGCAAGTGATTCCCTCCACTACTGATCAACACAAAAGGTCAACTGGTGTGGTCACGTCCTTAACACCTACACAATTCCTGCCTCAACGGGGAGTGAACCAGTCGCCTGTCAGAACGCTCAGGGGGCAGCAGTATTGGCTTATATTTAGTCGACTGGTTTAGTTTTCCTTTCCTTAGAGCAGTTAATCCTGGTTTCTCTCATTTAGGGTAGTGGAATCTTGTTCTTTCCTTTTTTTTAATATTCTTTAAAAAGAATTTCTTAACGTTTATTTATTTTTGAGAGACAGAGAGAGACAGAGAATGAGCAGAGGAGGGGCAGAGGGAGAGGGAGACACAGAATCCGAAACAGGCTCCAGGCTCCGAGCTGCCGGCACAGAGCCCCACGCGGGGCTCGAACCCACGAACGGTGACATCGTGATCTGAGCTGAAGTCAGACGCTTCACCGACTGAGCCACCCAGGCGCCCTGAATCTTTTTCTTTTTTTCAACGTTTTTTTTTTTTTTTTTTAAATTTATTTTTGGGACAGAGAGAGACAGAGCATGAACGGGGGAGGGGCAGAGAGAGAGGGAGACACAGAATCGGAAACAGGCTCCAGGCTCCGAGCCGTCAGCCCAGAGCCTGACGCGGGGCTCGAACTCACGGACCGCGAGATCGTGACCTGGCTGAAGTCGGACGCTCAACCGACTGCGCCACCCAGGCGCCCCTGAATCTTTTTCTTAAACACACACACACACACCAATTACAGCTGATTAACGGAAGTCCACGGAAGGGGCGCCCGGGTGGCTCAGGTTGAGAATGGACTCTCGATCTTGACTTAGGTCGTGATCCCAGGGTTCGTGAGTTCGAGCCGTGCATCCAGCTCTGTGCTGACAGTGCAGAGCCTGCTTGGGATTCTCTCAGACACCATCAGTGCCTCGTACCCTAACCCGGGCTCCTGCTGCCACCTGCCCCCTCATGCCTCCTTCCCTTTCCTCCAGCTACGTGGGCAAAAATCTAGCTACCCCTCGGTCCCGTCTCTCTGTTCCCACATCGAATCCATCAGCAAAGCCTGTCCACCATCCGGCCCTGTCGCCCCCGCCCTGGGCATCCTCTCTCTTCCTCCCTGCCCATTTATTCTGCACGGAGCAGCCAGAGCGCCTCCTCTCCTTGGCACCCTCTGGGGCTCCCACTCACCGGAGAACAAAGTCTTGAAGTCCTCCACAGGCCTACCTGGGTCCAGACCTCGTCCGGCAGGGGGCCTCGTCTTCGCCCTCAGACCTGCCAGGCCTGCTCCTGCCTCAGAGCCTTCGCCTTGCTGCTCCTTTGCTTGGAAGGCCTTTCCCCCTGAACCCTGACGGCCTGTGCGATCACCCCCTTCTCGTCTGTACTCCCTGCCCCTGACAGTTGAGACCCCTCCCTTGTTTCTTAAGTTTCTGACTCCATAACTGTCATCTGTAACTAACCACAGACTTTTACACACTATTTATCTTGCTGTCTGCCTGCGCCCGGTCACTGAGGCCTCCCAGCCCCGAGGCCTGGAGCGGCCCTCGGCACAGGGTCGGTGCTCAGTAAGTATTCCTCAAAGGAATGCGTCCAGGGCCCTCCAGGCAGAATCAACTTTTCGCCCGCTCTTTACAAACTGTGGGGAGAAAGGACGGGGCGGCTGGTGGTGAGAACCCGGCCCATCTGGGTCTCCTAGGTCTGCAGAAAGGACAACGCTGGCCCCCCCACCAGGCCTGTCAGACCCTCCTCCAGGAGGCAGGAGGCTGCCACCTGGAGAACAATTCCCCTGCAGTCAGCAGCCCCGAATGCCGCACTGGCAAAAAGCAAAAGCCCGTAGAACCGTTTCTTTCTCTTTCTTTCTTTTTTTTTTTTAAAATGGGCTCAGAACCAGGGTCTCAAAGCGCTCCTGTCTCCACCGTACTATTTCCGAGGAGAGGAGCGATTGCCGCTCTCGTCCAGGAGTCCCCGTGCGTGTCTGCTCGGTGCGCTCGCCCCTGCCCACATGAGCCGGCTGCAGGGGAGCCGTGTCCATGCGCTGCTCAGGTACGAGGTGACGACGCCCCCAGAGGACAGCGGCTTCTGTGCCCCAGCAGCACTACCATGAAGCCTCCCCGTGGGGACAGTGACCTGCTTTAGCACAACTGCCACAGCGATGGGGCTCTGTACGTCCACATCCGGAACACAAAAACATGTGATCTAATCTCGCCCAGCCCGGCCCTCAGGCAGATGGACCAGTCTGATGGGGGGGAAGAACCTGGAAGACGCGGCCACACAGAAATAAAAAGGCCAGTTTTCAACACGTTAAATGAAGCCAGGCCGGCCAACCCAGACTCACTCTGTCCAACACAAACTTGGGACGTGCACACAAAAACAGGCCCGGTTTCCTTCTGTGATCAAACCTTCCAACCCAGCTGGGCCAGGGGTGAGGTCACCCGACACCTCTGTGCGACTCTAATGGTCCCATCCCATCGATGAGATGGCCCCACCCCCCCTGGCCTTGACGCTTATCTGGCCGCCCCTTTCTGATCGCTTTCTGGGGCCTCCTCGGTAGACCACCTGTGCTATTATTTATCCTTATTTGATATTTTTCCTTAAAGCAACTTAAAATTAAAAAAAAAAAATTTTTTTTAACGTTTATTTATTTTTGAGACAGGGAGAGACAGAGCATGAACAGGGGAGGGGCAGAGAGAGAGGGAGACACAGAATCTGAAACAGGCTCCAGGCTCCAGGCTCCGAGCCGTCAGCCCAGAGCCTGACGCGGGGCTCGAACTCACGGACCGCGAGATCGTGACCTGGCTGAAGTCGGACGCTTAACCGACTGAGCCACCCAGGCGCCCCCCCGCAATTTTTTTTTAATGTTTATTTTTGAAAGAGAGCGAGAGAGAGATGGGGAAGGGGCAGAGAGAGAGAGGGAGACACGGAATCCGAAGCAGACTCCAGGCTGTTAGCCGTCAGCACAGAGCCCGATGCGGGGCTCGAACCCACAAACCGCGAGATCATGACCTGCGCCGAAGTTGGGCGCTGACCCGACGGAGCCACCCAGCGCCCCTTCACGTGACTTGAAACAGATCAACTTGAATCTCAACCCGAGTCACTACGTGAAGTTCTGTGTCTGATATGCTAATCAAAACGTTTTTTTTTTTTTTTTTGATGCACATGAAAATAAGTTTGTAAGTAGTAAAATCCATGCTTTTTGACTTGTCACATGAGATACCTCGTGCCTTACCTGTCGTAGAAAGGCATCTGGGAAACGCTGAATTCGTTTGCTCTTCTCAAAGTCTGGGTCGGGGCAACCACGACCTCTAGGGAACGAGCGGGTGCCGGGGGCTTGCAAGATTCAAAACTGACTCAATTTTTGCCCCTCCCAGGGCTTAGGTGGTTCCCACCCACTTTTTGCCCTAGAGGCCTGTGTCAGCTGGGGGCAGAAGCACCCACGGCCCTTTAAGACAGACTCCTGTGGCCCCCAGCGTGGGTGGCAGGGGCGGCACTGGTTTTGACAGACGACTACTGCAACGATGCCTTCTGATGTTTGTTTTCTTAACGTTACAGGTCAACAGAGTCTGTGACGTGTTCTCGCCTCGAGAGAGCAGTGGCAGGGAGATGGGATGTGGGGAAAAATAAAGCCCCGGGGTAAACCCAGGGTCTTGACTGAAATCAGCATTTTCCTTTAACGGTTTTTGCAATTTGTTTATGTTTGAGAGAGAGGGTGCGTGCACAGGTGTGCGAGCGGGGGAGGGGCAGAGAGAGGGGGACAGAGGATCCGAAGCGGGTTCTATGCGGACGGCAGAGAGCCCGATGCAGGGCTTGATCTCACAAACCGCGAGATCATGACCTGAGTCGGAGTCTGATGCTTAACCGACTGAGCCACCCAGGTGCCCCTTAAACCACACTCTCTAACCACCCTTGACCCTCATCTGGACCTACTGAGGCAGTCACTCCAACTGGCTCCCGGCTCCCACCCTCGTCCCCTGCAGTACGTTCTCCACCTGGTGGCCACAGGGCTCCTTTTAAAACGTTAAGTCACACCATGACTTCCTTTGCTCAAACTCATCCAACGAGCGTCCATCTTGCTTAGAATAAAACCCAAAGTCCCCCCCTCCCCCCCCCCCCGGCCCCTTTTGGCCCAGGAAACCCCATGTGACCTGGACGCTGATTCTCCCCAAGTACAACTTGTACCTCCGTCCCCCACTTGCCCTCTGCTCCGGCCACGCTGACCTTCTCACCACTCCTTGAACACGCCAAGCACGCTCCTGCCTCAGGGCCTTTGCACTTGCTGCTCTCACAGCCCCGAGACACACCCCCTCCGCCCCTCCCTGCCCCGTGGCATCCAGGTCTTTACCAAAACTGCGTCCTCAGGGAGGCTTTCCCTGGACCCTGGACTGTGCTAAGCTCTCTCCTTCTTCCCCTTCTTGCTCTTTGAGAAAATGTTCTCAGCAGATACATACGCCGTAGAGGACGGTTGCTTCCGGGTGAGCCCTCTGAATGGTGGCTGGGAAAGGCTACTTTGGCTTTGAATCGTTTGAGTATTTGAAGGTAAGGCTGTATGGCTCATATGATTTGAAATACTTTGGAGGCTCAGGGGGGAGGAGAGGACTGACTGCAAACAGGCTAATCCACGAACACTCCAGGATGAGTGTCGCCTTCCTATCTGTGCCTTTCATTTGGGGAAAGATAATCTAATTGAGCAGGGGCCTTTCAGCAAGGACCTCCCCGTATCTGTGGAGACCACAGGTGACTCTGAACACAAAACCGGAGGCCACAGTCAGAAAGCCACAGGCAGGGCCTGCCCACGAAAATGTTTGGTTATGCTTTTTCCAGCGTGTCAAGATTCTGGGACACCGGGAGGGGGTCCAAGAGTCCGACTCATTTCGGACACCGTCTACGCAGAGTCAGCATCGGATGCCACAGGTTAAGGGCTCAAGTCCCGCAAGGGTGCCCCACTCTCCCCGACTCCCCCTGCACGGACGCTGGCCGCAAGCCCGGGCTGTCACCTGTGCTTTGACCGACAGGCCACAGAGTAGCAGTTCAAGTGACCTCCTCCTTAGGTTCTTGAATTTGGTAGAAGGCTTACAGAACTCAGGGAAACACGTTCACCTGTTTGTTAAAGGACAGGAAGCAGCGGCCAGGCGCCCTGGGCAAGGTCTGGGGGCGGGCAGTGTTTGCAGAGGCATCGTTACAGAGTCCCGATTGATCAAGTCATCGGCCCCGGGCTGATTCTGCCTCCAGCCCCCTCCGCCAACCCTCCAGTCACATGGTCCAGGGGTTCCCAAGCAGTGTTTTCTCCTCTCCTGGGGGTTGAAAAGCAGGAGCCGAAGGGCCAGCTGGCATGGGGCCAGGCGGCGGGTGAAGGGGCCACGACCCACGTCCTCTCCAGATGCCATCCTTCTCTGAGCGATTCTTCTCTCACCCACTTATGTTAAACGGGTTCCGCTGCTCCATACGTGTGCGGGTGTAACCCGCATCAGCACGCTTCTCTTCTGGACGGAACGCGGGGCACGACCCCCCGCCCCCCGCATCTGTAGACTCTGGGTATCAAAGAGCCCACGGAACGAAGTGTGATCTGTCCTATTAAGTCACTGACTTTCTTGGGGCCTTCGTTTCCCTTCTGTCAAAGTACAGCCCGGGAACAGCTTTAGGTATAAGGTTTCCTTTGACGGTGACATTCAAGGACGATTCTCGAATACCCTCTGACACCTTCTGCAGTGTGCTGGGAAGGGCCCCAGAGGCACATGGCCTGAGTTCAATTCCTGACCTCGCCGCTTCCTGTCGGCCACATACCCTGATGCAAATGAGTTACCACCCCCCCCCCCCCCCCCCAAGTACCTTGGTGTCCTCATGGGCAAAGTAGGGAGAATAAGAGTGCCTCCTTCCCACGGGATGTTCCAAAATTTAACTGAGGAAAATACGGGCGAAGCCTCTAGTGCAGGACACGGCATATGAAAACGCTTAACACGCGGTAGCTGTCGAAAGTTTTAGTGGCTGTAGCTCCCAAGTACTGCGTCACACCGAGTTCACAGAGTGCCTCTGGACACATTCTGGTCTGTGCGCTCGAAAGCGTTTAAAACATTAACTAATTCTTTTTTTTTTTTTTTAATTGGGAGATTTCACATCAATCCAGTTTTCTGGCTTGGCTTGAAAAAATACAGAGATCTGGCCTTGCTGGGTTCACAGTGAGTGGACCTGAGTGGCAAAGGCCCGGTTTAGAAGGGCCGCGCTGGTTCCCTGCGCTCCCCACTCCCCACATTTACAGGACCTGCCTGGCCCTGGGGGCACTGGGTTTACAACCTGCAGCTGTTTCTATTCCAGGGGAAGGGACCAGCTGAGTAAACCTTCAGAGTAACACTTACTATGACCCAGAGCCCTACAGAGAGCAGGCTTTAAGAGGGGGAGGAGAGCTGTGGGTGTGGGTGCAGGCTAGGACAGAGCCTTGACCTGGACAGGCAGGTGGGGGCGGGGGAGGGGACGGGGGAGGGCCATCAGCTCGGGCCACAGGTGGCAAAGCATCTGTGTCCTGTGCTGCCCTGCAGCCACCAGGCTGGAATACCCGAGGCAGCCCTCATCCGGGCCTCGAGTGTCCCTGGAATGCCCGCGATGTCACCGGATCAGACTGTGAGCCGCCTGCCTGTGGCAGACTGTCTAACCACCATGGGAGGCTGGGTCCCATCAGCCCGACCGCCCGGAATAGCTCTGTCCCCGGCAGGCAGGGAGAGGGAGGCCGGGGGACGCGCAGCAGTGGAGGCCACATCTGGGCAGAGGGACCCCACTGTTTCCCGGACAACGACATCTGTGCCCGGATGTGCTCACCGCTGTGCCTCCAACTCGACCCAGAATAACCGCGCCGGCTGCCAGGGCCCTGCTGCTCGGGCGGCTTTTCCTCGCAGCAGCAAAGGGGGAGCCACTCCGGACTCCGCAATCTTACAAAACAGAAGAGGTTTTTTTTTTTGTTTTTAAGTTTTTATGTATTTATTTTGAGAGAGAGAGGTAGAGACAGAACATGCAGGGGAGGGGCGGAGAGAGAGGGGCACAGAGGATCTGAATTGGGCTCTGTACCGTCAGCACAGAGCCCGACGCGGGGCTCGAACTCACGGACCGCGAGATCATGACCTGAGCCGAAGTTGCATGCTTAACCGACTGAGCCACGCAGGCGCCCTGGGAACTTACAAAATAAAGTCAAATGCTGTTGCTGGTTTTAGCTACGAAAAGCCGAGGCTCGAAATCGGTTCCTAAACCCAGTATCAATTAAGCAGATGTCGAAGACAGCCGTGCCAGAATTTCATTAATGAACATCGGACTGTCAGAGAGATCATGAAGTGAATTTTTCCTCCTCTGCCTTCTGCTCCTTCTGGCTCTGAAGCCTCGGGGAGGAAATTCTGATATATTCCTTCTCAGTGGAGGGGAGGTGGCCCAGAGGCCCTGGAAAAGGGTCACTTTCCAACCAATCACCGGTCACTTCCTCCCTGAGGAGCTCCACCCACAGACTGTTCCTTGCCAGAGGCTATTTATGCAAAGTGCAGGGTGTTTTGCCCACTTTTCGTCCTGTGCCACACAGAGCCAGTCACCTGGCCACCAGCCTGGTGGTGATGTGTGCAAAGCAGCCTGATGTCTGTCCTGAGCCTGAAAGCCTGTTCCTCCTCCCCCAGTGTCCCCATCTCTGTAAATGGCACACTACCTACCATCTGCCCAGCGGCTCAGCCAAAACCTCTGAGTGGTTCTCTGATTCTCGACGCTCCTTCCCTCCCCCTTGCAATCCGTCCACGAGCCCTGCCTGCTGACCCCCAAAACAGAACCCGCCCCACCTGTCACCGCCTCTCCAGAGCACCCACCGGCTCCCACCCGGACAACTGGTCTTCCTGATCCTGATCCGGTCCCCGGGCCACCGCCCCTCCACCCGCAGCCAGACTGAGCCACCGAGAACACGAATCACGCGTACTTGACCTGCTCAGAACAGCTCAGTGACCTTCCATCGGCCTTGGAAGAAAATCCAGACCTTCTCCCATCATTCTCCCCCTCATTCCCCACGTCCTGCTGCCCTCCTCTAAGTTCCTGGCCAGTCCATTCCTGCCCCAGGGCTCTTGCAGTTGTCCTTTGGCCTGGGATGCTCCTCCCCCAAATTCCCATGTGACCACCTCCTTCTGGAGGTGCAGGTCTCACGAGTGCCCTTCATACAACTGCCTCCCCCGTCCCCCACCACCCCCATGCTAGAGGTGCTACCCCTCACTGGGACCCTTGCTCCTGATCTGGTGTGGGAGAGACCCCGGTGGCCTATTGATGCAGGTTTCCCTTTCTTAAGAGGCTCTGATTTCAACCTTTAATGCACTGAGCTAGGAAATAAATACATTTCCTAGACGCTCTTGTAGCTAAACGTGCAAACGGTCCTCGCTTTGGCCTTCTAGATCAGTTCCGTGCCCAGTGATCCAGACCAGCGAGCTGACCTGAATGGGTTGCACCCACAATTGTCTTTACCCTCTGGCTTTGGGCTGGATTTGGCCAATGGGGGGGGGGCCCTGGTGGAAGATCAGCAGAAGCAGAAAGGGATGTTGGGGTATGGATGTCTCCAACACTCTCCCTGGGGTATCAACAGAGGGGGACGGCTCCTGTTGGGGGGGGGGACTCTCTGTGTCCCAGTAACCATTTGCCCCCTCATCCCCTTGGCCTTGGGGTGGGAATGGCTGCAATGTTACTAAACAGATTTCCCCACACTTTAGCAAAATCTAGTTAAGCCCTCCTTGAATAATCCAAATTTGAGTGTGCCCCACATTTCTTGCTGAGATCATGTGGCTAATTAAATAAGTTCTGTCTGTGTTGTACGTGATGTCTGGAATGAGGTCCTTAAAGGGAGCCGACTTAACTTGAAGTCCATTCTTTTTACCCTTTTGCTTCCTCCTTCTCTGATGCCTGGAACGTGGCTCTGATAGATGGAGCTCCAGCAGCCATTCGGAACCATGAGGTGACCTTAATGACAGAAAGCCACACAGCAAGCATGGCAGGACGGAAAGGTAGAGGAGCTTGGGTACCTGATAACCTTGAAGCCACCATGCCAGCCCTGGAATGCCAACTTCCAGATATTTCTATGTGAGTGAGAAGCAAAATTCTATCTTGTTTAAGCCCCTGTTATTTTATATTTTCTTTTATATGCAGCCAAACCTAATCCCAATATATTTAGCTTCCAGAATTTAAGTATCTCCCAAGTGTTGCTGAATTTAAAAAAAAAAAAAAAAAAAAAAAAAAAAGGTCTTACAGGAATGTGCTTGGCAAGTTGAACACCAGGGTGGGTCTAGATGAGCCTCTCTTCCTCCCGAGATAACCTGCAGCCACATGTTTTTGTAACTCTGGTGAGAAATGCAAGAATGTCAGGGGTTGGTGTCTTAGAGAGGCCAGGCTGGGAGTTACGCTGACCTGCTGTCCGGAATCTGGGCACGCTGTCTCCTGGGCTTTCAGCCATTTGGCCCCTACAGAGTGCCCAAGCCTGAAATTTAGAATTGATTTCTGGAGATCAGTCTGCAGTACAGGGAGTGGTTTCCTCGTGTTCACAGATGGAAAGTGGAAAACAAGGGCCTGGCCAGAAACCCTCCCAAGCCTTTCTCTCAAAAGCCTGCCTCTCCCACAAGGCAGCCGTCGGGGCCGGGGGCCCCCGCAACTTTCCAGATCACAGATCCCCCTGGGAATCCGGTGAGGGTCTTGGACCCAGTACAGCACACACAGGCACTCAATCTACACACAATTCTGGCCCCCTTCCTGGTCGTCCCTCGCTCCCAGCCCTTCCAGACCTGGGCCTCTTCCCCGAACTCCTGACTCTGAACGCTGACTGCCTTGGACAGTTCCTTTTGATTTTTCACAGCCTCTGCCACTTACTAGGTTCAGAAGCGGAATGAGCTCCTGACCATCACTCTCCGCAGCTCTGTAAACAGAGACTCCCTCTTTGCAGTCACTCAGGCCAAAACCTTGGAGTTATTCACGACTCTTCTCTCCCACTCCACATCAGGCCCATCAGCACATCTTTTAATTTTTTTTAGTAATTTTAAAAATTTTATTTATTTTGAGAAACAGAGAGGAGGAGGGGCAGAGAGAGAGGGAGACACAGACTCGGAAGCAGGCTCCCGGCTCTGAGCTGTCAGCAAAGAGCCCAAAGCAGGGCTTGAACTCACAAACCAAGAGATCATGACCTGAGCCGAAGTCGGGCGCTTAACCGACTGAGCCACGCTTATCAGAGCACATCTTACCAGCACCACCTGATAACTAGGTATAGCATCGACCCCCCTCGCCCCACCTCTGGTCTGAGTGGCCATCGCCTCGTGCTTGGACTCCTGCAGTAGACTCCGCACCGGGCTCCCTGCCCTCACGACACCCTTTCAGCTCATTCTCCATATCACAGACAGAGGGGTCATATTAACACGTAAGTCAGATAACGTCCCTCTTCTGCTCAGCGTCCTCCATTGGTGTATCGCTTACAAAGTCAAAATCCTCCCTCCCTCTGGTTCAAAGGCCCTGCATGGTCCACCCTTCCACCATCACCCCATTACCTCTCGGAAATCACCACTTCCTGGACGTTTGCTCCCATTGCCCTGTTGTCCTGACCTCTTTGCGGCTCTGAGCCCGGCGGGACCCCTTTCTCCCTCAGGGCCTCCGTCCCCCCTGTTCCCTCTGCCTGGAATGCTCTTCCTGGGGGAACTCCCTTCACTGGTGTCCTCACCTTCTCTGCCCCAATGTCCCCTTCTCAGTACAGAAAATCATAACTCTCTTTCCTTCTCCTTGCTGCCTTCCGTTCCTTCCTTTAACCCTCCCACCACTTTTCACGATCGTAGGCACTATAGACTTATAAATCTTTTTTATTAACTCTCGCACCATGGTAGGTACTCAGTGAGTATCTGTTGAATGAATGAGTCCGGCCTGCCCTTTGAGCCAGCACCCTGCTTTGGAGAGAGCCCTGTGAGCGTGCCCTGGGCATTTCCTGAGCATTGGCTGTAGGGTTGGCACCTGCCTTCTTCTGGCACCAGTGCTTGGATTTTTCTTTAGGGAAGAATCACACCTAACTCCCTCTCCCAATCCTCAGGGCTCATGTGGGGTTGGCCCCAGGCCTGACGCCAGGGATGTGCATGTGACCCAGGCCAGCCAGTCACTGCAGTCCACGCACCCCTCCGATGGTTCGGGGTCGACCAGCTGTCCCGGAGAGTACCAGCCCCAAGATACTTCGTTTGGGGACATTTATTGGTACCTGTGGGAGAAAGACCCTCTCTTTCTACGAGGATGGCTTGCTGTAACAATGTGGGTCTGGTGATGCCAGGTGGAAAGCTGGGTGGAGGGTGAAGCCAATTTGGAGGAGAGCTGAGTTTGCAGGGATGGATCGATAGATGAGAGCCAGACAGAGTTCTGGATCCAGCCATACCTGAAGCTCAAAATACGCTTGGATTTTTTATTTACACGAGTCAAATAAACTCTTTTTTTTTTTTTTTTTTTTGTATGGTCAGTCTAGTTGGAATTGGGTTTCTGTCACTCATCACTGAGAGAACCCAGACTGACAGAAAGGGGTGGTGATACGTGTGTTTTTATAGCCACTGGAACACCTGTTCCCATGGTATTTTACAGCCCTCCAACAGTATCACCTGGCTGCCTTTGTCACCCCAAACGGCACAATTCTGTTCACACGGTCTGAAAACCAGTAATCTGAGGAGGCACCTTGTTGCTATCCTGCGTGGACCCTCAGGAGATCAACAGTGGAGAATCAGTGCCAGATTTTCTGGGGTGTGGGGGTCTGTCTCCGCAACCCTCCCATATGAAAAGCCTGTGACTCCCACCTGGCAAGTCCTTCCCTCTCCCAGCTTCCATCCGACTGGGTCAAGGAGAACGTCTCGGGGACGTGTCACTGCCCTCGCTCTTTGTAACAAAGACACGCCAGCCTTGTGGGAGGCCGACTCTTGCTGAAATGCAAAAACACTGCTGTTCTCACCGTGCCTGTTTTTGCAGTGACCTTTTACAAAAGACAACGGATCCTGGTTTTTCACTTACACTCATAATCGAAGGCTTCCTTTAAAAATAATATTTAGGGGCGCCTGGGTGGCGCAGTCGGTTAAGCGGCCGACTTCAGCCAGGTCACGATCTTGCGGTCCGTGAGTTCGAGCCCCGCGTCGGGCTCTGTGCTGACAGCTCAGAGCCTGGAGCCTGTTTCCAATTCTGTGTCTCCCTCTCTCTCTGCCCCTCCCCTGTTCATGCTCTGTCTCTCTCTGTCCCAAAAATAAAAAAAAAAAAAAAAAAAAAAAAGTTGGAAAAAAAAAAAAAATAAAAATAATATTTAAGCTTCAGAAAGCAAGTCCAGTTAAGTAAAATCTCAAAAGGCAGGACAGACGGGCCGGGGACGCTGCAAATTTTCTCTTGCTCCGTGAGGACCGCGTGTAACTCATCGAGCCTGCCTGAGCCATGAAGGCTCACCAACGGTTTGGCTGGATCGAATTAGACCAATAAGCCTTGGTAGGGTCTGTCAGTGCCACAGCCTATCTGACCGAACGACACGTGCAAACAAGACTGGCTTCTGTGTGTTTCTCCTTCTCTTATCCTTCTGGTAAAGAAGGCAAGCCAAGACCCCGCCGGTCTCCAAGGATCACCCAAACACAGGGATTTTACCCACTTTGAAAGTGGATTGAGAACTGAGGCTACTTACTGACCACTGTGCCCGGGAACCAGTTCCCCTGGGCAGCCGGCACTTCTGAGTGACAGCTCGGGGAAGGGTGTCAGATGCATGTGAGAAAAGAGAAAATGAACGTACAGCCTCCCCTCCCCCTGCCCCAACCTCGCAAATCAGGACACAGGACGAGCCCCTCTTCTGTCTGGGTCCCGTAACGGTTCTCTCAACCAGACCCTAATTAGGATGGACGGCTGTTCTCCACCCGGGACTGGAAGGAAGCCTGGAATTAGCTCAGTCGAGAAGTCTTCAGCCCTGAGAACCGTCAGAACTGCCGCACGGATGAGCAGAAAATAGCAGATGATAAATTTTTTAGGACCACCCTCTGTGTGCCAGTTGTACTAGACTGTGAGATAATGTGCTGGCCTTTTTGGGAACATGCATTATTGATCTGGGTCTGTCTAGTGGTTTATAAAAAGCCCACCATCCCCCCCCCCCCCCCCACCTTCCCATCCCTCACCTCCTGAGAGCCGCACAGCCTCCTTCAGAAGCCGGTTCCTGCTGTGGGAGGGGTGGGGGCTCGAGCGTGGAGGGAAGGTTTGCACCGATCTCTGCAGGGTGGTGCTGCTGGGTGGGAGCTGACAGACGCCAGCTCTAAATGCCCCGAATCCACTTCCTGGAATTTATCTTTCAGAAACGCTTGCTTGCGTGTGCGAAGATGCATGTAGAAAAACATTCCCAGCAATGATATTTGTGACAGTGAAAACCAACTAACACACACGCTAACAATCTAGAAGCCACTCAACAGCCATTCCAGGAGACTGGACCATGGGGCTCTGGGCTTAAGTAACTCCATTTCCCTGTGCCCTAATCGCTCCCTCTGTAACCCCTGCTCTCCTCCTTCCTGTGTCCTTATCATAGATCCTTTTTTTCTCTTGTTAAAATAGGCTTCACGCCCAGTGCAGAGCTCAACGTGAGTCTTGAACTCAAGACTCCGAGATCAAGACCTGAGCTGAGATCAAGAGTCACCCAGGCAGCCCTGATCCTTTTTTTTATATTTGCATATCCTCTTGGTTTCACTCAGGAGTCACAGATGTAAACTTATAATCACTTGCTGACACGTAGCTTAGCTGGACGCGTTGCTCCCAAAAGTGGCTGTTCAATCGCTCACCTTGGTTCAGGCCCCAAATCTAGGAGGTGCCCTTGATCTTCCTCTTTTCCGTAGCCCCCACATTCAACCATCCACTGGTGCCTCATTGGTGCCACTGCTCCCACCCTGGTCCATGCTCCCGTCATCACCTGCCCAATTCGTTCATGCCTCCGACTGGGGCTACCTGTCTCTGCTTTTGCTCTCGGCAAGCCAGTTACAATGCAACAGCCAGAGGGATCCTGCTGGAATCTAAGTCCGCTCACGGCCCCCTGCTAAAGGCTCCCTCATGCATATCCATTTCGCTAAGAAGAAAGCTCTAAACCCTCGTCATGGCCACAAGGCCCCTCATGACCTGTTCTCAGTCGACTCCTGGCCTCCTCTCTTTCCACTTCTAGCCCGGCTCCCTCCAGCCCACAGGCTTTCTCCATCTGTCCGAACCCGCCAAGTTCATTGCTAACTAACATAGCGTCTTTGCCTTTGCTGTTCTCTTGACCTGGAATGCCCCTTTCCCTCTAGCTCCCAGCACGGTGCACTGCACAGAGTGGATGCTTAATAAATTATCTGCTGAATGCATGAGTGGACGTTCCCGGAGTCTGGTACTCCCGGGCATGACTACCGTCGAGGGGCCCCGTGAAGCAAGACCATTGTGCTCTGAGATCCAGGTGCTGTCTGCAAAATTCCCCCAGAAACAAAACTTGCATCCTTATGGCCATGACCTATGGACTCCCCATGGTTATCCAACACGTTTCCAGCTAAATGCTGCTGGAGAGATAGGGATTATATGTGTGAAATTGTCAATAAAAGTTCTGGGCTTTGATTGCTTCCTGGCTGCAAGTTCTTTTTGCCCTTGATAACCTCCCTGAGAAAAATCTATACTTGTAATCATTAATACAAATCATTATAAGGAGCAGCTTGGATGGATATAAATCACCGCTTCTTAGCAGTTAAAAAGACTCGTGTGTGCTTTTAATAATGGATCCAGTCATGCTTGAGACTTGACCACATTCTTAGGTTTGGCTGCAAAGGCTTTAAATTTGTTGCCACCAGTAATATTCAAACGTCCTTTGACAGTGGATAGAGACTAAAAGCCCACCCCTCCCCTGGCCAACCACTGGCACTCTTGACCGCAACCCATGACAGCCTCCAAGATATGGCTCCAGCCTCTCTCTCCGGTCTCCTATTCCATCCCCCTGCCCCAAGCTCCAGCCCCATCTGGCTCCTCACTCCTGCCTCAGGGCCTTTGCACATGCTGGCTCCCTTGCTTAGAAGTCTTGTCCCAGATCTTCACAATACACAGCGCTGATGGTTCGAAGGGAAGCTACAGAAGCAAAATGCACAAGGATGTGTGCTGTCCAATACGGTAGCCACAAGCCACAGGTGGCTACCGAGCACCCGAAAGGCAGCTAGTCCTAAATGAGACGCGCTCTTGCCGAGAAGTAGACGCCAGATTTCGGAAACAATATAAAAACTGTAAACGATCTCATTGACGACTTTCTGTGTTGACTACATGTTGAGATGATTATCATTCGGACAGACGAGGTTAAACAAAAGATGTGATTCATTTCACCTGTTTTTCAAACTTCAAAAAAAGTGTAGCCACTAGAAAACTTTAAAATTATTTGTCATTTGCATTCGTGGCTCGCATCGTATTTCTCTAGGGCAGTTCTGTATAGGGTTTACTGGTGGAGAAACGGAACCCCCAAAATCAGTGAATTCGGGGGGGGGGCGGGTGGAGAAGACACAAGCTAGGGAGAAAGAAGGTTTACCCTGGGAAAGCCCCCCAGAGGTAAGTTGGAAATATAGGTGGAGTCCCCCCGCCGTCCAGGAGAGCAGAAGGTCCAGCTAGGCTGAACTGTGGACGGCTCACTCTTGGTGGCCTCATTTGTGAGGCTTCTCCTTGTGCAAGGAAACACGTGGTGGGCGAGAAAGGCCTCGTGCAAATGCAGCGCCCGCAGCTCAGGTGGACCAGACGGGAGGGTTTACGCAGTGGGGCAAGGAGCGGCCAGGGGTGCTCGCGTGGGGGATAAAGGCGCTGAGGTTGTGAGCTCAAGGGGCCCTGGTCACAACTGGCCGTCGGTCCAAGTGAACTGAACCCCGGCGAGGGTCCCCGTCCTCACCCGCTTTACCCGGAGCCAAAGCACTGCCAGGGGAGGGAGTCCCGACCAGAGTCGGCCAAGCTCATCCTCCGGAGGCACCATCTTTGTGAACAGGGTCGGGTCACTAGGAATAGCGTCCACCCTCCCTGTCCCTGGATGCCACCAAGGAACGCCAAGCCCACCCAAAGCTGGGGTTAAGATTAGAGGGGCAGGGCCCACATGTGCACGTGTGGGGGCACACACGTACACACACACACACACACACACACACACACACTCCGGCTGGCTCCTTCTTCGTTTCAGTGTCAGCTCAAACATCACCCCCTCCGGGAGCCCCTCCAGGATTAATTACGGATCCGCAGCAGCTCCCGCCGCCCCATCCGGCACAGCGCTCTCATTCCCCTCCCCTGCGCCTTTCTCCCTTCTCGAGATTACTTTATGTGCGGTCTTGCAGCGGTGATTATCCGTGCCCCTCGCTCCACGAGAGTGGACGCAATGTGCCTGTCTTACCCATCACTGAAGTGCCAGGCCCTGCGAGACTGCCTGGCACACAGCAGGTACTCAGTAGCAGCTGGGGGAAAATCACGAACCGGTCTATACATCTCTTCTCCTTAAGACTTTTGGAGAAATCCAGCTGCCTTAGGGGTAAGTTGGAGACCCCTGACCCTGAGGCCCAAGCTGCAAATGCACATGTGTGGGTCAACCCTCCACCGCCGTGACTTGGTCTTAATCCACTAGAAGTGAGCTCCACAGGTCTACACAGCCGACCTGCGTCAGGAGCCTCAGACCCAGGACAGGGACCCTGGGTAGGTAGTGCCTGCTGGCCAGCTGCTTACCGAGCTCCACGTCCTGGTCGTCCGTCAGCACCAGGATGATGTTGGGGCGGATGTTCCTGCGGTCCCTCTGGAACCTGCCTTTGAGGCGGTGGTGTGACAGGAAGGCCGAGCTTCCGCCCAGGAGAGAGAAGACGGTGGCAGACAGCAAGCAAAGCAGGAGGCCGGGGGATCCCATCTTCCACGTCGCTGGCCCGTCGCCTCTGGCGGGACGCAGGGGCCTGAAGTCGCGTCTTGTGGATTTGCTTCTTCTCCCTTCTTCCCGCTCTACTCACGGATCTAGAGTAGGAGGAGAAGAATCAGGTCAGTCTTTACGTAAAGGCCGCCTGACGGCTGGGCTTGCATAATGATTTCTGGCACGGACAGCGAGGGCGTCTCTGATCAGGGGTAGCCACAGCCGAGAAAACCTAACTCGGAGAAAGTTTCGAGCAGAGGATTTGCAATTCGCAATTCGCTCGGGCCACAGAGCGGCCGGAGAGCCTTCTCTGACCGCTTCTGCAGACAGACCCCCCCCCCCCCCTTCCCTGGACCAGCGATCCTCCGAATGTGCTGGCAGCGGCCCACGTCCAAGGTCGGATAACCAGCCGGCCCCCGAACCATCCGACCCGCTCGACAGACAGATCAGCCCCAGAGAAAGGAAAGGAAGGAGCCCAGTCTGGGGGAGCTGATATTTCTGGACGTCCCCTCTCCGCCGGCACCGGGGGGTCGAGGTGGGGAGAGGTGAGCCGGATGGAACCCCAGCTCTTGGGCAGCGTGTGGCCCAGGGAGGGATGTGCAGGTGTGGCACTGAACAACTCCGTGCGTCGCTCACCCTCCGGGTGTCCCCGCCCGGCCAGCAAGGAACCTTGGTTTTCCCACGGATAGAATAGGGACACGAGGGCGTTATGGGAGCCCCAGCCAGTGGGGGTGGGTGTGAAGGCCCCCCGCAGACAGACCCCACAGCTGGGCAACTCATTCGCACTGGCTTTAAGTGGCAGAATAAACACGACAGAGGAGAATGTTGAGGGCTAAAAAAGCCGTGGGGGAAGAGCCGTCAGTCGGCTGCGACCTCGGTCACCCCTGAACCCCGGGTCGGACGGGCTCCCCAGCGAACTGGGGGGAGAGCAGGCGGGATGGCGAATCTTGGCTCGGGCAGGTCTGATCTGGTTCGCTCCTTGCTCTCTGTGGTCATTTTTCTACTTCTTGAGGAAATGAGCCTTCAAGTCCTTCCACATATAGGCTTCTGGTCTCATTTATTTAAAATGAGAGAGAGCGAGAGCAAGAGAGCGAGAGCGAGCAGATCTGTCAGGAGGAAACCAAGCTCATTGGAGGTGGGCTGCATGACCTTGAAGGATTGTTTGCCAGCCTCCCCTCCCCCGCCACTGCCGGCCCCAAGTCACAGCTCGGGGAACTCATCGAGGGCTCCGGTCCGCAGAAGGGGATGTGCCGCTACAACGCCCCTCGAAGAGGGCCCCCCACTTTCCCTCACGGCGCCCCCACCCTCCATTCTCTCCAGGACGGACAGCAGGATCTTCCTAGGATGGAAATCCCATCTTATCCCTCCGCAGGCCTGGCCCAGGCCGAGACCAGCAAGGGGCTCAGGGCGCAACACAGAGGGGACACTCACTCCACGTGGTGCCAGTGCAGGGCATTCACCTTCGTCCCAGTTCTGTCCCTCACCTGCTCGGACTGTCCCTCAGCTTCTCTGCTCAAGGAATACAAGGCACACTCCATGCCAGGGCCCACAGGGGATCCAAGTGATCCAGCCCCAGCCTACCTCTCCTTAGTCCTCCCAATCGCTCCCCAGCCCCACCGGCTTCTTTCTGTTGCTCGGACAACGCAAGCTTGCTCCTGCCCCAGGGCCTTTGCACTTACTCCTCCTCAAGCCTGGAAGAGCCCTCTCCCAGATTTTCTATGCTGGGCTCACTCTCCTCTGCTAAGTCTCGGCACAAACATCACCTCCTCAGAAAGGCCTGCCCTGATTGCCCTTATCTAACGTGGTGCCCCCACCTGAGACACCCTCTGTGTTTTATAACCTGTTTTATTCTCATAGTCCCTACTGCGACCTGCAATTATCTTATTTGCCCAGTTCTCCCCACTGAAGGGTCAGCTCCACGAGGGTAGCAAAGAGGCCTGTGTTATGCACAGCTCGGTCCCCAGCACCTAGGCTAAGCCTGGTACATAGTAGGTGCCAAATAAATATTCAGATGGCTAAAGGAAAGGAGATCTTGTCAAGGTCTTCTGAGTTCTGCAGAGGGAGGGACGTGGGGCTTGGCAGGGCCATGCGGTAACCCCAGTCTGGAGGCTCGGAAGCATCGCCGACCCATCCCCCTCCCCCATCCCCCAGGAAGGGTCCCAGGGTGGGCTGCTCCCTCCCTTTGATCCATTTTCCACCCTGCTCTGGGCCCCAGGAAGCCACTCTGACCTCTGCAGACCGCACCTGCCTCGTCTCCTGCTTCCTGCTGGTTCTCGCCTCTGCTGGGAGGCTGCCGGGCAGGGGGAGGTAGGAAATCAGGCTCCTTATTCCCCTCTGCCCCCTCCCTGGCACCAGCGGTGTCCCAGTGCCTCTGTCGCTCTAGTCTGGCCACTGTTCCAGCTCGCCTCCAGTCCTGGGGGCACCTCTCCCTCCTCTTGCCCCTGCAGGCTTGTGGGTAGCGCGGCTCCCCTCCCTTGCTGGCTCCTTCCGGGTGTTGCAAGATTCCTTGTTTGCTCTCTTAACCCAAACTGGCTCTGGAAGTGGTGCCTTCGATGGTCACTGCCCAGGGCAGGCTGAGAGCAGGAGCAGGTTCCACGGGGTGCTCCCCCCTGCCCGCCCCAGGGGCCTCCGACAGGCCATCTGTGCAGATCGGGGAGATGCGGATCACGTTCTCAGGGGAGCTGACCGGGGAACCGGGACTTTCACAAGACCCGGGGGCAAGAATCGGCTCCCGTCTCGAGACCTCTCGACAGCCGGAGGCACCGCATCAACTGTGTATTGAGGACCTGCCGTGTCCCACACGGCGGGATGGTTATGACACGGATGCCGGAGCCACTTGCTGAGGGACCCCGGGCAGATAGCCCCTCTGTGCCTCGGCTTCCTCATCTATAAAATGGGCGTGAAGGACGAAACGGGTTAATACAGGGTGCCGAGCCTGCAGCCTGGCGCACGGAATTAACCGGAACACGTCACACAAAGTACACCTTCGCCGGACGATGATCCCTGTGGCCGTGGCTGGGCTGTGACAGGCACATTCCGCCTGCAGAACCTCCCCCACTCCCAACAACCCCTAGTGCTGCCCCCACGTTACAGTTGAGAACTGAGCTTAATCACCGTCCTAAGGTTCCCCAGAGAGAAAATGGCAGAGACGGCCTCACCCCTGCTCCCCTGCCGGCTCAGCGCGCCCCGGCCCCCCTGCACATTTCCCAACCTCCTCTGTTCCAGTGCCAGAGCCCCCGTTCCTGCTACATCTGCACAACCCTTCCACTGTGAAATGGCCTCATTTAAAAATAAAAACACGAATACATGTTTTTGAAAAAGCAGACCTTCTATCCCAGGGTGAATGGAAAATCGGCAGCCCTTTTCCATCAAACTAACTCACACAAAATGAAAGAAAGCAGACACGCAGCCTCACGGCTTCTAGTTCCTTCCTAAGGCTCTGAGCCGAGCCCTGGGCCTGTCTGCTCTCCCCGCCCCTGCACACGCTCTCTTTTTTAAGGGAGACCAGCAGGTGTTGGAAGGGGTCAAAGGGCATCAGCCCTTTGTTCTGCTGGGGGGCGGGGGGAGCGTGAGGCTGGGAGAGGATTGAAAAAAACCCACGCTCTGTCATTTCATCGGTCCCTGAGTTACCCCAAATCGTGGGGTGGTGCCCAAATCATGTTGTTTATCAGCCTGTGTCCCACCTGCCCCTGGCAATACACCAGGATGCTTTGCACTTTAACGGATGTGCCAACCAGCCCCACGGCTTTGTCTGTGAAACGCACACTCCTGTTCCTTCAGACGGACATCAGGCCCCAAGATGACAGTGAGAGAATTTCCAAGGGAGGCCCCACAGGTGTCATCTATCAGAAACAACAACAGCAAATCCCCTGCGACACGTTCTACGTTTCCTCCGCATCTCCGCCCATCGATATTATACCCGTTTGATGGATGAGGAAGGTGAGGCACCGAGAGTTACAAGTACTTTTCCATGGTCATGTGGTTAAAGCAGCAGCAGACACAGGTTCAAACGCAGCCTGGCTTGGCCGGGCTGCTCAACCAGAACCTCCTGGAAGCCAGTTCGGGAGTCTCCCAGCCTCAGTTTCCTCACTTGCAAAACGCAGCAGGCGGTGGCCAGGTGTCCTCCGAGGGTCTTTTGGGCTCTGGGCCTGTGCTGTGGAGGGAGGTATGGAGCTGGGAGCTGCAGCCCAGATGGGGAGCCCTGGGTCGGAGGGTGGGCGGAGCTGGGAGACGCGGGTCAGCTGGACTCTGTTCCTGGCACCCAGGTTGGCCCTCTCGTGCCCTCCCCCCCCCCCCCCCCCCCCCCGTTCCCAGGCAACTACAACCCGCCGGCCAGGATGCTCCCCCTCTGGATGGGAGGCAAAGCTCTGCACCCAGAGACTTGAGAATAACAGGAGCTAATTATTTCATCAGAAGGTCGATTTTCGATGACTTCCCCCAGCTCTGACTTCCCCTGGCTTTGTGCCAGCCTCTCTCTGGATGCTGAAGAAATCAATTAAAAATGACACAAGGGAACCTGCCTCCATTTTTTTCCTTCTTGGTAAAGGATTCAGCGTGGCTGAACAGGAATCCGTATAGCACCAGCGGACTGACGTTCTGTCCGTCCCTTGGATACGTCCTCTCACACCCACCAGCTCACCGCCACGTCCATCTGGCTCCTTCTCTTCGTCCTGTGTCTTCTCGCCGACCTTGGCAAAGGCTTCCCAGCCCAGAAAGGCAGCTCCAGAAATGACTAACGTCCCAAGTGTTCAGCAACATCACTCCTGCTTCTAGATTTATCTGTTAAATCTGCAGAGAGGAACAAGTCCCCGGGGGGGAACTGATGACCCCCCCCCCCCGGCCCCATGCACCATAGCTTCGGGGAGCCTCCCTGGATCTCACCCAGGCCCTGTCCAGAAAGACCCACATGGTACGCTTCCTGTGTGGATCCCCAAATTCAACAAGAGTGTCCTTTGCAACAGGACGCACCAGGCCCAACACAGTAAACGCCCTCAAGGAACAGTGACGAAGAAGAATACAACTTATGGGGTGCTTCTCACAGGCCCCACCCTGGGGGGGTTCATTCGTGCCCTCTGGCTCCCGGTGGGGTTTGGGCAAGGGGGGACACTGCCAGGGGGTGGTCCGCCCAGCTGCTGGGAACTGACCACTTCCCTCTATCGCTGCTGGGGGCCTCCGTGGCGGGTGGCCCTCTCCGGGTTCCAGCAAATGCTCCCCACCGTCCCCAGTCCCAGGGCTCTGTATTACTCATTTTCTTATATTCTGCTCACGCCTTTGTGGGAGGCCACAATCTGTTTCCTGCGGGGCCCTGGATGGATAAAGCAAGCAGACCTCACGGCTGAGCTCCACACCCTGACATCCTGACCCCACAGCCCTCTCCGGCCTCCTAGGCTCACTTGGAAACCCAGGAATGAGGCAAGAAACTGAGGTTAAGCGCGTTGCGCAAACAGGAAGAAGGGAAAAAACCCCTGCTGGCCTGGGGAGGGGGCAGGCAGAGTGGGAGGGAATGTAAATGTGTGGTCCCGAACTTCACAAGACCAGAAGTTGTCTAGACAGGGGACGACACAAGTACGTCTGTTAAACCTGACACTCCCCTGGTAGCTCTTCTTCTGGGCCGCGGGTTTTCCCCAGCCTTCTCTCTGGGCTGTCCAAGAAACGACAGGAGCTCCTGTAACCTGTGGGCCCAGGTTGTGTGTTCCCTACCCCTGGGCCAGGGCATCCGGTGGCTCTCTGTTCTTGGAATTCTAGCCGGAGGCACGGAGGCACGCACAGGACAGGATGCAGGACAAGAGAAGAGTCTTTCAAAGGGAGGAGGGAAGGATCAGGTTTCAAGACAAGGGCTCAGGCTCTAGAAAGCAAATCAGGGCAGAAAGAAAAGGGCTTAAAACTCCATTGCCGGCATAACTATTCATTCAACAAGAAATCCTCAGAGGCCTACTATGTGCCAGGCACAGTTCCTGGCACGGTGGATAAAGCAGTGAGAAAAAAAAAAAAAAAAAAGTCCCTGTCCTCGAGGAGCTGACCCTCTAAGGAGTCAAGACATCCAAAGCCGGAGTTGAAAAACTCCAGCCAGGGGCGCCTGGGTGGCGCAGTCGGTTGAGCGTCCGACTTCAGCCAGGACACGATCTCGCGGTCCGTGAGTTCGAGCCCCGCGTCGGGCTCTGGGCTGACGGCTCGGAGCCTGGAGCCTGTTTCCGATTCTGTGTCTCCCTCTCTCTCTGCCCCTCCCCCGTTCGTGCTCTGTCTCTCTCTGTCCCAAAAATAAATAAAAAATGTTGAAAAAAAAAAAAATTAAAAAAAAAAAAGAAAAACTCCAGCTAAAAGTGTCAAGTGTGAGAAAGCAGGGCTAGACGGAATGGCAAACCACCGTGAACTCTTAGGACAGGGCCTTGGAGTGGAGTTAGAGCTCAAAGACAGTTTAGAAACAATGTATTCAAGGTCTCGGAAAGCCCCGAACATCACAAGGTTTTGCACGTAACCTGAGTGGGCGTTGGAGAGGCCACGTCATTCACGTGCCCAAATATCTGAGCATCTATGTGCGAGTCTTGTTTCGTGATCAGAGATAAAAAGCAGACACACATCTCACGGAGCTGACAGAGTAGAGAAAGCCACGCAGACAGATCCGTGCTACAATGTGGCAGGAAATGGATACAGAAGGGGTGGAGGTAGGGTCTGGAGCCAGACTGCTGGGGTTCAAATCTTGGCTGCACTCTGGACTAGTTGGGCAAGTGACTTAACCTCTTGGGGCCTCAGTGTCTTCGAATGTCAAGTGGGGTCAATGACAGCACTTAATAGTTATGAGGACAAAATGGCCTCATGCCAATGAAGCCCGTAGAATAGAACTGCATACAGTAAGTCCCGTATACGTGTTAGCTAGCATTTTTTTGTTGGGTTTGGGCCAACTTTTTTTTTTGAATGTTGGTTTATTTACTTTTGAGAGAGAAAGAGAGAGAGAGAGAGAGAGAGAGAACAGGCGAACAAGCAGAGGAGGGGCAGAGAGAGAGGGAAAGAGAGAGAACCCCAAGCAGGCTCTTAGCTGTCAGCACAGAGCCCATCTCGGGGTTCGAACTCACGAACTGCGAGATCACGTCCTGAGCCGAAATCAAGAGTGGGATGCCTGACCAACTGAGCCACCCGGGCACCCCGGGCCAATTTCCTCTCTGTAACAGCAGCAGCTTTCATTTGGGGATCCTCGGTCCATTAATAAGGTTCAAATCAGACCCCAGCTGCAGAGCAGACCGCGTGATCCAGACCTGCGCCCATCAGAGCCTCCAATCCCTCTGCCTCGGTGGTTGGCCAATTAGAGTAATCCAGGCACTCTGGCCTCACTAGGAAGAGATGTGGGCTCTTTCCAACAGGCTAACTGGTTCTATGTCATTCCACCAAGGGAGTAAGGAAGACTGACACCATCGTGCCTCACGCAGAGGTTGGAATGAAGCCAAGAGACAGAAGGAAACCTAGCGGAGCAAGGGAACGTAGTTGCGTTTTGACAACATTTGAGACCCGGATCCAGCTAAGCCCGAAGGAGGAAGATTTTCCTCTGGGTTCTCGGTGTCAGGCGCCAATAGATCCCTTTTTCTCCTTTGGCTGGTTTCAGCTGTTTTCTTTCTTTCTTCTTAGGTCAGCTTTCTCACACGTTGACTCCTCAGGGACAGGAATCAAATTCTCTTTGTTTCTTGGGTCACTCCAAGTTGCCTTCTCTGTCACTTGCAACCGAAGGAGCCCGTATGGTAGAACAAGCCGGAGGCGAAGCGCTGACTCAGGCGGCCTCCCAGCCGCCTTCTGCCTCTGTGTGGAAACCTGACAACATGGCTTGCTGGCCCTTGGCCGGGGCCTGAGCCCAACTCGGTCTTAGCGTCGGCAAACTGCCCTCATCCTTCTTTGTCAACTGATAAGAACAAGGTGGTGTGGCAAAGAGAAGGAACGTGGGTGTGGGAGTCAGGAACTCTGGTCCTGATCCGGTCTTCGTTTCCTCACCTGCCAAGCAAAATAGACTGTTCCCTGGGCACGGCCCTGGAGCCTGGGATGGGTGGAGTCTGACAGGTGGGGAGAGGGCCTTCCCTGGCCTCCCTCCTGGAAGCAGGAGCACCCAAGGTTTGTTTCCTCGGAATGCTCATCACGACACGTGATTCTTGATGGGCTCTTCTGTTCGGTCTTTATTTGTGGGGGTTGTTTTTCCACCGGAAGCTCCACAGGGGCAGGGCTGTCTCTTTTCTAAATCCACAGCCCCAGCTCCTGCCCACCCCCCACCCACCCCCACCCCCCCCACCCCCCGGTGCCCATTCTTCCAGTTAGCCAACAAATATTTACTGAGCACCTACTACGCACAGGCCCTGTTCTACATGCTGGTGATCCAGAAATGAACGATCTTGCATGAATCAGGCACCAAAAGAGATCACAGGCATGAGGCGATGAGTCCTCAGGAGCGGAGGCAGGAGAGGGAGGTCAGAAGTGACGGTGGGGGTGGGAGGAAGGTTGCATCTTTAGAGAGGGGAGTCAGCAGAGTCCTGTAGGAGGTGAAGGAATGTGCCTTGCAGACATCTTAGGGGAATGGTGTTCCAGGCATAGGGAAGAACAGGTACAAATGTCCTGGGGGAGGAGCGGACCTGGGAGTCTAAGGAAGGTAAAGTGTGCAAGTATGGCTGGGCGGAGTTGAGTGAGGGGAAGGCTCATTGGGAGAGGAGGACCTGGAAGGTTTCAGCCTGGGAGTACTGAGATTGGATGTAGGTTTTAATAGGGCAGGCTTTAACAGAACAGACTGCAGGGAAGGAGGGTAGACGCAGGAAGGCCAGTGAGACAGCTGCCCTGGACCGTGCTTGGACCAGGACAGGGGTGGTGAGGGGGCTAGATGTGAGATTCTCGATACTGATGAATGAATGAAAGAGTGAATGAATGAGTGAGTGAATGAACGAGTGAATGAATAAGTGAATGAATGAGTGAATGAAAGAGTGAAGGACTGAGTGAAATGAACAAATCAATGAATGAGTGAATAAGTGAATGAATGAACGAGTGAATGAATGAGTGAAATGAACAAATCAATGAATGAGTGAATGAACAAATCAATGAATGAGTGAATGAACACGTGAATGAATGAGTGAAATGAACAAATCAATGAATGAGTGAATGAACAAACAAAAGAATGAACGACTGAGTGAATGAATGAGTGACTGAATCAATGAGAGAATGAGTGAATGAACTAGAGAATGAGTGAATGAACTAGTGAATGAGTGAACAAATGAGCGAATGAGTGAGTGAACAAATGAGTGAATGAACGAATGAGTGAAGGAATGAATGAGTGAACAAATGAGTGAATGAGTGAAGGAACGAACAAATGAGTGAAGGAATGAGTGAATGAATGAATGAATGAAGGAATGAATGAATGAGTGAATGAACAAATGAGTGAAGGGCTGAGTGAATGAACGAATGAAGGAATGAATGAGTGAATGAACGAATGAAGGAATGAATGAACGAATGAGTGAAGGGCTGAGTGAATGAGTGAACAAATACGTGAATGAACAAATGAGTGAAGGAATGAATGAATGAGTGAAGGAATGAATGAATGAGTGAATGAACGAATGAGTGAAGGAATGAAGGAACGAATGACTGAAGGAATGAACGAGTGAATGAACGAGTGAATGAACAAATGAGTGAAGGAATGAGTGAATGAACGAATGAGTGAAGGAATGAATGAATGAGTGAATGAACGAATGAGTGAAGGAATGAAGGAACGAATGACTGAAGGAATGAACGAGTGAACGAATGAGTGAATGAACAAACAAATGGGAGGGCAGACTGGCACACGCCAGGTGCTCCAGCAACTACTTCTGTGTAACAATTTGCCTTCAACCTTAGCAGGAGAATAAAGTCCTTTTTGTTTGTTTTTTGCGCCCGGGAGCTCAAACGGGACACAGCACAGAACGCTGGCCTCTGCTTTAGAATGTGTGCGGCCGTAGCCGGGGTCACCGAAGAGCGGCTACCGGCAGTTGGCCAGGACCTCAGGGAGGCTCCTCCTCGAGGCCCGGGCTCCCTCCCACCATGGTGGCCTCAGGGTGGGGTCTGCTTCCGGCTCGCAAGGCGGCTGTCCCAGCAACGGGCAGGGCCGCCTCCGTGTCTCCAACCCAACTCCGTCTTTTCTGCTGTCCCCACTGTCACTCCTGCCTCTATCGGTCACGGGCAGGTCCCAAGTCTGGCCGGGTTCTAAAGGAGGGGATGGGGACCCCCTGCCCCCTTTCCCTGGAGGAGCGCCAAGGTCACAGCGTGGACAAGCACGCAGGCTATCCTGCGGCTGTCCTGGAAACACGGCGGGACCCGCCAAGTCACGGGGGCCTGGGCGCCACAGCGTGGGGGCCACGTGGGCCTCTGCCCGGCACACATCAGCCTTTCTAGGAAGTGAAACTCGAACGGACTCCGATTCCGTGTCTGCATCTGGCAGGCACTGGAGTTTGTGCCCACGCCAGCCTCGGAGATCCCTGGGCCTCAGGAGGCCCCGGGTCACCCGGGGGCCCCCCTGACCCCACTCCTTCGTCCTGTACGACCCGAAGGGCTCAGTTAACTCGGCGGGGTCAGGTCCAGCAGCTCTGAGGGGACGACGGGCCGAGAGAAAATCTTGCACTGGACGTAGAAAGCCACGGAGAACGGAGCTTCCCGTGATCTTGGCCCAGAAAGCATTTATTCCCGCTTCAAAAGAACCCTTCCCCCTCCTCGTTTTTAAGGGGGAAGGCAGCCAACAGACCCAGAAACCCAGAGCGAAGTGTGGGACCTGGTTTGGGGGAACCGGCCCTAATTGCCCTCACTTCCCTCCTGCTGACGTCGGAAGTGACGATCCTGAGCCTTGGCCCCTCGGCCCTCTGAGCCCAGGGCCACCGTGCACACAGAAGAGTGCGGGAGGGGAGGCCGCCGGCCCGTCTCCTCGGGCGGCTGGCTGGCTTGTCCGGCAGCGGGAGAGGCGACTTCGACTGGGGGGTTCCAGACCGGGGCGGTGGGGGGACGGCTGGGGACCAGGTTTGGGAGGGAGGGCTGACAACGTCAGGACAGAGGAGAGAGCTGCAGACCAGCCGCAGGCCTTAGGAACTCGGCCGAGGCAACGCAGCCGCTCCGCCTGGCCCAGAATCAACGGTTGCATTTCTCCAGGCGGCTCCCAGGAAGGTTCTGGAGAGATGGCCGCTTCCAGGGCAGGGGCCCTGGCGTGAGGCACACGGTCCGTTCTGCTCTGAAAGAGGCGACAGGACTGACCTCTACCTGTGCTCTCATTCCTGCCCGATTCTTCTTCAGTTAGGCTTGTCTTTCTCTGGGGAATGAGCATCACCTGCACTAAACCAGACTCTTAACCTGGCACTTCTGATGTTTGGGGCCGGGCCATCGTCTGCCGGGGGTGGGGGTGGGGGAGGGCTGTGCATTGCAGGGTGTTTAGCAGCCTCCCTGGCCTCCACCTGTGAGACGTGACTAGCACCCACCCCCAGTTGTGGACATCAAAAATGCCTCTGGACACTGTCACATGTCCCAGGGGCGAGGGGGGTGGTGGCAAAATTGCTCCCAGGGGAGAACCCCGGCCATAAATGGAGAGCAACATCAAGAAACAAATGCATGACACGGCACTTGGATCCTTGCTTGCCGAGGGCACTGACCTTTTTCTTACAGGCCTCCTTGAAGGCCACAAAGGAGGAGTAACAGGGGCTCCCTCCCCGAGGACTCAGAAGGCTCAGAAGAGAACACAGTGAAATCTGATGTCACTTACGGAATGACCCCTAACACACGGCCCTAAAGTGAGGACCACTGGGTCCTGCCCACTGGATGCCTTCATCCAGTCAGTGGGCCTGGGTCGGCCAGAGCCCAGCGGGCTGGCCCGTGGCCTTGGCTCAGGAGAAGCCTGGATGTTGTGTGGCTAATTCTGGGGAGACATGCTCGTCTGCAGTGGCCTCTGTCTACAGCAGGGCCTCAAACTCAAATGCCTGCAGGGGCTAGGCCCGAGAATTGAGTGACATGCTCTGGACTTGGGAGAATGGGTTAGAGGGTGGGGACTGGACCACACTGGAGACTTTGTTTCCAAAGTGAAAGCATTCACTTTGAAACATGGAGCGACCAAAGAAAGCTCCACTAGAGTGTGGCCGGAGGCCTATTTGCAACCCTTCAAAGCTATGCGATCTTTTCTGAGCACCTACTATGTGCCTGGTGCTACATGGGATGCTGGCAAACAGCCATAAACATGGAACAGGCCAGGCCTCTACCCGCAAGGAGCTGACATCCTGGTGGGGGAGACAGATAATACGTGAAGATAAATTTCAGGTCGTCTGAAGAGCTTTGAAGAAAACTGTCGGGGAGACAGGATAGACAGTAAATCAGGGGAAGCCTCTAGGAAGGAGTGATGTTTGAGCTGAGACCTGAAGGTGGGGAGAAGCCAGTTATAGGCAAAATGCTTTACAACCGAAGGAAAAAGCAGGTGCAAAGGCCCAGTGGTAGGAACGAGTTTGGCTGGTTCGAAGAATAAACAGAATAAAGACCAGAATGACAGGAACAGGAGTGGCAGCCTGCCACAGAGGAGACTGGACATCACCTTCTGCCAGCCCACACCTTCCAGGTAGGCCACACCCGTTGTTCTTGCTAGGTGTTCAGGGGAAATGGGGAATCAGACACAGAAGTACCCACCTCTGTCCTTTGTTCTTTTGTCTTAGCTGTGCATGAAAGCTTCCCTGGCAGCAAGTTACAAAGTTATTTCTCCAAAAGGCCTTTGGCCAAAAGCAATAAAGTTGGACCTGAACAGAGTCATTATTCACGCCTAATTGTGGGCTGGTTCTCAGTGTAGACTGCCTGGGCCAGGACTGCGGATCCCAGGCCCCCCCGTCTATTTTTTTTCAACCCCACTCTTTCCCAGCACGGTTTACCCCGCCCAGGACACGTATTTATGGTTCCAGAGACTGTATATAGTTTCCTTTGAGCAAAACATAAAGGGACAAAAGTCTGTTTTGGTGGCCTGGTGTTCATAATCTAATTACTTCTTCCCTTTCCACCCATTCCACAGCCCCGTGTACTATCTTCGCCCATCATGCCCCTGCTATTAACAGATGAGCTTCTCATTAGCTCACCTTGGAAACAGCCTGGCACTTAGAATTATTTGAGAAGCCTGCACTCATAGGCAGGAGGAGGAGTCTGAAGCAACTTTTACCAAATAACTCACTAAATTTAGAGACGGGAGTCCAGAGAATTTTGCAGGACAGGTCCATTTCCAACCCTGGCATGCTGTGCAATTTAATCGGCAGGTGGAAACAGACGGCCAAGGGGAGGAAAGCGGAGGTTAGAGGTGGTGCTCCTTGAGTTCGGATCAGTTTCTCCCACTGGAGCGGTCTCACTGCGCTGGGGGACTCGCTGAGTGTCACAAGGCGTACTCTCTGACAGGTGCACAGTGGCTGGAGGAGAGGGCGTGAGAGCTCACCGCCAGTGTCCACGTGGGGTGGGGTCTGGGGAGGCGGGAGCACATTCGCTGTGCTGGCAGTTCGGTCATGACCGCACACGCTCTCCCTGCCGGGAGCCAGCTCCAATTATCCCCATCTTTGGGGTCAGGATGCTGGGTTAGAATTCTGGGAGCCAATTTTGCCCCGTGAAGAGGTCTCTCAGACCCCCAGCAGTGCCTGAGTTATGGGGCCCCTGACCGGGAAGAGATGCCACACAGATTTGGGCGTTCTACTTTTAGCAGATTTTTTTTACAAATGCCTTCATTCATTCATTCATTCATTCACCCACCCATCTATCCATCCATTCACTCAAAAATGTTAACTGCTCATCCTGGGGGAGTCACTTATTCAGGGGCTGAGCAGTGGCTTCTAACTTCGTCCGGCCACTGGTCCACTACTCTCGACACTAGAAACCCAATTTCCTTTTGATGAATTTCTCTCGCCTGACAAGATATGTCACCCTCTCTCTCGCCATGTGACTGAGTGGTGATCATGTGACCAAAGTTGGCCCATCAGACTCTCTCCTCGGGCTTTTGACTCTCAAATGGAATGTTAAGGGCAGAAGGGACAAACAGGGGTGTATTTGTCCCATTGGAACCCCTCTTCCAGCAGCTCCTTGGGGGTCCCTATAGCTTCCTAAGCTAAAGCCTTAGAAAGCCTGGTAGCTTTCATTGCTGGGCTCCTAGGAGTCAGAAGACCATGAGACCGACCACCATAGGTGAGCGAGCGCGGTAAGAGGCCACGTGGGGAGGAGGTAACTCCCCCGTGTGACCAGCACTCGCTGAAGGTCATCAGAGTGGACCCATTTTGGACCTTTTAGCTGATACCACAGGGAGCAGGAGAACCCTGACAACTCCCAGAACGGTTACAAATTATTCCATTGTTGCTTTAAGCCACCCAGCCGCAGGTGCTCTCTCCTAGAGCAGAAACACAACCAAAGAGCCTTGAAGGCTACGACCAGTCAAGATTTTTGGTATCCAGTGGCCAGTGGCTCTAATCAGTGTCCTCAAAGAGGGGCATCATTCTTCCCTTCTTTCAATCCCTTTTCAAACAGCCAGGAAGCTCAGCACGGAGGGTACCGAGATGACCAAGCTGAAGGAGCTGCTAGTCCGGAGGGGGGGGGGGGGGGAGCACCACACTTGGTGCCTCAGTTACAAAATGGAGACGATAATGGGCCCTGATCAAAGAGAGAGAGAGAGAGAGAGAGTGAGCGAGGAGGGGAGGGGCAGAGAGGGAGGGAGAGAGAGAACCCCAAACGGGTTCCACGCTGTCAGCACAGAGCCTGACGTGGGGCTCGAACTCACGAACCGTGAGATCACGACCTGAGCTGAAATCAAGAGGGGGACACTCAACCGACTGGGCCACCCGGGCGCCCCTAAGATCTCAGAATTTTTAAAAATCTGACAAGTAACTTTAAAAAATGTTTGAGACAAGGGCACCTGGGTGGCCCAGTCAGTCAAGCGTCTGACTCTTGATTTTGACTCAGGTCACGATCTCAACAGTTTGTAGGATCGAGCCTCGTATCTGGTTCCATGTGCTGATGGTGTAGAGCCTGCTTGGGATTCTCCCTCCCTCTCTCCCTGCCCTCTCCCTCCCTGCGCCCCCCCCCCCCCCCGTGCTGTATGCTCCCTCTCTCTCAAAATAAATAAACTTAAAAAAAAGTTCAAAACAGTGTGTAGGTTAAACATCTCTGTGAGCTGAATATAGGCCCTGCTTAGCCAGCCTGTGATGTCCCGTTCTGAGAGGGCAGGACGAGGAGAGGCTTCTTTCTGCCTCACTTTCCTTGTCTGTAAAATGGGGATTAGAAGGTCCCTGTGCTGTAGACGAATGCTTGCGTCTCCCCAAAATTCATACGTTGAAACCTCATCCCAATCCAATAGTATTAGGAGGTGGGGTCTTTGCAGGTCATCAGGTCATGAGGGTGGGACCCTCATGAACGGGATTAGTGTCCTTATAAAATAGACCCCAGAGAGCTCCCTTGTCCCTCTGCCATGCGAGGCCACGAGAAGGTGTCACCTGTGAAGGAGGAAGCGGGCTTTCACCAGACTCTGAATCTGCCGGCACCACGACCTTGGACTTGTCAGCCCCAGAACGGTGAGACATAAATTTCTGCTGCTTCGAAACCTTCTAGTCTCTGGGATTCTGTTGCAGCCTGAACGGACTAAGACAACCCGTGTCATGTTCATCTGCGCGGCCGCTTAGAATGCTGTCTGGGGCACAGAAATGTGAGCCTTCAGGAGTGTGAGTTTGGGACAGGAGGTGAGAGAGGCAGGTCTCCTGGGCTGTGACAGCTCCTTTCAGGAGGGGACAATGAGGGCGGGGGAGGGGGGTGGGGGGTGGGGAGAGCTGTCTTTCCCAGGGCACCTGCAGAAATGTCCCGCCACTGATCTCACAGATTAACTTCCGTGTACCAAGTGGCCTGAGACTGGTCAGAAGCGGCGGATTCTGCCAGCCCTTGCACAGGGCCTGACGTCCCCGCTGTGGCCCGAGGCGGATGTGAGTGACCTCAGCACACACCCCAGCTCCAGCGCCGGGATGGACGCCGGAGCAACCCTCCCCGCCCCCCACCTTTGCTTTCTGCAAATGGCAAACTGGTTCTGACTCCTTCACCTTGAGCAGTTGCCCTCGAAGAATCCCCAAACCCTAGATTCAGACCCAGCGGCACATCTCCGAGCCTCCTTCCCAGGTTCCCTCATCCAAAAAATATTTCCTGAGCACTCAGAGTCCCGGGCCTTGTTCTGGGTGCTGGGGTTACAGTGATGAGTGAGACAGACCCGATTCCTGCAGCCGCGAGGCTTACTTTTTAGGGGGAGGAGAGAGGACAAAGGACAAATAAGTAAATCGAGATAATTCCAGAGAGTGGCAAGTGTTATAAACATAAAACAGGTGTCATTCCAGGCCTTTAAGGATGTGACGTTTGAGCGGAGACCTGATGGATCGGAAGGAGCCAGGCTTGTGATGTCCAGGCACGGGGGGACAGCAAGTGCAAAGGCCCTGGGGTTGGAACAAGCTCGGATGCGGCCAACGAACAGAGAAGAGGCCAGTGTGATGGCACAATAAGCTCGGAGGTGGAGGAAGTGAGACGGGGGTGGAGGCCAGGCAGTGCAGGGCAGAGTAGCCCATGGCAAGGAGTCTGGACTTTACGACAGGCGCAACAGGTCACTGGAAGGAGGGGTTTGTTAGAGCAGCTGCCACCACCAACTGCAGAAACGCCTAGCAGAAGGCACCCCATCCAGCACCTTCTCTTCCTGCCTTAGCCGTCCGAAACTTGAGCTACCCACTGGAGTCACCTGGTTGCTCGGATGCCCAGGCCCCACCCCCAGGCCGCCCAGTTACCTGGTCTGCGTGTGGCCTGGGCTGGGCGCCGGGGTTTTTAAGAGCTGCCCTGGAGATTGTTCGGAACCCCCGCTCCCCTAATGAGCATCTCCTGGGTCCATGGTGACAAGCCCACCTTGGGCTCCCGGGACGGGCTCGGAGCCCTATAGGTTGGCCCCCCAGGTTTGCTCCCTTCCTGAGCTGGCCTGACTGAGGCCTAAAAGAGGGGTGGGTGGGGGCGGGGTGGGGAGCGGGGCACAGCGCAGCTCGACAGCTCAGGAGGCCTCAGGATGCGGACTTCCTCAGCTCGGGGTGGGGGGTACTGCAGCCTTCCTCGCGGACCGACGGGAGTTAAGTACAGGAGCACTTCAAGAAGCTAAGAAGAAAGCAGCGTGGCCGTTCCTCCCCACGTTAAACACAGAACATATGATCTAGCAACTGCCCTTCCGGGATTTATACAAAGGAAATGAAATCACCGTCTCGAAAAGCTATCTGCACGCGTACGTCCACGGTGGCCAAGCCACGGAAGCCACCGCCGTGGCCGCAGAGGGGTGAGCGGAGAGAGGAGAGGTGATGTGTATACGCAGACCATGGGAATATTACTCGGCCAGGAGAAAGGAGGAAACCCTGCCGTTTGTGGCACGGGCCATCAGGGGAGAGACAAACTCAGCACGAGCTCGCTTATATGTGGAATCTTCATACCGAGAAGAGACTGCGGAGTGAGCGGTGGGAGAAATGGGCGAAGGCGGTTAAAAGGTACAGACTTCCCGTTGCAACCGGGGACGACGCACTGCACGGTTAATGAGGCTGTGTTTTGCACCCGGAAGTTGCTAAGAGCCTAAACCCTAAACATTCTCATCCCCAGGAAAAACATTTAACTGTGCGATGATGCGTATTAACTAACCTTACTGTGGTAATCGTTTTCCAAGATGTACGCGTATCAAAAAAGCAAAAAGGCTAGGGGATCTACAAGTATAAGCAATAATAAGGACGCCTGACTTTTGGAAGCAATTTCCACGTGCCGACCCAGTGAACTAGTGTTTCGCCGTGACCATCCCCATTTGACAGAAGAGGGGTCTGAGGCTCAGAGAAATGAGTTGACTTGACCATCTCCGCCCAGCTACTGAGCGGCAGAGCTGGTAGGTGAATCAGGAAGTCTGGTTCTAGAATGCACCCTGTTAACCAGGGGGACTGTCAGATGTCTCTTACGTCCAGTCTTCTACACCTTCTTCATCTCCTGCCCAGGTGGAAGCCGCTGATACCTGGATGTGCCCAAGAACTCAGGAGCCCATTCGCTGGAGAGCTGGTTCGTGCTAACAACATGGGATCGTGTCACCCGAGGGACTAGGGTATTGTAGGAACGCGTCAACAAGGAGGGCAATAAGCTGTCCCCGGGGACAGTTCTGAGGCAGAAGCTGTGGGTGGCCCCCACAGGATCACTCCTCAGTTTACGGGCCCGGAGGTGCACCCCTGTTTTGGCAATAAACCAGCAGTGGCGTAAGCCCTTGGCTCTCAGAAGAGTGAAATCAGCCCAGAGGGGTGTTCGCAGGAATTTGTGAAGAGTGTTTGGTCGTCATGGTAACTGGGGGATGTTTCCGGCGTCTGGTAGGGGAGCAGGGATGACGGATAATTTGCCACCCTCCACGCAGTGAAGAACCCAATGTGGGGCTTGATCTTACGATCCCAAGATCGAGAGTCTCATGCCCTTCCAACCGAGCCAGCCAGGCACCCCCAGAACTGCCCCATTTCCAACTGAGTACGTTCTATTTATTATTCTTATTTTTAAGTAATCTCTACCCCCAATGTGGGGCTCGATCTCACGATCCCAAGATCGAGAGTCTCATGCCCTTCCAACCGAGCCAGCCAGGCACCCCCAGAACTGCCCCATTTCCAACTGAGTACGTTCTATTTATTATTCTTATTTTTAAGTAATCTCTACCCCCAATGTGGGGCTCGATCTCACGATCCCAAGATCGAGAGTCTCATGCCCTTCCAACCGAGCCAGCCAGGCACCCCCAGACCCGCCCCATTTCTGGCATGACTTTCCGATGTCCCACAAGACACTCACGTAGGCGAAAAAGCTCTTACAGTTAGCTACCTGGCCTCAGAAACGAACCCCATTTCACATATAAACACAAAAGCTGTTTTGCCTGGTTCTACTCTACGCTGAATTTTCTGGGAATGCAACCGCGAGGTAAACCAAGGGAAGACTGTCGTTTGTTTTGTTCGGAGATTTTGGTAAATTGTTCGCCATTTGGGAAAATCACATGGCCTACCCCGCTGTGTCTGTAGCCGTCAGATTTATGTGATTCCACACTAGCGTGGGCATCTGACTGCTTTATTGCGTCTTCCAACGTAGTTGTGCCTAAGATTTATAGCTGGCCATACATATGTTTACTTACAACTCACTTTCCTCTTAGTTTTTCTTTAAATTATACTCAGGATACCTTATCAGTTCAAAAACGTGCAGAGAGGTTGTATTACCAGGAATTCATTTCAGGTAAACCTGCCAAAAATATTTGCTCTATGAGGGCGTCCGATCTGCTAATTTTGGGAACCACCGAGTGACGTCAAACACGAAAAGCCCGTTTCCCTCTGCCGGTGTTTGGTTTAGGTGTGCATACAAAACCCGACCCTGGACCAATGAGGCGTGAAGCAAAGTCTGCTGGGGTGAGGGCGTTCTTGGAAGGATTTTGCTCTCTGATTAAAAGGCTGGCAGCATGGGGTCCCACTCTTTATTTCCACTCTGTATGGGGGATTGTAATATCCAGAGCTGCAGCAGCCATCTTGAGACCATGAAGCAGCAAGGCCAAAGACGCATGAGGACCGAGGAACAGAGGCCTGGAAGATCTTGGGTCTCTGAAGACACTGTACAAATTGGCTCCAGGGCTCCCCTGGCTTGGACTGTTGTTAAGCGAGAGCTAACGTTTCTATTGTGTAAGCCACTCTCAGCCAGGAGAGTGTAATTCACCATTACTTGCGGTGAATATATCTTGATTCACATTCAAATGCTTAGGACTTAAAGCCTCTAAGAACTGTGGTAGGATTTCTTGGTGTCTGAAATATCCAGAAAAGTGGCCCGCATGCACAAGTCTGTGGACAGGGTCTGTCTCTAGAGCAGGCCAGAAATGCAGCTTTGGGATGATCTGACTTTCACCAGAGCATGAACATCTCCTGAACTTCTGGGAGCCATTTTCCATTCTCTTTTCAAAACGCTCCTCTCTTTGGCCACTGAGGAGGGCCAGTCACCCACTGGGGCCCTGACTGGGAGCCAGTAACAAAGGCTACTGGCTATATTCTTCACCTAACACATCTGGCTTCCACCTGGCTAAACACGTCATGGCCCCTGGGGATGGCCCCGTCCATCAACTCTCGCTTAGAAGACCTACTCGTAACGACTCTGGGTCTGGGGTAGAATTTACTTAATGTTTCAAGCAGGGCCCAAGTGCGCAGAGCCGTGGGCCAGGCTTTTACAAGACAAAGCCATGTGTCAGAGGCCAGGGCCCCTGGACAACGTATGTTTTGGAATCTCATTAAGAGACTGTGTAGAATTCAAAATGGCGGTGGTCTCTGGTGAGAGAATCCCATGAAGTCTGGGTCTGGGCTGGAGGAAAAGCTTCGAAGACCATGCCAACAGGTGTTCTACCAGGGAGGCATCATGTTGCCTATGAGGCCCAAGATCCCACCTGACCTTCAGTTCCCAAAGGTACCTGTTGTCGAGTGATGAATATTTGGTTCTATCCGCTAATCACTGAGCAGTGAGGAGACGGACAAAGCGGGCTCAGCCTGGGGCTTTGTGAATTTCTCAGGAGCATCATTAGGAGGTGAGCCTGTGAGGTGTGCTAAAAATAGTCATCAGATAGATGCAGGACAGGCAGGTGGAGGGGAGGGGCAGACCACACCAGAGAACAAAATACATTTTCCCTGGACGGTCGTGTCCAGTCCCATGGCTTAAAATAACACGGATCCTCCAAGGCCTCCCAAATTTAGGCTGCCAGCCCCAACCGGCTCCAGACGTGGGTATCCCACAGCGACCAAGAGCTCAGATCCCCTGGTCATCTCAAACCCAACATGTCCACGACTGAACTCCGGATCATCTCCCTGCCCCCAAACCTCTCTCTTAGTCTTATTCAGGAATCCCCACGTTCCAGGCTGCGCAGTCACCTGGTTCCCCGGCACAATGGATATTTGTTGTGAGGTCCCTCGCAGACACCCCGGGATGTTTAGCAGGCTGTAGCAATGAGGCTTCCTTCCACTGGGAGCCCCCCAACTTGTGCTCTCCAGGACTCTGGGGGCTCCGTTGCTCCGTCCCCAGCCCCAGGGTGGGGCCTGGGAGCCTGGCCTAAGCCCACCGTCGGGCGCTCGTTTCCTTGACCGGTGTGGGTTTGGAGTGAGCACGTGACATAAACCAGTGCCATCAGAGGGACGCCTGGGGCGAGGGTGGGCATTTCCAGAAAAGAGGCTTGTTCTTTCCTGTTGGGCTTAGACCAGGGAGAACAAGAGGACCGCTCTTCAGCAGCCAACTCGGACACCTCAATTATGATAACAGCCGGCGTTTACTGAGGGCCTGCTGAGGTCAGATGCCGCGCGAAGCCCTTGCTGCTGATGACTTCGCTTCATCCTTTGCCACAAACCAGGAGGTAAGTGCTACTACAGACCTCGTCGTTTGCTGGACGACAACGCCGGGGCCCAGAGAGGTTAACTAATGCTCCCCGGATCACACAGCGGGGCAGGAAGCCCGGGCCTGCCCACCCCTTGGAGCCAGAGGGCAACCGGCCCCGTGGAAGGAGGAGCAGACAGGCAGAGGAACGGATTCCAGCTGCATCTGAAGCCAGAGTTACCTGAGCAGTTTGTGGCCATAAAAGCGAACACGTCCCTTCTTTTCTCCTTATGCTGGTTTGAGACTCTGTGACATTCCCTTTGCGACCTGCACACAGCAGTTGCTCAGTAAACACCAGCAGATGCCGGGAAGACCGCTCGGGTCGTCCGCCTCCCTGCCCCCCATTAACTGCTGGTTGTGTAGTCAGAACACCCGACCGCGGCCAGACCCACGCGACTTCCTCTTTCGGCTCCAAGTGAGGCCCGGTTCCCTAGCAACCGTCCCAGTTAGGCAATCACGCCATTTATCAGGATGCCAATTAATTATAATGATCTTAATGATCTTCCAATTAGGTAGCGCCCTGAATCGGATCAGGGGCCCCGCGGCCTCCCCGGGCGGGGGCTCCTCGCAAGGCAGGCAGGTTGAGGTGAGGCGACCGCACCTGCAGGTCAGCACTGAGAAGCCCCACCTTCCGTGCCCACCAGCCACAGAGGGCCCCGGGGGCCTGATGGAAAGCTGGGAACCTCGGGGCCACCTCTCCAAGGACAGGCCAGTGCGACTCCATCACCAACCACAAGAGGGCCTCACTTCTCGGAAAACGTTAACCCTTCCGCCCCTCGGAGGCCGTGCTTTTTTGCATCAGCCACATTTGATGCGTCCCTTTGCATTCTGACTAGGGGAGCGTGTGTGTGTGTGTGTGTGTGTGTGTGTGTGTGTGTGTGTGTGTGTGTGTATTTGCACGGGGCAGGAAACGTGGCCCGGCAATCGCACACTTTCCTCAGGCTGCAAACCACCCCCGCAAACCAAACACAAATCTGTCAAAGAGTGGAGACTTTTGGAGAGGAGAGGGGTTACTGATGGGCTTCTGCCTTTCAAACTTTTGTCTAGATGCGTTTTCTTCCACGGGGCATGTATTTCTTCCGCATCTGGAAGAAAGACCCAGGTCACGGACGGAGGAGAGTACAGTGGGTCAGAATGGACCCTGAAGCCACAGGGCCTCTTACATCCTGGCTCCACCACTGACCAATTGTCCCAGGAAGGTCACAATCCCCTCTGTGTCCTCGTCTTTAACATGACGAAAACCACAAGACCTACCTCACAGGGTTTTTGTGTGGATTAAAGGAGTTATTATGCACGAGGGGTTGGAACAGCGTATGGCTCACAAAACACTACCTAAGTGTTATCTATCACCCTAAGTCTAGACGAAGCTCGTTCTTTGAACTACAAGCGGGTCGGGAATTCTGATATTCTTCTGGAGGACAAGGCTTTTGGTTCCTTTCTGCGGGGACAGAGTTGAAGAACAGACTTCGTGGGGTTGGGTGATGTTCCCAGTCTGGCTGACTTAGGAGACCAGAAAGCTGCCCCTCGAGGCACGGCCAAATGGATAAATTAAACACGTCTAGGGAAAGGAAGAGAGTTGTCGCCCCCGAATCCAAAGGTGGACTTCACATGCCGGGCAGTGCAGTCACCCCTTTCTAGGTCCTCAGGACGGCAGCTGACAGCTGAACAGAGCGACTGGGCAGGGGACACAACTCCTGCACACGCGCATGCACGCACACACAATCTCACACACGGCCACACTGTCTTCCTCCAAGCCCCGGCTTTTTACACTTAACTCATCACTCAACCCTTAAGTTTGAAAACGTAACATGTTATTAGGGTTTTTTAAAAAGCCACAAATTCAAATAAGAAAACCCCCAAAACTGTACGCAAAGCCCAAACCCCAAACCCACATGGGCTTTCAGGCATTTATGTACATAAACGTGGCCCAAGGAAGGCACATCCTTCGTGTGCAAATGTCCAGCGAGCCTCCTATCGGCCAAGCCTGCCACCGTTCCCCTTTGAGCCGCTTATTAGAAGACTAATCTGCACCCCCGGACGGGCTGTTTTGAGGAGTGTTCTGTCCTCCATGAGGTGGGACAGGCAAAGCCGGAGGAACCTCTCTTGCCAGGTGAGTGGTCTCTAGTCTGTCCTCCCCACCCCCTTTATAAACGTATGAATGGCTTTAATTGAATTACAACCCTCCAGCGGGTTCTGTGACGGGTAGCCGGGATGCAGGAAGAAATCCCCCTCACTATTAACTGCCAAATGAGAGTAACTCTGGCCGCTCTGGGGAGAGACGCCCTGTCCTCCGGGGAAAGCCCATCCTACCTGCTTCTCTGTCGCCAGAGAACCCGCGGGAGAGCAGGCTCCGGGCTCTGCCCCGAAGGAAGGGAGGGCGGCCCTGTGGGACAGAGGCAGGGGCAGGTGGAGGGGGCCAGGGCCGGCGTCCCCGCAGCCACAGATGTGCAAACACCCAGATTCAAGCGTAAGCTGAATGTAATTACTTGGTTAATTAAATATTGACTTTTAACTCAAAAAGTGATTAAAACAAGCTGCTGGAAAGAGTAGAGGGGGCAGGGAAGGGATCAGAACTTTCAGGAAGAAGAGGAGGAGGGGGACTGTGTTGTGCACAGGGGGCACTGTCTTCAGTCCTAGGGCAGGTAGGGAACTGCGGACAGAGGACACTGTGCAAAACTAGGATTTGCTGGTGTCTCTTTACAGTTTCCACCCTGAGACCACATCTCTTTACTAGGCTGCCTTCAAAGCGAACCGAGCGAGCTTCTGGCTCAGGAACTATATACCGATCGTCGCCTTTTCTTGGAGCTAATGCGGAACCTGGCACGAGGACGTGCTCCATGGATGCTTGTAGAACGAATGAATGAACTACCAAAAAGAATTAAAAGAGAGAAAAACCAGAAGGAAAGAAAAGCGCACTCCTAGAAATCGCCTCGCTGCCACACTTCGGAAACCCCGGGGAGCCCGGGGAGGGGAGCATCTCCCCGCAAGGCGATGAGAACCGGTTCTGACCTGGCCTGGGAGGAAGTTTGTCTTTTCGATCCCGTTGGCCCTTTCGGTAGCTGCGAGCTCCCAGTCACCCTGAAGATCCGGTCCACCGCTTTCCCGTGTCCTGCCTGTACAAGCCCCACGTGGTCTGGCTTCTAACTCAAAGGGGTCAAGGAGGCCATCCCCCTGCGGCCGGCGGGCCCGGGCGCGCTTCCCCGGAGTCCTCCAGGGCTCCGCGTGGCTCCCGCGGGTCAGGAGCGCGGTGGGAAGCCGTCACCCGCTCGCCAAGCCCGCCGGCGGGGTCAAACGGGTCATCCCCCCGCCCCCCGCCCCCCGCGGCCCGCCGGCGCCTGGGCCTCCCCTGGACGGCCCGGTCCCACCTCCGCGCGCCGCGCCGGGGCCGGAGCCGGGCGGTCGGGACCGGCCGCCCGCTCACCTGGGCGGCGCTGCGGCGGCCGGGGGGCCCCCCGCCCCCCCCGGGCCCCGCGCGCCCCACTCACCGGCGCGCACGGCCCCGGCGGCCTCACCCCGCGCGGGGCGCCGCCGCCTCTGCCGCAGCCCGGCCGGGCCGCGGGGCGCAGGGGACTCCGCGCCGCTGCCGCCGCCGCCGCTGCATCCCCCGGCGAGTGCCGCCGCCGCTCCTCCTCCCCTCCCTCCGCCTCCTCCCGCCTCTCCGCCCCCCCCCACCCCACCCCCCCCCCGGCTCCGCCGCCGCCGCCGCCCCCACCCCGGCCCCCGCCCCGGCGCACCGCCCTCGCCAAAGTCCGGCTCCGCGCCGCGCCCGGGCCGCTCTCACATCGCCCCAGCCCGGCCGGCCGCGCTGCCCGAGCCAGCCCCTTGGCACACGGCGCGGCCCGGCTCCCCGCCCGCCGGCCTCCGAGCGGGGAAGGCGAGCGCGCGCCGGGGCGGGGGGCGCGGGGAGGGCGCCGCGGGCGGCGGGGGCCCGGGGCCGGTGTGTGGGGGGGGGGAACCCGCCGCGGCGCCCTCCCCGCGCCCCCCGCGCCCCAGCGCTTTACCTCCGGCTCGATGGACGCGCGGCCGGGCCGGCCCGGTCCTTGTTCCCCCGGCGCGCGCGGCCCTGGCCCCGAAGTCCGGCCCCGGACGGGGCAGCGGCGGAGAGCGGGGGTCCGCGCGGCTCTCGGCTTCCCGATGCCTCGGGACCCGGCTGGCCGCGCTCCCGGCGCCGAGCGCGCACCCTCGCCGGGACACAGACGCACACTCGCTCCCGCTCGCCCTCGGCGGAGAGTTGAAACAGCTGTGGGATTCGCCCAGGAGCTGGAAATGAGGGAGGGACGCGAGCCAGAGCCGTGCGTGCGTGCGTGTGTGTGTGTGTGTGTCTGTGTGTGTAAAAGACACAAACGGGGGGGGGGCATCGCTAATAAATCAAACACCGCAATAAAGTGAGGAGGGCCATTGATCAGGTCCCCTTGGCTGGAAACGAAGAGTATCCTTCCTTCCTCCCCGCTTTTTCTCCTCCCTCGGAGCTGGAAGGAGCCAGTGTTGCGCGGGGCGTGCGACAGCCCCGGCCGGGCGCTCCCCTCGTAATGACACGTTAATAAATGTTTTCTTTTATCTGCTCTCACAAGGGCTCGCCCCGGTCTGCAAACACCCGACCGCCTTTGCTGAAAGCGCGGCGCTCGCCTCTCACCAGACGCATCTGCCTTTGGAGATGCCGGCTGCAGCCCGAGCCCCCAGCTAGAGCGCAGGGTGAACTGCCCCCGCGCCCAGGAACCCTCCCGAGATCCTAACTTGAACTCAAGCGAAAATAGCTGCCGTTGCCCAGAAATGATCCGGGAATAGGAAAGAAAGGAGAAACCCGCTTTCTCCTCCGAAAGGGGAGGAATTCGACTCAAGGTGGTGCTGTCCACCGCGGTTTCCACTGTCCCCAGCGCCACAGCAGAGGCCTGAGGGGGACCGGGCTGACGGGGTGGGGCAAAGAGCCGGCAGAGAACCAACCAGTAGCCGCAGGAACACGCAGAGTTGCTAAGGGGAGGCAGACCTTGCTGCAGATACGTGCCCTTATGTAGGCAACGGTGACTTGTTGAAACCTAATGGTCTTACAAGGGAGGTGTTAGGCCCATTCTACAGACGTGGAGACCAAGTCACAGGGAGGTTAAGTAACCCGCCCAAGGTCACACACTTGCTAAGGGGTGCACCCAGCATTGGAATCCAGGAAGCTTGGCTCCAGAGTTCTGCTAAGTCCGAGACCCCCTTTCACTGGAACAGCTCCTTTCTCTGACTTAGTCTTCCTTCGCGCAGGTTGGCTTGTCACATTTAGTAAATAAAAATATCGGAGGCCCACAAGGTGTGCTAAAATATTCTTTGTTTATTTGAGATGCCAATCGGGTGTCCTAACCCGGCTGGGAAGCACGAAAGTCCCCCACCGTCTTCTCCCTTCACCACCCCCAGATGGATCTATAGTCTAAATAAATCAGGGGCACCCGGCTGGCTCAGTGGATTGAGCCACGGACTCTTGATTTCGGCTGTGCGCGCGGTGGAGAGCTCAAGCCCCACGAGGGGATCTGTGCGGAGTCTGGAGCCTGCTTGGGATTTTCCCTCTCTCTCCCTCTCTCTCCGGCCCTACCCCGCTCGCGTGTGCTCACTCTCTCCCCAAATCCATCAATCAATAGACATTTAAAGTAATTCAACGAAATCAGGAAAATCGGGAACTTCTTTTCCTAAATCAGATTCCTGCCTCACGTTTGGCACCACTGAGGTTGCTGACCTCCTGCCCTTCTTCAGGATGTCAGGCTCGCGTCTTCACCCTCGGGGAGCAAAAAATAGCGGGGACCCTCTTCCCCTCTGTCTCATCTCTGCGGAAGGAAGGACGGACACGTTTCCTGCAGAACTGCTAGTACGTTGCTGTCTGGTAGAAGGATAAAGCAGGCCATGGTTGGAGTTGAAAATTTTCTAGTAGCTGCGTTAAAAAGTAACACGGAACAGGTGAAGTTAATTTTAATACGTTTCACATAGTCTCCCCAAAACATCTCTTCAACATGCGATCGATATAAAAATTATTAGTGAGATAGTTCACATTCTTTTTTCTTACCAAGTCTTTGGAGTCTGGTGTGTGTTTTACACGCCCACCATCTCACAATTTGGACTGGCCACGTGGGGCTGGGATTCCCACAGGGAGTATAGTTCTAGTAGGTTCTGTGGTCCACTGCTGAATGTTTCCACCAGGCTATCCTATGTAATCCTTGTACCAATTTTTCAAGAAAACTTATGCTTACAAAGGTCAAGGGTTGTGACCAAGGTCACAAAGTTGGCAAAGTGGGATTTTAACTCATTTGAGACTGTGCCTGACTTTGGGACACGTATCTCTTGCGACAGTAATTTTCTACCTGGGTCCTCAGAGCCCCCTGGGGTGCCTCCGGGGCTGGCGGTGGGGAGGGAGGTGAGATCTGCCTTTACCTGCTTTTTATGCTGGAGAATATTTCAGAGGTGGGGAGATTTCTAACCACAAGTACACTGCCTTCCTTTAGGCCTCAAGTTCACGAACACAGGTCTCCTTTCCCTACAGGGGTCCTGCCCACAATTTTCTCCTCACCAGGAAACCCCACGCGTGGAGGGGCAGCTCACAATCCCCTACATGGGGCTGTAGGCAGGGCTGAGATGACATCATTTGGTTATCGCTTTTGGATATTTATTCTTTCTGTTGCTGTCATAGGCTGAACATGATGTCATCTGTGTTTTGCCCCTTATTTTTCCTTAGGAAGGAGATAGATCTCATGAGTCAGTGCCTCTTTGTGTGTGTCTGTGTGCATGTGCACGTGTCTGTGTGCGCGTGTGCAAACACATGTGTGTGTGCTCACCATAGGCCTGTGCCACGGATCGGGTTTCAGGTGAGGCCCTAACTCACCAACTCAGACGCTCGCAGAGTCAAAGGGTCTGCAAAGCGCCCCCTGGCCACATCTCATTCCCATGATTCACAGCAAACTCCATGGTCCTCGGGGGTCGGAGGCCTCAGCCTAAGTTTTCCAGCTTCCTCCCAGGCAGGAGGGGGACTCGGGCCACATTTGGGAGCTCGGTGTCTGCCTGGGAGACTTGGGAGGCCTCGGGCGCTCAGATGTCCCCCAGCCTGGAAAATCCCTCAGCCACTGAGCCAGGGCCTGGGTGGGGCCTCAGTGTGATTCTCGGGATCCTCCGGCCTCCTGACACCCCGGCCCCTGACCGTCTCCATCCACACTGTCTGGGACAGCCTTTCTCCTCTGGGGTCCCTCGTCGCCCCGATGGCATCCGTCTCCGTGAGCGTCCTGGCTGGATAATCGGCTTTTCAGGCCCCTCAGGACTGGCCTGACTCCCCACCCCCTTGCTGGTTTCACCTCGAGGGGACCTTTCTGTTGACACCCACACGCCTCATTTCATCCTTCCGTGAGTTCCCCGGCGGCCCTCGGCGCAGATCGCCCGGCTGGTTCTATCCACCTTGCAAAGCCAGGATGCTGTTATTTCTGGAACTCCTATACAACAATTAAAAAGAAAAAAAAAAAAAAAGAATTGCTCCTGCTGTGTTGTTTTCACAGTCAAGAGGCTGAAACTCAATCTGATTGTCCCAGCACTTCTGGCTGCGTTTGGATTGGAGTAGATGCGGTTTTATGAGGTTGTAAAAGTCAAGCTTTTAACATGTCTCAAACAAATTGACGTGTGAAGGAAAAGCGTTAAAAGTAGAAACATGGCCACAGACGGGAGGGCCTGGGAATGCGAGCGGGCCACCGAACTGGGGCACAGGTGGCTTTAATAAGCCACACGAGTGCGGGACAAAGCAGAAGGAGGCTGCACAGGCACCCCCAGGGGCTGGGGATCCGACTTCTCAGCTCCTGAGTGGGGACAGTTTTGCACGGGTCTTAAAATACAAATCCCAGCGTCATCCATAACATTTCCATTTGCGGTTAATTCTGCTGAGTTTTCACTTAGACCCAAGCTGTCTCGTCGGTGGAAACGCAATTGCATTAGAGAAAAACTGTTTATATTTCTCGAGATCTTGTGATAATGAAAAACAGCACCATAAACCCCCATTAAGTCAGAAGAACATTAATTGTATCTCATGCTGCCTTCCTGGGCTGGCACGGTGACACAGACATACTTTACTTGAGCAAAACAGGGCTAATCTTTGCAACACGGTACCCATTCCCCCTCCCCCCCTTAATTACACGTAATTGTATAGTCTAATTTATTCTAACGCCTAACGCCTAAAAGTGCACATTCATGAATCAAGGGTTAGATTGGGAGGTAGGAGAATTATAAATGGGTATAATTGCAGTCTCCTGGGGGCTGCTTATGAGTGATCTCAAAGAGAGGTGATGTTTATTCCGAACTTTTACCGGTGAAAGACGGTTGCACTGCCTCCAGTAAGGAACGCAGATAACAGTGACAATTTGTCTAGTCGCTTAACAATACACGGATAGTTCTCTTCTGGATACGTAGGCAAGAAAAGATTAAATGCGTGAATTTCGTATAATTTGTGATGTGATAAAATGGGGCACACCGGCATCAGTCCGCAGGTAATTGGGTATTAAAATGAGTAACACGGCCCCAGGAAGCACAGCTGCAGATCTGTGGACAAGGTGGAGCTCTGCCTTCTGTTTTTAGTATAAAAATCTCCAACCAAATTGTTGAAAGAGTAGGACAGTGGCTATGCTACACCTTCCACCTGGAATCAACAGTTGTTAATGTTTGGCCATGCGTGCATTATATCTAGCTGCACCATTTGAAAAAAGTCATGATCATTATGGCACATCACCCCTTGTGACCTGAGCGTGCACTTCCTAAGAATAAGCTGGTGCCCCAGGTGACCTCCCCTTCGTTATCACACCTAAGGAAATGAACAGCAATTCCATAATCATTCCCCAGATGATGCGAGATGGCTCACATTAACAGAGCCACAAGGGTGTCTTTCTCTTTGTTCCTTAAGCCTTTTCCTGCCCCAGGGCCTTTGCACTTGGTGTGCCCTCTCTCTGGTCTTGCTCTTTGTCATCATTCGCCTCTCAGTTCAGCTGTCACCTCCCTGAGAGTTCTCTCCTGTCTTACCCAAAGATGTTTCCTGGTCGCCTTCACTCTCTATCCTCCCTCCTTATTTTATTGCCTTCCTACAGCATGCCACTATACAAAATTCTGTTTTTATTCTGTGCCTGTGACCAGGGTCCCTTCAGCACCCCTCCCCCACACCCGCCCCGCCTGCAGCCCACACTAGCTTCAGGGGAGCAGGGGCTGCGTCTGGCTTGTTTGCTATCGTAGGTCCAGTCCCTAGTACACAGTTGGTGTCCTGTAGGTATTTGTGAAGTGAGCGAACGAATACACCTGTGTGTGATGCTTTCAAACGGACGTGGTAAAGTGGAGAGATTGGGACCCCAGTGTTTAGAAGCAAAGCCACAGAGGTTCAAGGCTACCACTCCCTGGTTGTTTGTCACACTGATCTACCAAGTGGGGATAATGACCATAGTCCCCACTTCCCAGGGCTGTCGCGAGCTATTAACGAGTTTATACGCAGGGTGCTCAGAACAGTGCTGGCACATAACAACCAGCCTTCTTTGTGCACTTATAATTGATGTTAAGTCCGCTGGCCAGAGGCCTGTGATTATAAGCACCCTTGGCCATCCGCAGGCTCACACAGAAACAGTCTCCAAGCATAATGACCCAGGGAAAACTTCTTGGAAGTGCTGATGTGGCCACACCGTTGGCCACATGCTGCCCTGCGCGAGAGGCCGGTCAGATCAACATTTGGCCTGGAAAAGGCTCTGGTTGTTTACAGCAGCCGTCTGAGCCGATGTGTCGGGCCCGTCGCTAAATATTTTTACTCTCGCCCCTGACACCAGCCCTTGGAGGCTCACACCGGGGCCGAGGCACGGGAGCGTGGAGAGGAGGGGACAAAAGTAGCCCCCTCTCCCCGCTGGAGGAGAGTGAACTCAGCAGCACGAGCTCTGACTCAGCACGTTCCCTCTCACGGCCCTTGGGCTGTTACACATTTTACCCTATTAGTGGCCTGGACGTTAAAAAACAAAAACAAAAACAAAAAAAAAACCCCAACACTTCAATGCCCGGTGTCCATTTGCAGGGGCATGTAGGTAAATATACATTTGTAAGCTAACATTGCAAAAACACAGAAGTTAGGAATCAGGGAAAGGGTTGGAAATTTGGATAAAAATGGCATCGAACTGGAGATAAAATAAGGTAGCCTCTCCAGGAGAGTACGTATGGACCACACAGATTTTTGCTTTTTTGAGGGGGAACTGGGATTGCTTTCAGGGTCCATTTGTCCAGTTTAAAAAAAATGTTTATTGGGGCGCCTGGGTGGCTCAGTCGGTTAAGCGTCCGACTTCGGCTCAGGTCATGATCTCGCGGTTCGTGAGTTCGAGCCCCGCGTCGGGCTCTGGGCTGACAGCTCGGAGCCTGGAGCCTGCTTCGGATTCTGTGTCTTCCTCTCTCTCTGCCCCTCCCCCGCTCACACTCTGTCTCTGACAAATAAATAGAGACATTAAAAAAAACGTTTATTTTTGAGAGAGAAAGAACACAAGGGGGGCGAGGGGCAGAAAAGGAGAGAGAATCCCCAAGCAGGCTCTGCACTGCCAGTGCGGAACCCCACGTAGGGCTTAAACTCACGAACCGTAAGACGATGACCTGAGCTGAAATCAAGAGCCTGACACTTAGCAGATTGAGCCACCCAGGCGTCCCCACGTGCCCAGCTTTTAGAACAAGAACGCTCCTCTCCTATGGGGAAACTGGTCCCTCCTGGATTTCCTCCACCAGAGCCTCTAGTGACATGGCTTCGGCTTCTTGTTCCGGATTTGGGCATGTGACTCAGACCTGGCCAATCTGTGCATTCCGTGCTCTGTCTGGTGATTGGTTCAGACATAGGTATGCGATCCTTTGTGAGCCAATGGGGATAAACGGCCTATTTTCATTCACTCTATTGAGAGGAGCTTTCTTACTTCCGGGTTTGAACTGGGTGCTAATTGAGGCCACGTGTGGGCTTAGACCTGGGGCAGAAGGAGAGCTGTGGGGTAGATGGATTGCATTGTAATGTTAAGGTGGCACCCAAGATTCCTGCCCCTCTCGTGTATATAGGCTCCGTAGAACCCTGTCCTCCTACGTGTGGGCAGGACTGTGGATATGATGGATTTCACTCCCATGATTGAGATAAAGGGGAGGGATTTTGAAGATGTGATTAAGGACCCCTATCAGTTGAACTTGAATGAATCAAAAGGGAGAAAATCCTGGGTGGGCTTGACCCATCAGGTGTAAATCCTGAAAAGGGACTGGGGTCTTCCCTGGAATCAGAGATGCTCCAGCTGGCCCTGAAAGGTCAAAATGCTGTCTTGTGACGAAGGCCACTTGGCAGGGTGTGGCCTTTCTGTGACAGACAGCAAACAGGCGGGGATCGTTTTCCTCTAACTAACAGGAACTGAAGTCTTCCACAGCCAGCAAGTGTGGAAGAGGAACCTGAATGTGAAATGACTTGCAGCTTCAAACATTTTTCACTAAGGCTGCTAAAGTCAGACCCTGATTTCAGCCTGCTGTGACCCTGAGCAGAGACCCAAGCTAACCCATAGCCTGATTTCTGACCCATGGGAACTGTGAGATAATAAACCCATATTGGCCGAAGCTGCCAAGTTTGTGGTAATTTGTTATGCAGCAATAGAAAGCAAGTACATGTGTGGACACCTAGGTCAAGCTGTACCTGAAGCTGGCAAGAGAACACTTTCAATTATGTGAGCCAATAAATTCTCCCCTTCCTCCTCTTTATTCTTAAGACTGTTTTATAGCAGAGTCCCAAGACTGCATCTCACTGACCTGACTTATTTCACACACTTCTGCCTGAACGAGTCATTACGCCTGGGAACATAATACATGTACTGTGATTGGCCTTGTCTGGGTCGTGGGCCTGAGTTGGGAGCTATGTGCTCGTGTGATTTGTCATCATTTCACGGGCATCTTACACGCTGACCCTGCGGATGCAGATTTCTGTCCACAACCTCCGTATCATTTTTGATCTTCTCCTAGTCGTTGTAGGGGACTTGGGAGGCATCACGGCAGACTTTTAACATAAAGGGACAGGGTAAAGAGTTTAGGCTTTGTGGGCCACGTACAGCCTTGGTTCTATCTTCTTTCTCCTCCTCCTCCTCGTCCTCGTCCTCCTCCTCCTCCTCCTTTCCCTCTTCTTCCCCTTTAAAAATGGTTTAAAAGCCATTCTCAGCCTGCAGGCCATACAAATGCATGCCCAGGCAGGCCAGATTGGCCCACGGGCCACAGTTTCCAGAAACCTGGTTTGGGGCACAGCCTCTGGAGCCAGGTTTTGGGGCTCAAATCTAGTCCTCTGTCTCTTTAAAAAAAAATTTTTTTTAATGTTTATTTTTGAGAGAAGGACAGAGTGTGAGCAGGGGAGGGGCAGGGAGGGGGAGGGAGACACAGAATCCGAAGCAGGCTCCAGGCTCTGAGCTGTCAGCACAGACCTGGACACGGGGCTCAAACTCACCAACCATGAGATCATGACCTGAGCCAAAGTCGGACGGTTAACCAACTGAACCACCCAGGCACCTCTCCAGTTCCCTGCCTCTTACAAGCTGTGAGACTCTGGGCCAGGTACTTGACTTCTCTGAACCCTGATTTCCTTACCTGGGAAAAGGGGACGATGAGTCCCGACCCCATATTTTGGCTGTGGAATTGAATGAATTCATGTGCGTCTCCTTCAGGTGATGTTTGGCCCAAGATCTGGGCTATGTGTAATTATTCTTAAGGGTGATCACTAATCATCATTCTCTTCCCCAACCTTGCAATTTGGAACCAATTGAGCAACGGGCTTGAGGGCCTGTTAGGCGAAGATCCACACCGCAGCGCTTTCTCTGGTAGGACGGAGTGAGATGACATGACCCGTGGGCTTTCCCAGTTCCCATCCCCCCAGGCCCAGGAGCCCCTGGGGATCCTCCAGAAGGACACTTATGGAGACACCACCTTGTCATGTCTGCACGCCTGGAGGGAGCCGAGCCTCAGACCTGTTTCTTAGAGGAGGCCCGGGGCTGTTACAGAGGCACAGTTACTGCAGGAAGTGGAGAAGGGGGCCGCACCTGTCGCTGTATCGTCTGGTCCTGACAAGGTTCGCCGGGTTCCCATTCTCAACGTGCTGGGTTGAATAGCGTCCCTCCGGAATTCCTGTCCATCCAGAACCTCGGAATGTGACCTTATTTGGAGAAAGGGTCTTAGCAGATGTAAATAGTTAAGATGAGGTCATTCTGGATAAGGGTGGGCCCAGTCCAATGATTGGCGTCCTTGTAAGAAGGGAAAACAGGGACATGGACAGACATAGGGAGGGAGGCCACATGAGGAGGGAGGCAGGGATGGGAGGGACGCAGCTATAAGCCCAGAAATGCCAAGGCTCGTGGGCAACTACCAGAAGCTGGAAGAAGCACGGAAGGATCCTCCCTGGAACTTTTGGGGGGAGCATGACTCTGCTGGCACGTGGACTTCAGACTTCTGGCCCCAGAGCCCTGGAACAGAGTGGAATCCTGTTGTTTTAAGCCACCCAGGTTGTGGTGGTGGTTACGGTGGCCCCAGAAAGTGAATGGGGGGGGGGTCACTCCTTCTCCCTCGGGGTGAGTGTGTGAATGATGGCAGTGGAATGAAATGTTTGGGGTCACGGTGACACCAGAGTGTGGGTCTTGGCCCAGGCCCCAAACCACAGATTCTGATTTAATGGGGGTAGCCGTGGGCCTAGACATGAGTATTTTTTAAAGAACAACTTTAGCGGAGCGCCTGGGCGGCTCAGTCAGTTAAGCGTCTGACTTCGGCTCGGGTCATGATCTCGCGGTTTGTGAGTTCGAGCCCCGCGTCGGGCTCTGTGCTGACGGCTCAGAGCCTGGAGCCTGCTTCGGATTCTGTGTGTCCCTCTCTCTCTGCCCCTCCCCTGCTTGTGCTCTGCCTCTCTCTCTCTCTCCTAAAAATAAAAACATTAAAAAAAAAAATGACAAGGTTAGTGAAGTATAATTTACATACCATAAAACTCACCCACTTTCAGTGGGTGATTTTAAAATTTCCCTAGTTGTGCAACCACCCCCATAATTCGGTTCTAGAACTTTCTCATCACCCCTCCTAATAAGATCCCTCATGGGCATGGGTCGTTTTAAAGCTCCTGAGGTGATTCTCACCTCTGGTGCCTGGTGGCTGGGCTGAGAGCCCTGCCCAGGGGTGGGGGCCTCAGGAAAGACAGGAAGGTGACGTAAGTTTGCCCAGAAGGTTCTGAGGCCCCCAGCTGACCCTGAGGTGTGTGTAGGTAAATGAAGAGAATATAAATAAGACCCCACAGGAGCAGTGGTTGTGGGGAGGGGAGGGATGGGGACGGAGGCCGGGTGGCTGAGACGGGTGGGCCAAAGCGAGGCCCAGGCCCAGAGAGGTCCGTCCAGGCTGTGGCTAGAGCTGGAAGCAGGTGGGTAAGGAGGGAGGGGCACACTCCCCATTTCCACCTGGGAAGAGAGGCCCGTGTGCACCTCTGGTCTAAACATCCTACCTCCTCTGGAACGTAGGAGGGGAGGGTGGGTTAGGGGAGCGGCGATGGTTGTGGGGGGAGCCTGCCCACGTGACCCCTGGCCTGGCCTGGCCCAGAGCCAGGCCCCCTGGAGTCACTGCCCCCGGTGGGGTGAAGCAGCCTCCCCAGGGACACAGGCCGGGCCAACACAGACCAGAGTGAAGGGCCCCGGGCTTCCGCTGAGCCTAGAAGGACTGTCTGTCCTGCTCAGTGTCCCCGGCTGGCCCCCTCTGGCACCCCCAACGTACCCACTTGCCTTCCTTCCAGTGGGACCTGGCCTCACCCCACGGCTCTGTCCCAGGAAGTGGCTCCCGTCAGTCTCAGTGCCATCTCCTGCGTGGCTTTGGCAGCAGCTCGGTCTCCAGGCACCCAGGGCCATCCTCGTCCCGTGATTGCTCCTGGTGACTCATCCACTTGTGTTCACATCCAGTCGTCTGGGGCTCTGGCAGGTGCTGTGCCCGTGAGGGCTGGGCTGCCGACCAAGACTGCAGCAGAGGCCTGTGCCGTGAGCTGGATGTACTCTGGTCTGTGCCCTTCACCTTGGAGGGAGGACTCACCTCGGAGGGAGGATTCGGGAGCAGGAACCCCGAGTCAGCGTAGGTTACTGCCTCTGCCTGCGGGAACCAGGTTGCTCCTAGAGGACCGGCTTTGGGTAGTTAAAGCCAGAAAGGGATTTGGTAAAAGATACTAAGTATCCTCGAATCTGTGGGAGGGTCAGGATGCAGGCTTTGAAGCCAGGCGGCCAGAAAAGACTTCAGCCACACCCCCCCGGGCTGCTTTGGCAACACAACACCGCCCCGGTGTCTGTCCTGATGAACTCCGGCTTGGGCTCTGCAGGCTGAGCCGCGCTGAGCCCCAGGAAGAACCAAAAGCTTTGCCGTAGTGTTTTCTAGAAGCTCAGATCGCTTGGACACAGCCGCCAGCACACCAAGCTTCGCCCTGAATCCCTGTCTCACATGGGTGTGTCTGATTGGCAGAGCCTGGACCATGTGACCGCATCCCGGCTGCAAAGAAGGGCGGGAATTTGAGTTTCTGGAATTGGCTCGGGAAGGCGGGCCTCCCTGTGGGATGTTAGCATCATGTCGAGAGGGAATGGAGTGGCCACAAACAAACAAAGGACAAATGCCTGTTGCACCTTCGGTGAGCCAGAGCGGGGACGAGCCCTCCGTGTCTCTCATTTTACCCTCATCCTTTTAGTTAGGAAGCAAGGAGCAGCAGGGGAGGGACGCGTCCAAGGTGGCGGGGAGCTCAGACGCCAGAACCTTCGAACCTTCCAGCTGCAGGACTAGATGGAGAGCGTCACAGATCCCCAGCCGTCCAGATGCCCTAATGCTGGCCTGGGGCCCCAACCACAAGTGACCCCATTTTGTGTCACAGGATGGGCTGGGTGTTCCTGCTCACTCAGCCCTCCGACCGAGGCAGGAAGCGGTTCGTCTGTGAACAGCCAGATCACGTAAAGTTCACCCGTGTGCTCGTGGTCAGAGGACTTGGGCTCTGGTGCAGCTTCCTGTTGTGCAGCCTCGGGCCTCATTCGCTCTCAGCCTCATCTGTGAAATGGGCACCCAAATCTCGCCCCACTTCCCTCCCTCCAGGACTGTCATCGGGATCAAAGGTGAATGGGAGTGCAGAGCGAAAGGATAACCTGTGCGGGAACGGCGCGCTTCCTCATCGGTCTCGTTCCCCGCCAGCAACCCGTGGATAAACGGAATCTGCACGCCTTCTGGCAACCACATTTGCTCTGGTTCATAAGGAATCACGAGCTGGGCTGCGGGAGCTCTCGGTGTCGTCCGCTGAGACAACACGGGGATTGAGGGCTTGTTTCTTTGCCTCGAATTGGGGACCACGCCCCGCGGGCCATTAACAGACTATTGGGGACCGATGGCCGCAGTCTGTCTGCATCTGCCTGGGTGCACGCAGCAGCAAAGACCCCCAAACAAGGGTTGTTCTTGAGTTACCCCCCGGCAGCGTGTGGGTCCCGCAGGGCATTTCAGAGCAGGAAGCCAGGCGTCCCCTGGGGGGGAGACGTGGAGAGAGAAACCACACGGGCTGCTTTGGAGGAACCCGCTGGGGACCGGCTGGCCCGGCCTTGGAGTTGCTGCAAAGGTTCTTTGATCAGGGTTATCAGATCACCGAGCAGCCTCACACATCTTTGGGGAGATGCTCGTTGGTTCATTCATTTGACAGACCTTTCTAAAGTTGCCACTAAGTCTCAGTAACTCAGTCTCAGAGCCTAGGGTCTAGGGTGACTTTGATGACCCTTGCTTCCAAGGGCTTAGAGTCTAGCGGGTGAAAAAGAGACACCAAGTGAGCTCAACAGATGCGGCAGAACATCTTGGTTCTTACCGACATCTGCTGCTGTTTTCCCCCTTGCCAATAGACACTGGATTTTCTCTGGGTGGCCATGGGCCCCACTCAAGGGGTGGCTTAGGATCCTTTTAAGCCAGGCTTTCTCAAGGGGTGGTCCCGGACCGGCAGCATTAGCATCACCTGGGAGCTTGTTAGAAATGCTGACTCGAGGGCCCACCCGGGCCGGCTGATCCTCACTGTGGGGGTGGGGCCAGCCATCTCTGCCTAGACGGCCCCCACCCCTACACGTGTGTGGGCGCAGGGCCAGTTCTTGCCCATGAGATGTAAGCAGGCATCTGCCGGGGACTTGGGGGAAATAGTTTTCTTCCTGCTGAAAAGGTAGAAGTCTTAGAAGGTAGCGCTTCTGCCTTGTGACCTCTTCCTGCTGTTCCAGAGGTCGCCACGGGTGCCCAGGGGCCTGATGCCGGGGAGATGCATCATGTGGCCGGGAGGGGGCGGCGTCCCTGACGGGCTGAGGGTGGCAGACAGGGAAGAGCCTGAACTGCCCAACCACTCGGGGACCTTGTATTAAGAAAACGGTAAAATGGGGCGCCTGGGTGGCTCAGTCGGTGAAGCGTCTGACTTCGGCTCAGGTCATGATCTCGTGGTCCGTGGGTTCGAGCCCCGCGTCGGGCTCTGTGCTGACAGCTCGGAGCCTGGAGCCTGTTTCAGATTCTGTGTCTCCCTCTCTCTCTGCCCCTCCCCTGTTCATGCTCTGTCTCTCTCTGTCTCAAAACTAAATAAACGTTAAAAAAAAAAATTAAAAAAAAAAAGAAAATGGTAAATGTCCTCACGGCATTGCCACAGCATTTGCTACATTGTAGCCAAGCGCGTCCCCACAGACCCAGGTTCGTGGGAGTGACAGTGAGCTGAGCGCGGCCGCTCGTGCACGCTGGCCTCCTTATGATGTGGAGCGAGGCCTTTTCTTCCTCTCTGCCTTCTCCCACTTCACCGCCCCACCCCCCGACAGAATGGCTACGATCCCAAACTCCAGGAAATAACAAACGTCGGCGAGGACGCGGCGGAGGTGGGGCCCTTCGGCCCTGGTGGGGGGAACGCAAAATGGTGTCACCGCCGTGGGAAACAGGAAGGCAGTTCTTCAAGAAGTTGAAGGTGGAATTACCACGTGATCCGGCAAGTGCACAAAAGAACTGAGTCTCGGGGAGACAGACGGTGTGCTCCTATTCAGAGCGGTATTATTCATGGTGGTCGAAAGGGAGAGGCAATCCACGTGTCTACCGACGGAGGCTTAAGATGGTAAATTTTATGTGTATTTTACCGCAATAAAAAACAAAACAAAACAAGAAACCCCCCCCCCCCCCCCCCCCCCCCCCGTTAAAGTCCTTCTCCCTTCCCTCGACTACATCTGCCCACAGATGGTCTCGATAACTCTTGCCTCTCCTCTGAGTTCTGGCCCCATACGCCCCCACGGACCTCTTGACATGGTCACCTGGATCTTTGGAAGGCAGCTCCAAGTTCAATGGCCGCCGGAGTGTGAACTCGTGACCTCCCTCCCCAAACTTGCTCCTCCTGCCGTGTTTGTCTTTGGGGTGCCCGACGCCTCCGTCCATTGCAAGTCAGAGGGCAGCCTCTTAGCCTCCTCCGCCAGCCAAATCCATCGCAAATTCCTGGTGATCGCCCTTCGTGAATGCCAGCCAAGGGCAGCCACCCCGTCCAACCTCTTCCAGTATCGCCTCCGATGACAGCAGCGGGGCCCGACGGGGTTCCCTGTGCACGTGCCCCCGCGCCACCCAGGTCCGGGCTTCAGGGCAGAGCCACAGCGAGTTTTCCTGACTGCAGATCTGATGGATTCCATTTGAGCTTCCCTTGCAGTAATCAATACCATACGAAAATATTTCACGGAAAAATCCAGCCCCTCCTGGAGTAAATTGCCATGCAGGCTTCTCGTGAGTTGATTTCGCGTCTATTTGTAAGAGCGAGCTGATTGAGTCTCTCGGATTTGGGGTCTGACGTTCGGGGCTGGGGGTGGGATGAATATGACTGATGCTCAGTGCCTTAGACCGGGCTGTCCCAGGTGGAGACTCTGGGACAAGAATTGGAGAGCAAGTGATTTATTTGGGAGGTGATTCCAGGAAACACTGGCTGGGAGCAGGAAGTGAGAGTGGGAAGGCAGGAGAGGCGTTCGGGACGTGTTATTAAGCCTGCTCGTTCAGAGGACAGCTGGACTTCACCCCCACGGAGAAAGTCTGGGAGGCGGTGCCCCCGGAGCCAGGGACACCAACTCTGACAAGTCATTCTTTGGGGGCTACTGCAGGGGGTGTTCATTCTCTGGCACTTTCTGCCAGCCCCATGCGGGCAAAGCGGTCTGCTGAGGGTGTGTCCAAAAGCTCTCAGGCAAAGAGAAACAGATCATTGGGTTCCAGGGCTCTGTGCAGGGCACGGTCAGCGCCTGCTCCCCAGTGTGGGGGATGACGAATGACACTCATTAAATGACTCAGACCCTCAGGACAGAACATAGGGACACATGTTTTGAAAGCCCATCCTTTTGAATTTTCCTTTCCTTCCAACAGGAAAGTCTCAGTTTGTGCTAATAGGGCTTAGCGGTGAGAGCCCGTGTAAGACAGGAGGAATGACCGCGGCTCCCTCCTGCGTGTCCCCAGGGCCTCCTCAGGTGACAGGACAACCAGGGTGCTCAGCCCAGGGAAGGATAACCAGGGTGGGACTGGGGGCCCACTCGGCAGGGGGTGAGGCCTCGTCCTCTCTTAGCCGGCCCCGTCTGTGGCCACATGGAGCCTGCGGGGCTCCGGTCCCCCACTCTGTGTCACACCGGAGATAGTCCGCGCCGGTGGCTGGGGGTGCCAGGCGCCCATCTCTGGGTCGGGTTTGGGGAACCACCAGAGGCCTAAGCAGGAGGCCCCGGGGGTGGCCGTGTGGCTGTGGAGGGAGGAGCAAGGGTGGGGAGGAGGAAAATGTACCTAGACCTCCTCTAATCTCTCTTGTCCTGCCAGCGGAGGAGTGAGGCCCAGCACATTCCCTGGGCTGCTCCCTAGCTGGGCATGGTGGCCAGCGGGTCTGGGGAGTAGGGGCAGGGGCAGAGTCTGCAGACCCTCCCTCCAGAGCTGAGGCCGTGTGTGTGTGTGTGTGTGTGTGTGTGTGTGACAGTGGTCTGAGCACTTCACCTGTATTTTATGTTGGTAGTTTTTTTTTAACGTTTATTACTTACTTTGAGAGAGAGAGAGAGCTGGGGAGGAGCAGAGAGACCGAGGAGAGAGGACCCCAGGCAGGCTCCACACTGCCAGCACGGAGCCTGATGCAGGGCTTGAGCTCACGAACCGTGAGATCATGAGATCATGAGATCATGAGATCTGAAACCGCGAGATCTGAAATCTAGAGTCGGATGCTTAACCAACTGAGCCACCCGGGCGCCCCTGTTCGTATCTTTATTTAACAAATACTTGTGCTTGCCCTGTGGAGGCACTATTCTCATTGTTTTACCAAAACAAAAAACATTTTAAGGCATTTAATCATTAAACCTCCCAATCCTCACAAGAACCTCAAGGGGAGACACCATCCTTGTTTCGATCTGCAGACAGACGGTTGGTGACTCACCCAGGGTCCTAGAGGCAGCGAGTGGAAGGGCCGGTGGGTTGACCAGCCATCGCGTTCCCGAGTCGGGCTCCTCCCCGTGATGCCTGGTTTCATCATGCTGATAAAAGGCTGTGGGTCAATTACGCATATTACCCAATTTACAGATGGAAAAATGGAGGCACACAAGGGTTAGCAATTTCTCAGCTCGGAAGCGGCCCAGCCAGGACCCAGCCCAGCCTGCAGGCCCAGGCCCACACGGTAACCACCTGGCCATCGGCCCATGGTAATGAGCCCTTTGAAAGACGGTGAGTCACTTACCTTGGCTGTGCCTCAGTTTCCTCATTTGCCAAGCTGGGCCCTGGTAATCCTGCCCTACTGACTCACGAGGAGTGGTGAGAGAAGGGATCAGGGCCAAGGCTCCCAGAAGCTTCCATCAGGGAGGCGCCCTGGCCTGGGAGGAAGCTGGTCTTGGCCGGCTCTGCCCCAGCGCCCCGGGTGCCCGTGGCCGTCCTTCTCTCCCCGTCACCTGCGTTTCCCCACCTGGAGCGGGGGTGGCCCGGGGTGTGAGCTCGGCCTCGTCAAGCTCCGCCTGCCCAACCGTCCGGCTCGTCCCGATGGGCTGCCCGTGGTGACCATCCAGGAACTGGGTCACTGGGGACAGCACACCCGGCGATCCCAGGCTCGTTCCGGGGATGTGCACCCGGGCCAAGCCTGGCTCTGGCTCTGGGTGGTCCCTGTGGTCAGATCGCCGCGCAGAGGTCCTTTGTGCGGAGCGGCACAGACCCTGGTGGAACTCGGGCTCTCGGAGGCTCGTCCTGAGGGTCACTGCACAAGGCATCCAGCCCCTGGGTTCGGGCGCCCCGGGCCAGGCCAGCTTCCGTTCGTCTCCCCGAGTTCTTCTTTGAGGCGGTGCTCGGAACAGGGCGTCGCTCACTCGTTCAATTCGTTCATTCACCGGCTCCTCACGGAGCAACTCCCGGGGGCCGGGCACCTTTTCAGGCACCGAGGCTACCGCTGCGTGTGGAACAGACCGAGGCCCGGTTCTCATGGAGCTGACCTTCCAGTGGAAGGGGAGGGGGCAGTGAACGTTAAGGCCCACCTCCCACGTGCAGTCACAGAGACATGCACATGTGTGTGTGTGCACACAGATATGTAAATGGAAACGCATGTATGCACACACACATGCACACATACGTATATGTACACAGCTGTTATATGGTATTAAAGATGTTCAAAAATCAGGCAAAGTATTGGGATAGAGACTTCTGGGGAGCTACTTTAGGTTGGGGTTGCTGAAAGTCCTGTCTGTGCTGTACCATTTGGGCCAATGCCTGAAGGAATTAGAGGAACCTTCCGTGTGTGAATCTGGAGGAAACATGTTCCAGATAGTGGAAACAGCATGTGCAAAGGCCCTGCGGTGGGAGCATGTTCTAGGAAGGTTAGAGTGGAGCGGGCAAGGGGAGAAGCCAGACTTCATAAGAAGTAAGGGCTTATAGGGCACGGAAGAGAAATTTTGGTCACGTTCTGAGAGACATGGGATGTGACTTGAGACTTGCCCAGAGGACTTTATAGATTTTGCCTTGATATTTGAAAGGATTCCTCGGGCTCCCTGTGGAGGGTGAACAAGAGTCAGGGCAGGAGACCAGTGAGGAGGCAGCTGCGCTGGAGACAGTGGATGCTCAGACCATTCATGGAGGAGGTGGGGAGGTGATCAAATTCTGGCCAGAGTTACAGATGAAACCAACACGAATTGATTTAATTAAGAACGGCCACGTCCTTCCTAAAATTCCATCTGTGAAGTTTCCAGGGCAGTTTTGACTTTTTCTTTTAAAGACTCAGCCTGCATTTTGTTCTAATGGCTGGGGTTCATTCCCCCGAAGGATGGGGAGTCCCGCAGTTAAAGGATGAATGGATGAACTTTCCATCAGCACCCAGAGTGCCCCAGGCCCACGAAGGAGATTTACTGTGGCAGCCACCTGTCCAGATGGGTTTGTCGGGAAGTACCACATCTGTTAAGGGGATTTTGAATGTTAAAGAGGGATATCAATTGCGGGAAGGAAATTACTGAGTCTTCAAATACCATCGACTGGGAAAAAGACGGATGGGGCTTTTATGGACGTGTAGTTTGTCCCAATAAAATAAAACATCTTAAAACCTGTCTTTACTGGCATCGAAGTGTTGCAGTGTCGTCTAACAGAGCAGTTTACATGTCACTGATGAGTTTCTTAAAAACGGAAACCAAGACAGCGGTTTCACCCAGCTCTCTGGCTTTCTAAAGCAACTAGAACGAAAATATACATTTATTTAGACAATGAAATCTACAAAGCACCTACTAAGGGCACAGCACCTTCTGAGGGCCATGAAATCCACAAAGCACCTGCTAAGGCCACTAAGGGCTAAGGAGAGGAGAAGTGGATCAGGTTTCGTTCTCAGCAGGCACCTGGCTGGCGGGGGGCCGTGAACAGGGACCTAAATTAGCACGCGGGGAGCCGTGGGTTAGTGCAGTGAGAAAGTTCCGAGGTTCCGAGAAGGGAGAGGTTGCTGGGTGCTGGGGGACCAGAGACGGCTTCGGGAAGGGGATGGCGTGTCAGTCGGCTTGCTTTCGCTGGCATGTGATGAAACTCCTAACAAATGTGGCCGACGCTATAAGAAAATTTGTTATTTCCCACCACAGCATCCACTGGTTAGGTACACTTGAGAATGGCTTGATTCAGCGGTGATACACCACCACCAGCTTCTCTGTTTGGCCATCTGCTGCTGTCAGTTCCTCTCTTGGCCACAAGATAGCCGCCATCAGCAACGGGGGCCACGTGTCTCCTGGTCCTGGTGGCACTCGGAGAGAAACCTCGGTGAGTGATGTACGCTCTCCCTCCCATACAACGGGCCAGCTCTGCCCACGTGCCCACTCCGGACCACTAACAACCTCCGGGGGATTGCAATACACTCATAACCACAGACTAATCAGGGTGACCCTGGAGCCGGGGCTCGGGGCAGTGTCTCCTTGAGCCAAGGGGCTGCACGGGGCCCGGTTGGACCCCAGGGCAAAGTTGAGCTTTGTCTGGAAAGAGGAACGTGGGAAGGGAAATTGGTTAGGCAGCCGCCTGAGCGGGGCACAGGCGGGTCGGTGGGCTTTTAGACTAGAAAAGACCCCAGGGCAAAGTTGGACCCCAGGGCAAAGTTGGACCCCAGGGCAAAGTTGGACCCCAGGGCAAAGTTGAGCTTTGTCTGGAAAGAGGAACGTGGGAAGGGAAATTGGTTAGGCAGCCGCCTGAGCGGGGCACAGGCGGGTCGGTGGGCTTTTAGACTAGAAAAGACAACGACAACCACCACCTCAATTTAATAATCATAATAAAGGTGGGCGGTAGTGATGAGCACTTTTTACAATCCGTTCGTTGCACTTAGGGCGTTCAATCCAGAGTCGGATCTCTCCCACCCAAAGCCCCTCATCCGACTCAGCTGACTATCTGAAGCGTGAACGCGTAGCGAAACCTACCGCTTGGGACCATCGGCTCCTCTCTGAAATGCCTCTTTACTGAAAGTCACCGGTTTTGTTCCCAAACCTGTTTCCTCCAGATGTGAATTATTTACAAATATGTGAGAAGAGCAAAAAGCTGAAAAAGAGGTTGGAGAAAATATCCAGAAGGGCACGGCCCCTACCCGCCCCCCCCCCCTCCCCGCCAATAGTAGCTGCTAGACACACATGTGGCTACTGAGCGCTTGAAACGTGGCTGGTGGGACCGAGAGACTGACTTTTTGACGGTGTATACGGTTGATTAATTTATTAAAGATAGACACGTGATTCAGTTATTGAAAGACTTTAAAATACATTTGGGGCCAGTTGTTTATATGAATCTTTGAACCGTAAATGCCCCGAAATCTAAATGAAGATCGAGTGTTTCTGATAAACCTAGAGATGCATTGTGAGTCTATGATACACACCAGATTTTGACGATTTATATGAAAAAAATGCAGACTATCTTAATTTTAATATTTATTATGTGTAGACGTGATATCTCAGATATGTTTAGTGAAATCAGAGATACCGTTTAAATTAATGTCATCTGTTTCTTTTTTCGTTTTCTTTCCTAACGTAGCTACTAAAACCTTCAAAACTGGGGCGGCTGGGTGGATCAGTCAGTTAAGCAGCTGATTCTTGATTTTGGCTCAGGCCATCATCTCGCGGTTTGTAGCATCGAGCTCCATGTTGGGTCCTGCGCTGATAGCTTGGAGCTTGCTTGGGATTCTCTCTCTTCCTCTCTCTCTGCTCCTCCCCGGCTCGTGCTCTCTCTCTCTCAAAATAAATAAAGTTACAAAAATAAAAACTTCAAAATTGCATGTGTGGTTCACGTCGGATTTCCGTTATTTCTGCTGGCTAGGATTCTGGAAGATTCTGCCCTCAGATCGCTGTGCAAGCCAGCATTCCGTGTGAAATAAATCAAAACTGAACATTGTATGATTATACAAAAGGAAGGAGACGATGAGAGAATCCAGTAACAGACTCACACTAAAAAAAAGGTCTTGTCTCTGTCATAAAAATCTTCACCAATCAATGGACACTTACGTGTTTCTGTTAACTTGTGTAAGGATGTGACCGTAATTTCTTTTTTTTTAATTCCTCAGTTGAGCCAGTGTAGTTTTGTTAATGGACCCATGGCCAGTCCCGGTTGTTTTGGATAAGAGGGCTCCTCTTGGGTTTTAGAGCAGCCCGTGGAGGTCAGTGCAGGTACGATGATTCCCACTTTAGAGATGGGGAAAACTGAGGCTCCAGGAGGGAGAATAATGTGCTGAGGATCCCACAGACGGGGCGTCAAGGGAAAGGGCGGACTCGAGTCCTGACCTACCTGACATTGTCTCAGGCTTACTTTCTTCCCACCCCCATGCTGCTTGGGTCCTGGACACAGGGCTCTGGCTGTGAGTGGAGTAAGCCAATGATGACTCACGACACAACAGAATACTGCTTCCTTGGGGATTTTGTCAGTGTCTCTAACCCAAAGGCTTTAAGGAGATTAGGACTCATTTTGGGGAATTCTCAGATTGTTATCCTGAAGCAGCAATGATCAGGGAACTGAGTGCCCGCTTCCCTTGATGGCTTTAAGTACGTGTGTGTTATAGACTGTAAGTTTGTGTCTCCCAAACCCAGATGCTGAAGTCCTGATCTCAGTGTGATGGTGTTTGGGGGTGAAGCTTTGGGAGGCAATTAAACCACGAGGGTGGAGCCCCCAGGATGGGATTAGTGCCCTTATAAGAAGAGACCCCGGGGGCGCCTGGGTGGCTCAGTCGGTTGAGCATCTGACTTCGGCTCAGGTCACGATCTCACAGTTTGTGGGTTCGAGCCCCGCGTCGGGCTCTGTGCTGCCAGCTCAGAGCCTGGAGCCTGTTTCAGATTCTGTGTCTCCCTCTTTCTCTGACCCTCCCCCACTCATGCTCTATCTCTCTCTCTGTCTCTGAAAAATAAATAAATGTTAATAAAATAAAATAAAATAAAATAAAATAAAATAAAATAAAAAGAAGAGGCCCCGAGGAGAAGAGAACAAGCTTCCACGTTCTCTGCTTTGCAATGTGAGGATACAGCGAGGAGGTGACTGCCTGTAAGACAGGAGGCGGGTTCTCGTCAGGGGTTGTATTGGCCAGCACTCTGACCTTGGACTTCCCAGCCTCCAGAGCTGTGAGAAAAGATTCATTCCAGCAGCCCAAGCTGACGAGGACTCCTTGGTCCCTTCCTCCCTCCCCTGGTTGACAACTTGGGTGCATCCTGAAGCTGCTCAGACTCGCTTAGCTCCAAGAACAGGTGCATCACCCAGGAAGCAGAATCCACTCCAGGATATATCAACACCCAGTCTCACAACCAATCTGATCGTCTCCTGTTGTGAATTCCCTCCCAGGTTCTGCTTCCAAATGTCCCTCTCCTCTCAGGTGGGGTTGGCGGTCGTGGGCTTGCGGATCCTTCCGGCACTCTCTTTAGAATGACTCGGTTCCGACGCCCCCAGCTTCGGGAGTTCAGCCACATTCCAAGTCCCTCAGAAAAGTCTTGCTCAATCCCACTGCCCCGGCTTCACTGCCTTGGAGGAGTGGGACTTTTTCCAGGGAAGAGCGATGTCGGTGGCTGGGGCTGTCACCGCCGCCCCTCCTCCACCAGCGAGGGCACAGTCAGCGGGCGGTCAGCGGGCGGCCAGCGGCCAGCGGTGCGCCCTGGACACCGGCTGTTCGGCCCTGCGGTCACGGGCCCCAGGGAGTGTGGACCCCTGTCCCACCCACCCTGCTCCTCTGAGACATGTGGCTCCTGATCGGGCCGTGAGACCGCGTCCAGGAGAGGGGTAAGCGAGGTCACGCACAGGAGCTCTCAGGGCCCCAGTCCCCACACGAGGTCGGGGCCCTGAGTCAGCCCACTGTCGTCAGCGGGTCGCCAATCGGGGTCACAGACGAATCGGGTCGAGAGGCCGCCCTGGAATCAGGGCTTCAGGTGTAGGAGGAGAGATTTCTGCAGGAACGCTTTGAGATTTAGCCTGCAATGGCAGCTTTCCTTCCAATCCCTCCCAAGGGACAGGCCACGAAAGGTTGATTGTCCTTAAACCGGGCGCAGAAGGGGCCGCGGGGAGGGATGGTGGCCTCGCCCCTGAGATGCGCCCACTCCGCCAGCTGCCAGACACAGATGGACGTTCCAAAGCTCTGGGCTCGGGCCCGGCTGCCTTTTCTCCTTCTGCTTCTTAATTAAAAACAAAAAATATCCCGAAGCCTCCGTTACTACGGATTCCCCGACGCTCTGCTGTGGGCTGATCTTCAGGAAAAAGCACAGTCTTTCTTAAGTGTTTCTCTTCTCTGCGTATCCACCCTCTATGATCTTGAGACCAGAGAGAACACGTGTTCTCACTCAGTGCTGGAAAATGTTCATTCTTAAATCTTCCTTCCTCCCTCCTCCCTCTCTTTCTGGCTAGTGTTTCTTTTTCTCCTTGAGGGCAATGGATTATGAATTCCCCGGAGGCGGTAAAGCAGGTTTGAAATACGACGGTGCTGTTATTACGAACGTCCCCGATGATAAAGGCGTGCCCCTCCCCCTCCCCGATCCTGGGCCACTGTGACGCATCCTCTCTCAGACGACCGAGTCCAGCCACTTTGAACACTTGCAGAAGACAGCATGGAACCAGCCTGGCTGGATGAAGGTCTTTCACGAGCAAGCGGAGAAGAAAGCTCTAGAAAGAAAGAAGCATGTCTGGGAGGGGCCTGGGAGGTTACATCTGTTTGCACCTCAGTCCCATCTTTGATACCTTTATTCAATAAACATTTATTTATTATTTTTTTTACATTTTATTTATTTTTGAGACAGAGCACAAGTGGGGGAAGGGCAGAGAGAGAGAAGGAGACACAGGATCCGAAACAGGCTCCAGACTCTGAGCTGTCAGCACAGAGCCCCACACGGGGCTCGAACTCACAGACCGTGAGGTCATGACCTGAGCCGAAGTCGGACGCTTAACTGACTGAGCCACCCAGGAGCCCCACAAAATAAACATTTATTAAGGAATTTCTATGTACCAGACTCTATCCTAGGCATTGGGTATGCAAGGACAGGGTCCCCGTACACAGAGAGGCCACATCTAGGAGGCAGGGACAGAAAATGGGTGATGAAGCCAATAAGTGATGTCATTTCAGACTGTACTCAGTAGCAGAAGATAACGTGTATTGATGTGACAGTGAGGGACAGGGGGCTGCTCTCATTAGGGATGGCTGTCTGTGAAAAGTTGAGACCTGAAGGAAGGAATACAGCAAGCAGGTGTATGCTGGAAGCATGAACAAAAACGTGGCTCATCCGTACAACAGAACATTACCGAGCCTTAAAAAGAAAGGAAAATCTGGGGGCGCCTGGGTGGCGCAGTCGGTTAAGCGTCCGACTTCAGCCAGGTCACGATCTTGCGGTCCGTGAGTTCAAGCCCCGCGTCAGGCTCTGGGCTGATGGCTTGGAGCCTGGAGCCTGTTTCCGATTCTGTGTCTCCCTCTCTCTCTGCCCCTCCCCCGTTCATGCTCTGTCTCTCTCTGTCCCAAAAATAAATAAAAAACATTGAAAAAAAAAAATTTAAAAAAAAAAAAAAAAAAAAAAAGAAAGGAAAATCTGATGCATGCCGTCACGCGGATGAATCTTGAGAACATGATGCTAAGTGAAATACACCTGTCACCAAAGAACAACTACTGTTTGATCCCACTTAGGTGGGGTGCTTAAAGCAGCCAAATTCATAGGCACAGAAAGCAGAATGGTCAGGGGAAGGGGGAAAGGGGAGCGGGGAGAGCTTGTTCAATGGGGACAGAGGTCTGGTTTTGCAAGGTGAAAGGCGTCCTGTTGAGGACTGGTGACGAAGATAACATCATGTTGTGAAAGTGCTAATGCTGCTGAATTGTACACTTAAAAGTGATAAACGGAAGTGATGTTTATTTTCCTGCAATGAAAAAGAAATGATCCGAAGACCATTCCAGGCTTAGGGAGCAGCAGGAGCAAAGGCCCTGTGGCAGGGATGGGTTTGGCACACTTGAGACACAGAAAAGAGCCCACTGCTCTAGGAACGAAGCGAGTAGTCGGTTGGAGAGTGGGCGGAACTGCGACTGGAAAGACGGGCAGGAGCCAGAGCTTGTAAGTTTGGATTTTATTTTATAGATGTGAAGAAAAGAGTCCCAATAATTTGCCCGGGGTCAAATAGCCAGTAAACAGCCACGGCAGGAAGTGCTAGTGGTCTTCCGTAAGCTTAGTGTCCCCCACTGCTGATTATCACTGTGTGTATTGTCACCCAGAGTGAGGACTATGTTTCCCAGCTTCCCTTGCAACTAGGCACGGCCGTATGACTTAGTCCTAGGCAGCGTGAAGGAAGGGGAAGTATTGTGGCCAACTTCGGGGACATGTCCTTAAAGGGAGGGGGCATTCCCTTCTTTGTCTTTTGTGCCTTCTTGCCACTGGAATGTCAATGTAATGGCTGGAGTTTCAGCAGCTCTCTTGGACCCATGACACATGTGAGGGGGTGGCTGGTGACTTTGGACTGGGGGGCTGGGAGGCTTTTCGAGGAGGGGCCGCTTGATCTGCCTTGTCTGATGAGGAGGAGGCAGCCGGGGCCAGGCCTATTCAGGGACGGTCACTCCTGGCAGAGGAGCCTGGGGCGGGACACGTCTGAGGGACGGAGGACACGGCAGTGTGGGGCAGGGCGGCGGGTGTGAGGGGCAGCGTGGGCAGAGCCGGGGCCTGAGAAGAGCAGGGTCTGACCCACCCGCCCCCCGAGAGGGGCGCTAGAGGGCTTGACCAGAGAGGTGCCGGGCCAGGAAGGGTTGCTCGAGGAGGCATGTGCTCCGCAAAGCGCAGAGCGGGGCCCGTCTGAGGGACGCGGGCTAGCGCCTGCCTGGCTCGGGGACATGGCCGGCCGTTGGTGGCGATGAGGCGGTGGCCACAGAGCATCCTTCTCAGGCTGCGGCTCTGCAGGGAGGGGTCTGGCCCAGGAGACGAGACTGATCCCAACAGGAACACACGTGGAGCCGACGAGGCCAGAGGCGAAGGTCATCGGCGTGTCGTCAAATGCACTCCTGACGACGACGACGATTCAAACCCTCGCGTCCTGTGGGCGGGCGCTGCTGAGCGCCTTCCTGATACTCTCGGCTTTAATCTGTCCGACGGTCCTATGCACCAGGGACTGTCATTATCCTCGTTTACAGATGAGGAAACGGAGGCAGGGAGAGGGTAAACAACTTGCCGAGGTCACACAGCGGGTGAGCTGCGGGCTGCGACCGGAGCACAGACGATCTGCCTCCGGGACCGTGCTCTCAGGAGCTCCCTTGGGATGTCCCGTCCACCTGCACGGGGAACCGCACACGAGCGGGTTCACTCTGTGACCTGCTTAGATGAAATGTCTTGGCGTTCCGACATCCGGCCTCCAAAAGTGCAACAGGAAGACCGTTTGTCCCCTTTCCAGACGCCATCCTTCCCCCTGTGACCTCCCGCCCTCTGCTCAGACTCGGACCCACCGCCCCGGCTAAGACGAGCAAACACCCGAGTTCCCAAGAGCCTGGGAAAAGGGCTGGCGTATCGGCAGGTGTGGGGCCCGGGCGTCCGTCTCCAGGCGAGCACGGACAGATCTGTGGCCTTGCGACCCAAGATGGACCGCGCTCAGCTTCACGGGACACGTGGGGATCCACCGCAGCGGGAAGGTGAGGGGCTTTGAGCCATGATTCCTGGGTGGAGACGTTTCTCCTCGCTCACACGAGCCCACAAGACCAGAGATTGTAGCAAAGACGGCCCTTCCCGGGAGGCCGGGTTGCGGCTGAACGTGAGCCAGACGTTCTGCTCTGTTCTGTGCAGCCAGACCCGCCCGCGGCCGGGCTGGAGCAGCCATCCGAGGCTTGTCCCCGACCTGCTCACCAGAAACGCACGCCAGGGACCCGAGGAGCTCGGCAGCGATTCGATCCGTGCGTGACAACGATGGAAACGCAACTTCCGGGGATCAGGCAGTTAGACGCTCACAGAGCGTGAGGCCTACGGTTGGGTGCCCTTTGCGGAACAGAATCCTGTCGTTTGGGCATTGCGGGCTGCACGGCGCGTCTCTACGGCACGGCGAACCCTGCTGCCCTGGGTTGCCCTGCATGCCCGTCACCTGGACACAGAGCTCGCGGGAGAGCTGGGTCCTCCTTAGTCCCGGGGAACTTACAGCGGTGGGTGCCTCCTGCCCCCCATCTGTGAGGTCACACAGCCCGGGTCAGCCCCTCGGAAGCTCACGTCCTGGGTGAGATCTTCCTGGCCTTGGGGCCGATTAGCATGTGATGGTCTGAGGGGTCCTTGCACACAGGGGCAGGGTGGGCCAGGGGCAGGGGCGATCCTTGGTCCGGTCCTGCTTCTTGAGAGGTGAGTCGTCAGCCACATCCCGCTGGCACCGGTGCTGAAAACGGCAATATTTCCCCAAACTCAGCTGCACCTGTGGAGGCGAGAACACAAGGCAGCCTATTTTTAGCAGGTGACAGACTGCTGGGCCCGGAGACCACGCATTCACTCGGGAGCTGTAATTAGCCTCTTGCTGAAAGGGTGGAGTTTCGAACCCGATGCAGGTGACAGCCCCGGCCGGGGGGGGGGGGGGGCCCTCACCTCGGCACCTGTCTCCGGTGTCTGGCCTGGGGAGGGGCCGGCTGCACCCGGGAAGGCCCCGGGGTTCCCGGGAGTCCCAGGAAGGCGGCAAAGGCCCCTGTGGGTGACGTTCCCCGTCAGCGCTCCCTGCCTCGTTCCTCCTGGCCGGTCCGTTTGCAGAAGGCTCGATCCAACGCCCGGATGTAAGCGCTGTCGTCCCACCGGGATGACCTGGCCAGGGGGATAAACAGGGCCTGTCATGCCGGTGTCGGCTTTGCAGGACATCTGTCCCCCACTCACGGCTGCCCTGTCGGGGGACGGGACGGGGTTGGCGAGCTGTGGCACAGACTGCGGGGCCCTCCCCACGGTTCCCCTCCGTGTCCCTCACAGTAGCAGGGAAGCCGGCTGCCTGGAAGAAAGACCACGTTTCCCTTGTGACCTTAAGGTGGCCACTGGGGTGTGAGCACCGCCTCTCTCTCTCTTTCCATTGGCTGGGAGAGAACGAGAATGCAGGGTTAGGTGGTGGAAGGACCTCAGTTTCCTTAGTTGTACAGTTGGTAGGTAACTGTGCCCGCCTGCCTCCTCCGGTTTCTATGAATTAGAAATGTTTTCAATTGCCAAATTACAAAGAAAACCCACAGGTCAAGGCAAAAAGGGGCTTATTGGCTCAGGCAAGTGGAAGTTTCCAGAAAGAGCTGCCTCAGGCCCTGACTTAGGAAGAAGTGAGAACCGAAGGGAGGACTTCTTTAACAAGATAAACCTTGACTCCATCCAGAGTTCCCAATAATCGATTAGCTTCTGCGGTATGTGGGGGGGGGGGGGGGGGGCGGTGTCCCACCAGTGATGGTGACAGGGACAGTCAAGCTCGAGGAACATAGCGGACAGGTGGGGGATGGACAGCGCTGTCTCTGCCCCCCCCGGCTGTGGAAACTCACGGAAGGAGGGAAACACTCTCCCGTTTGTCCTGGGCCCGGGGCCGCACTTCGAGGGGCGCCTGCTGTTTTCCCAGGACGTTTGCCCGGAGCGCGCGGGCTGGCGGGGCCCAGAGCATCTCCAAGGAGGCCGGGCTGGGGGCTGGCGGCCGGCTCGGGCCCCGCATCCGTGGGAAGTAAGTCCGAGGCCGTCCCCGGGGGTCTCCGCGATTCGGGGCTGACATCTGCGCGGCCCCTCCGTCCCCACCCCCCGCCTCTGCCAGCGGAGTCCTCTCCGCACCTGTCACGCGCTTCCGGCTCCTGCGGGAGTCCCGCAGGCGCGCGGGGCTCGGACTCCTCCTTGTCCCTCCTCCCCCAGATTCCACGCCACAGGCCGCTGGGATGGGCACACACGCAGGCGACTGGGTGATTTTGTGGATGCCCCGGTCCCCTGGCCACGTCTGCCAACTCCAGCGTCAGGAGGTGCAGCCTAGCGCCCCCCGAAGCCCCTTCTCCCTCCTCCCCCCCAAACTGCTGCCCACCATCCACGCATAGCTCCCCAGCGCCTGCTGTGTGGCCTTCTTCCAGCCTTGGGACCACACGGGCACCCCTGAGCAGCTTTTCGAGATCATTTCCCGCACTACGGTAGCTCCTCTCTCTCATCCCCGCTGGTGACGGGTGTTTTCTCCCCGCGACACTCGCCAGGATGATCACGGCCACTCCCCGGCTGTCCGCTCTACGCCAGCATTGCGCCTGGGCCTTTCCCGCGTGAGCTCACTTCTCTGCACGAGGGCCCCATGAGGTGGGGACTGTTTTCCCATTTTACAGAGGAGAAAACTGAGGATGGGGCAGGAGAAGGGACTTGATTGGGCCAGGGGGTGGGGGGTGGGGTTTGCGGAATGTGGTCTCATCCCAGCCCAAGCTCCTGACCGTTGCGCACTGTTTTCCCTGTTTTCTTGAGACATAATTGAAATGTAATATTATATTAGCTTTTGGTTCCATCGTAATGATTTGATGCATGTGTACATTGCGAAGTAATCAGCACAAAAAGCCTAGTTAACATCCACCAGCACGCATAGTTACAACAAGTGGGTTTTTTTCTCCCGTGATGAGAATTTTTAAGTTCTACAGCTGGAAGTTTGGACGTTTTGACTCCCTTTACCCGTTTCACCAACGCCCCCCTCCCAACCGTTTACCTAATTTTAGTTACCCGCTGGCTATTAGCTCTGTTTTCCCCACATTCATACATCAGCAGGATGCTCCTTTATTTAATATTTTTCTTTAAATAAATCTATTTTTGTTTTCACCAAAAAATTGTCACTTGAAAGAAAATTATGTCAGCGTCTCTTGCTGGAAAAAGGATGGTAACCATAGAAATAAACACAACGAGCCTGGACAGAGGGGCTGCATTCTGCTGTGAGCCCAAGGCCTGTTCCTTCTTTGTTGCAAAGGATGACGAGCTGGGCCCAGAGAGGGGCTAAGGGCAGATTAGCAGCAAATCGCGAGGGTGTCTTCGAGGGAATCGGAAGAAGTGGAGAGGAACCGCTGTAGGATTCAGTGTCACCGGACACCACATCCATCGGCCCTGTCGTCACCTCATGTTTGCCATTTGGGAGGCCCTGGTAGGGAGGAGGGGCTGGGCAGCGTGGGAGAGGAGCCTTCCAGGGGTGCGGGAAGGGGGACAGCAGCATCGCCCAGGCCCGAGAAGAGAGGAGGCCGGATGAGCAGTGTGGAGAGAGGGCAGAGGAGGCTGGAGGTGGGCAGGAAGGGGCCTGAGGCCACGGTCAGGAATTCCAAGGGTGACAACGGGGAGCCACTATGAGGGTGACATAGCCGGGGGTGGAGGGGTCAGGTGGGTGCCGTTGAAGTCCACGTGGCCCTGGGAGAGAAGGGATAGAAGACAACCGAGCCAGATGGGACAGCATGTGACCCAGGGGCCTGTTCCATTGTGTCACCTGCCCCCTCCCTCTGAACCCCGAGACGCTCCTCCCCAGCAGGTGCCCAATGCATCCTTCTGAGGCTGAGCTTGAGGGATAAGTGGAGACTTTGAGTCTCCATCTGCTGAACCCACATGCCAGTCTCTAGGCAGGCACCCCGGAGCCAGCTCAGGGAAGGGGGTGCAGTGACGGTCAGCGACAACCCCACCTGTCCCCTGTGAGGTGCCCGGGATTGGATTTCTGAAGCCTCGCCAGCCCTGAGAACCGCCCTGCTCCCCGGGGCCAGGGACCCTCTCCACCCACCTGCCGCTGCTGCTCGGATCGAATCCATTGACTCCCGGTCTCTCAGCCCCTTCCCTGAAACGCGAAAGATGTGATGATTTCAATGATTTACTTATCTCAGTCAATAGGGTCGTGTTAGAAGTGATTTCCCTTAATAATTCAGGCTCTCTAAAGAACAATGGAAATACTATAAGACGAATTGAGCCACTGTAGAGAGGAGGCCCGAAGCACAGGGCTGGGGTCTCTAAATTACCTACCCAGCTGGGTGGTCCTCTAGGGCACAGGCCAGGCCTCCTGGATTTAGCTGTAGGTGGGGAGTATTGATAGAGAATCTTTGCCACATGGAGTCACATTGAAAACAAAGTGGCCCTGACCTTCCGGGAGGCCACGGTCTAGGGCTGGGGGCTGGGGCGTGTAGAGCAAGGCCTCACAGCACTGCAGCATGATTTTGGCTTCATAGAAAGAGGACTAGACGATGTTAGGAGCAGAGTGGAGGTGAGTGAGGGAGGTGAATGCACACCAGACAGAAGTTATTTGATGCTTAAATATAATTTACAAATCACTCCTTTTTTTCATGTGCTGTTTTTTTGTGGGGGGGGGGCGTACAAAGGAAGCCCTCACGGAATTGAAACAAAAGATTTTTGCGGGCTATACTCTGATCATAATCTAATGACATTAAAACAAATAATAAAGAGATATCCACGCTGGGAATACTCTGTATCCTGGCTATAGCAATGCTTACCCTGGTGGACACGTTGGTCAAAGCTCGCTGGGCTGGGTACTTAAGACGGGGGCATTGTACTGGAAGGCTTCCTTTCCCAAATAACTCCCGGATCAAAGCAGAAATCAAAACTAAAATGATATTTGTAGAAAACGGTGAAAGGGAGAAGAGTTCGTGTCTGAACCGGGGACATAGCCAAGCTGGACTTGGAAGAAAATGTGTGGTCCTAAATGCCTGCATTATTCCAGAAGAAGGAGTACCGGTAAAGGCAGTTAGCTCTTTAAAAATGGCGGGGAGGGCGCCTGGGTGGCTCAGTCGGTTAAGTGTCTGACTTCGGCTCAGGTCATGATCTTGCTGTGGGTTCGAGCCCCGCGTCGGGCTCTGCGCTGACAGCTCGGAGCCGGGAGCCTGCTTTGGATTCTGTGTCTCCGTCTCTCTCTGCCCCTCCCCTGCTCGCACTCTGTTTCTCTCTCTCTCTCAAAAAATAAATAAACATAAAAAATTTAAAAAAAAAATCATAAAACTAGGGGGGGAAAGAGGAACAAAATAAACCAGGACAAAGCAGGGAGAGGGAACTAATAAGGATAAGGGCCCAAATCCAAAACGCACACGGTCAGCATCTAGAAGATGAGTTTTCAGAGGAGCTAGGGAAGTAGGAATGCAGGTTAGGAAATGCAGTTTTCCATTTCAGGAGCCGGAAGGTTCTTGTGCAGGAGAGCGGTGTGCCGGGAGCTGGGTGCGGTGGCTCTGACCCCAGCCTAGCAAGCAGCTAGAGGCAGGGAAACTAGGGGCTGACCTCCTCCTCCGCCTGGGCTCTAAGTACTTCCTCAACTTTTCTAAACCATCCCGGAGGGTTTGGGTGCTAGCCCTGCCCTGCCTCTGGGATACGCAGGCCAGGGATGAGAGCTTGAGAGGGCGGACGCATCTCCTTAAAGTCCCATCCCGACCAAAGACATCCGAGGTCTGGTAGGGCCCGTGATGAGCTTGTACGCCGTCTGGAGTGGTTGGGACAAGACTGTCTGGACTCCCCATGATGGGAAGGAGCAAGGACAGCGTTGGAGAGGGGAGGGGCAGAGAGAGAGGGAGACACAGAATCGGAAGCAGGCTCCAGGCTCCGAGCTGTCGGCACAGAGCCCGACGCGGGGCTCGAACCCACGAACCGTGAGATCACGACCTGAGCCGAAGTCGGACGCTCAACCGCCTGAGCCACCCAGGTGCCCTGTGTTTTAATTTCATCTTGATTCTACCCAGCTGGGCAGCAAATACTCCAAACCACGGAATGTGGTACGGGAAATCTGGACGGGATGGACTTACTTGTTTTAACCACCGGAGGAAAAGCCACCCGGGAAGTTGGCCGGAGCTTGCAGGAGCTCAGCTCTCGTGAGCGAGAGGGCCAGGCGGCCAACAGTGGGGACGTAGGACACACACGACACCCCGGGATGGCCGCTGTGGCCTGAGCGCTGCTTCCTGGAAGGCACGAACTGGCTAGGACTCACGGGAGGGTGTCATCAGGGCTCAAGGGACAGGTCTGAGCTGGCTCTACAGTTCACGTGTCAGAGAAGCTCCCACCACAAGAGCAAGTAAGTTCCAGTCCCCATTGTCCCAGCTTCCCCGCTCCGCCCCCGGTGCACTTTGCCCCAGTAAGGAAATACATTATGGTTTCTGAAGGCAACTGCTTTGTCTTCCTCCCCTGTGAACAGCCGAGCAAAGAATTAATTTGGAGTTTTGCAATGTCGGGGCCTCTCTCATTAGATTACTCCCACTGTCTCTTGGGAGCCCTGGTAACTTGCTTTAATGATCTCACATCCTTGAAAACTGCTTCATGTGTCTCCCTGCACCAGCAAATCTTCAATCTGTTGGCCACCCGAGGTTCCTTGTCCTTGGCCCGCGCCCCGAGGCCTCGTTCCCTGCCCGTCCCTGTCCTCGACCCTGTTCTCGGCTCCCCATCTTCCCCCACCCCTTGCCGTATCTTCTGTTGTCTCTGTACCCCTTTGCTCGCCGAATCTCCGTGTTCTCTTTTCCTACTAAAAATTCTACCCAACCATACTTGTTTGAACAAAAAAACAAACAAACAACAACAACACGGAAACGACGATGATCCCTATGTTTTTATCAAAAGTCATTGCCCGAGGGTTTACGTTTGGTGGGATGGGAGGGGCAGGCAGTGAGGGATGGTGGGGCCCGCCGTGGCCTGTGCAGTTGAAGTAATGGTGCTTAGCCACTTCCTTCTCAGCAACAAACGTCGAAGAAGGGGACCTTTCCCTCCTTACTGCGGCCCCCTGGTTACACGTGATGCCAGGAGAGAAGTGCACACACCCTCTTAGTCTGCAGAACTCAGGTAAAGCAAGAAGTTTGTTCACTTCAAAGTGAAGACAAAGTTCTATACGAAGAACGCCACCGTGGGATGAATTGTATTGCATCCCAAACCCCCAGAGACTCCGACTCATGCGAATGTCTGTTTTGTTCCCCCGGGTCTCTGGCCTCCTTGTATTCAAAGCCGCAGGAAAGCCCACGGGCAACAGCGTTGGGACTGGGGAAGGGCAAAGCTCAAGGTGACCTTGGGATCGAGCTCTGAAAAGCCCCGCCCCCCTCCTGGGTCAGGCCTGGGGCCGAGGCCGGGACAGAAGATGGAATCTTGTCTTGCCAGGCTCAGCGGGGAGGTGGGCTGGACGTTTCCAGATTGCTGCAGGAGGCGGTACGTGCTTGATCACAGGCTCGGCAGGTTTGGCACAAGGGCTATGTTCAGAGATACAGGAAGGTAAACTAAGTTAGGGCCATGTATCGGTCACCTGTTGCCGTGTAACAAATACCTACTCCCACCCCACCCCAAGTTTAGTAGCTTCAAGCAACACACATGTGCTACCTCGCACGGTTTTTGAGGGTCAGGATTCTGGGAGCAGCTAGCTGGGGTTTCTGGCTCAGGATCTCCAGGAGGCTGCGGGGAAGTCGTGCCCTGGGGCTGCAGTCTTCGAAGGCTGGCAGGAGCTGGAGAAGACTCACTCACGTGGCTGGCGGCAGAGGCTTCACTCCTTCACCACATGGGCCTCTGTGCCACGTGGCTTCAGAGAGAGACAAGTGGAGGGACAGAGACACAGAGAGACAGGGAGAGAAGCTGAAGCCTTTAATCACCTGATGTTGGAAGTGACACTTGGTCATACACACCAAATATGGGAGGGGACAGCAGAGTGTCAGGAGTGGGGGGGGGGACCGTTGGAAGTTAGTACCACAGGCTGGATGTCTCTCTCTTGTTCAGGAAGTATTTATTAAGCCCCCTGCCAGGAGCCAAGCAGCACTGTGCTCTCTGGGGATTCAACAGGAAACAAAACAGACAAGGTCTCTGCCTCAGGGAGTTTGCGTTTTAGAAGAGAGGCAGACAAGATACAAATAAATACGAGCCCCAGCCGTCCAGGACCTGTGAGGCAAGAGGAGGGACAGCCGCATACCTGGACATCGGGTTGGACTGCAGCCGAGGTCGCGGGCCCGGCAGGAGCTGTGGGTGTTGAGGATTGCCGCAGCCCAGCACGGAGGAGGCGAGACATCCACGTCCCAGCTCTCTCTGATCCTGTCCTCAACTTCCGGCCAGTGCTCACCGGGCAGAATCCAGGGGGAGCTGAGGACAGGGAGCCTGCGTGAGGTCGGCGTCCCGGGGCACAGAGCAAGTGGAGAAGGGCGGAGGACCGGCGTGGCCAAGCGGGAATGTAATTGGCATGCGAGATAGAAGGAGAGTGAATGAGCGAGGGGGACATCCCAGGCAATCAGAGAAAGCCACTCTGTGAAGTCACAGCTGAGCTAAGACACAGGGAACGGGGACATCTGGGGGACGTCCCAGTGAGGGCACCCGAGGGCGTGTGAATGTGCACAAGGGAGCAGGTGCTCCTGAGAGGAGTGAGCGTGAGAAGCGAGGCCAGGGATAAAGTCAGAAAGTTAGGAAGATTCTGGACCAAGAGCAGGGCCCTGTGGGCCATGGTGAGGAGCTTGGGTTTGCCTCAGGGGTGGCTGGAGCCACTGGGGAGGGATGTGGTCCAGCGAAGGTTTGAAGGGGTCCGTGTGGCTGCCGTGTGCCATGTGGCCCGTAGTGGGCGAGATGGAGACAGGGGGCCGGTGAGGGGGTTCCACACAATCCCGGGGAGAGATGAGGGCCCCAGGTCCAGGGTGGGACTGCGGAGGTGGGAGGAGAGGTCGGGTTGAGGATGTATTTTGAAAGGAGAGCGGGTTGGATTTGTTGACCAATTGAAAATGATGTGAAAGGGAGAAAAGTCAAGAACAAATCCAAGGTCATGCTGCATAGATCCTGTGGAGATGTGCTCAGAACACTAGAATTTATTAACTATGATTTACAATTAAGACTACCTTGGCAGAGGGGCGCCTGGGTGGCTCAGTGGGTTGAGCGACCGACTTCGGCTCAGGTCACGATCTCGCGGTCCGTGAGTTTGAGCCCCGCGTCAGGCTCTGTGCCGACAGCTCAGAGCCTGGAGCCTGCTTTGGATTCTGTGTCTCCCTCTCTCTCTCTACACCTCCCCAGCTTGTGCCCTGTCTCTCTCTCTCTCTCTCTCTCTCTCTCTCTCAAAAATAAAATAAAATAAACGTAAAAGAGTACGTTGGTGGATACTCTAAGGCGTTCTTTAGAATGTTCTAATGTGGAAAACAAAGTTCAGCAAGGTGGGAGCTCTGAGGCTCACCCCTCGACACATAAAATGTGTACTTTAATATGCACCATGTATCATTAAAGCTGTCCCATGGTGATTTGTGTGGTGGGAAATGACCCGACCGTCCGCTGCAAACCTGAAGAGTGTCCGTGCCAGCGGGGGCGATGGGATGTTAACACAGGAAGGTGCAGCGCGTTGGGCTGAGTGAACCACGTGGTCATGTGGTGCCCCCCCCCCCCTGCCCCCGCCTCCGCCCGGTAAACAATGGGAGGAGGAGTCTCGGGTCCCCCCAGCTCCGTGCTGGGTGCAATGACAGCATCCAGACCACTGTGGGCTCCCTGGGGAAGTGGGGCCACACTGGGCAGAGTGGCTCAGGTGTGCCTGTCCCGGTGACCATGCAGCTGAGCCATGCATGAGAGAAGGGAGGTCAAAAGATGGCTTGTGGGGAGCCGACAGGTGGCCTGGGCTGGGTGGGCAAGATGGGAGGTCGAGGGAGGGGATCCTGGACAAAGGCCCAGGAAGACTTGAGGGTCTAGAGCCCCTTTTATCCATTAAGGCCCCTTGGCTGCCGTGACAGACGCCTAACGCAACACAGAGAGGTAGGGGCGGCCCTGTGGGGTGTCCTTAGGCCCAGGGAGGGCTGTGACCAGGCACGGAAAGGGCCCTTCCGCAGCCGGAGCTGCAGGGTAGCCTGGTCCAGGTGCTGCCTTTGGAATTCATGACACAAGCACCCTCTGTCTTTGCACCTGAAGGACAAGGAACCACAGAGCCCTCATAACCTCCTCATGTCGCACACGAGGATCGGGAGGCCCAGGAGGCCATTCGGGGTGCCCAAAGTCACGGGGTCAGCAAGTGGCAGAGGGAGGGTGTGCCTGCAAGCCCACAGACACCCAGACTTGGGGTTTTTCTACTGCAACAGCCTTTCCCTAACTTCGGGCATCCCCGAGCTACTTTCGTGACCGTTATCATTTGCCTTATACTATCTCTTCTGTTAATTAAAATTTTCCTTTAAATCTACTTACTTGAATTTTATTCTTTCTTTCTTTCTTTCTTTCTTTCTTTCTTTCTTTCTTTCTTTCATTAAATTTTTCCTTTAAATCTACTTACTTGAATTTTCTTCTTTCTTTCTTTCTTTCTTTCATTAAATTTTTCCTTTAAATCTACTTACTTGAATTTTCTTCTTTCTTTCATTAAATTTTTCCTTTAAATCTACTTACTTGAATTTTCTTCTTTCTTTCATTAAATTTTTCCTTTAAATCTACTTACTTGAATTTTCTTTCTTTCTTTCTTTCTTTCTTTCTTTCTTTCTTTCTTTCTTTCAAGAGAGAGCATGAGCAGGGCAGGGGCAGAAGGAGAGAGAGAATCCTAAGCAGCCTCCATGCCCAGTGCAGAGTTTCACAGCAGGGCTCCGTGAGATCACGCCCTGAGCTGAAATCATGAGTCAGATGCTTAACTGACTGAGCCACCCAGGCGCCCCTATTTACTTGAGCTTTTTATTCATCAGTGTATGGCTAGTTTTATTTTGGGCCGATACGCATCAAATACTCTTTGCTCTGGGAATAAGCAACATCCATCTGAGAAGGATCCAGATAGTCTTTGGAGGTGGATATGCTGCGTTTTGGGAAACCCTGTATCATCATCAGGGTGCTTTTCTCGCAGGAGGATAATGCAAACTGAATATGCTCAGGTCTGAGAGGTTGGGTGGGGGTTGGGGTGGGGGCTGGATGGGGAGGGCTTTTCCTCTGAGGGAGTTGGGAGCCCTGGAAGTGTGGATAAAGGTGGGGGGTCGTGATCTGACCGAAGTCCTGGCAGGATCCCTCCCACGGCAGTGGGGAGGATAGACTATAGAGGCAAAGTCACAAGCAGGGAGGCCTGGGAGGCCTGTGCTGGTCCGAGCCAGATGCTGTTCATGGAGGTGGTGAGAACAGGTCTACGCATATTTTGTAGGCTATGATTTTCACCTTGTCCCGTGTCCTCAGTCACAGACGCCCATTCTCAGAGCCTAAGTGAGTTTGGGGGTTGGGGACCATTGGGCCCCTGTGGGTGGCGGGTCAGGGTGTTGGTAACCCCTCCACCCCAGGGCAGACCATGGGGCCGGGCACCCACTGGGCATATCCCCAGGGCACAGGGCAGGTGTGTGTGTGTGTGTGTTTGGTGGTGGGGGGTGGCGGGGGGACAGAGAGATCCTAGAGCCTGAATTGCTGGGCTATTCCCCACTGCCTGGTTTAAACTTGCTGCGGTAGATTCCCTTTTTAAGTCGGTGGAAGATTGATGATTTCATTATTTGTGGCACTTGGCAATAAATCTGGGAGTTTTCGGCTAAAGCGAGCACTTTCCCCGAGTTGCGTCTCGGGCGGACTGTTATTCATCACGTCCAATCACTCGTTCACCTTGGTGAGCCCTGGCCTGGGGGGGCGAGGGGCGGCTCCTCCCAGACCTGACAACTTTTCCTCCTTAGGGGCTGGGGGAGGGGACCGCACAGGAAGGGACAGGGCTGGGGAGGGCGTGGGGGCTCGAGGCGGCCTGGAGCCAGTAGCCCCAACAAAGGCCAGAGAATGAGCCAGAAGGGGGATTACAGGAGAAGCCTCGGGGCCTCAAAGCCCGGCCCACTGCCAAGAAAATCTCCCGTGGGGGGGAGGGGGTAACGCTGCGAAGAGAGGAAGAGAAACCGCCGAAGAGTTCTCTGCCAAGGGAGTGTCGGAGATTTCAATTCAAGATGAAATGTGTTCTTGTTTGTGTACAACTCATTTCCCTCCCAAATGGAGGGTTTTGTCTATCACTCGGGTGTTTCAATAGCAACCGTGTAATTAAGGTAGCATGTGCCGCTTTAGTTTGCAAAGAAGGCTGTTTGCGTTAACATGTTGGGGAAGCAAACATGGCTGGGATTGGATCCTGGGTCTGAGGAGGAAAACAACAACAACAACAACAACAACAACAACAACAAAGAAAAGAAGAAAACACCTCCACATTAGAGATTTGGCTGCCTCGGGGATGACGTCATCTGGAAATGAGAGTAGGACCATTCCCTCTGAATGAAGAGCCCCCAGCCTCCAGGTCCTTCCTAGCTGGGGACCCGTGAGAAAGAAAATTCAAACCGTGTCCAGAGAGTCTGGAAACCGGAGTCGGAAATTCACGCGTCTCCAGGGCCGGGCGGGAGGGTGTGTGAGGGTGGAGGGTGGGCTGTGTTTTTTCACACGAGGGCATTTTGTTTGTGTTGTAAATACATGGGTAAGTACTTCAATTCCGCTCTCACACAAAAAAAAAATGTGCTCACGTTTTTCCTGAACCATATGGATCTCTTAAATTAACTTTTTTTTTTTTTTTTTGCTTTTAATACAGAGATGGTAAATTACGTTTCTACTGCAGCATAACAAACTTCCACTAATTAAATGGCCTAAAACAATACCCATTTATTACTTCCCAGTTCTGTAAGTCAGAAGTCCGGCGTTATGTAGCTGGGTTCTCTGTCAAGGGCTTAACAGCTAAAAGGATACCCTAGGTATCCACAGAGGCCGTGGTTCTCATCGGGAACCTAGGGTTCCCGGGTCAGGTCAAAGTCATGGCGGGTCAAGTCCTCATGCTTCGAATCTCTGTACCTTAGTCATCTGTTTTTCAGGGCTCATGTGATTCTGGGGGGCCCGCCTGGATACTCGGGGACCATCTCCCTATTTTAATGTCAGCTGATTAGTAATCTTCACTACACCTGTAAAGTCCCTTTTCCATGCAGTGTGATGCAATAATGGAAGTCACATCAGATGGTGGAGATTCCGGGGGCCACCCCGATATAGACATGATAAAACAAGGTGATTCAAGAGGGCAAAAGATCTGAACCGACATTTCCACCAAAAAGATGCATGAATGGCAACTAAGCACATGAAAAGATGCCTTGACCTCTCTGTAGACGAGAAGCCAAATCCCCAGGCGATACCACTGTGCACCCGACAGTATTGCTGAAACTAGAAAGGTCGACAAGACCAAGTATTGGCAAGTGTCTGGAAGAACGGCACACTCCTACGTTACTGGCGGTAGTTCAAATAGCACGGCCACTTTGCGAAAATGGTTTTACAGCTTCTGATAACGCTAGACATACAATTACCCTTTGACCTGGTGATCTCGCTTCTCAGTATTTATCCCAAAGAAATGAAAACGATTTGTAATGATTACAAGTCGTTGGTACGGGGCGGGGGGCGGGATGAAGGGGACTGCAACGGAGCAGGAAGGAGCCTTCTGGGGGTGATGGATCTTTCTATACCATGACTTCTTTGATGGTTACATCACTTGTCAAAACTCATCACATTGTTCACTTAAAACTGGTGTTTTTCAGGGCGCCTGGGTGGCTCAGTCAGTTGGGCGTCCGACTTCGGCTCAGGTCATGATCTCACGGTTCGTGGGTTCGAGAGCCCCGAGTCGGGCTCTGTGCTGACAGCTCGGAGCCTGGAACCTGCTTCAGATTCTGTGTCCCCCTCCCTCTCCGCCCCACCCCTGCTTGTGCTCTGTCTCTGTCTCTCTCTCTCGAAAATAAAAAAACATCAAAAAAAATTAAAAAAAAAAACTGGTGAGTTTCACTGCATGCAAATTCTCTCCCAATAAAGCTTATTTTTAAAAGCAACTTTATATCATCACCGTTAATGGAAAATCAGTGTTACCTGCCAGAGGAGCAGGTGACCATGAAAAGAAATACATATGTTTAAAAAGCATATGAAAAGAGATCCCAACTTTGAGACCCTCTGCTCAGAGTCTCCAAAGGCTTCAAAGTGTTGGTTAGAACTGGAATGTCATCTAAGGCACAGGTCTTCTAAGCTCAAGTGTTGGCAGAATCAATTTTCTTATAGTTGCAGAAGTCATGGCAGCTTACCTTATCAATGCCAGCAGGAAAGCATCTCTCTGGGTTTTAATTTCTCCCTCCAGGGAGGTCCAGGGCTCTCTTTTAAATGGCTCACCAGATTAGGTCAGGCCCACCTAGGATAATCTCTCTTTTGATTAATTCCGGCTCAACTGATTAGGGACCTTAATCACACCCGCAAAAGCCCTCTGCCTTTGCCATAAAACATAATGTAGGCTTGGGAGTGAAAGCCCACTGTATGTACAAGTCCCACCCACTCTCAAGGGGAGGATGTGATACACCCGGGGGCGGAAATCTCAGGCGCCATCTTAGAATTTTGCCCACCACATAGGCTTTTGGTTTAAAAGGATTTCTTCGTCAGGAACTCTGTCTGTCTTCCCCTCTTATTGTCATCTTTGTTTGTCAGCGTTTTATTTATCCTCGGAGGCCTGGCTCGGATTCCCTTCTCCTCCGCCACCTTCTCTATGTCTCAGGCAGGTAAAGATTTGGGGTCACCTTCTTTTGCCCGAGTCCAGGTGGTTTGGTGTTTGTCAGCATCGAATGTATAGACACACGCGTGTGCACCCATGGGAATGGATGGTACACGGTGCCTGTTGTGGACACTTTCCTCTCTCTTCCCTCCCCCTCACGTCTGTGTCTCCATCAACACAGAGCCTGCACTAAAAAACAAGACAAAGCAGGACTAGCCTATGTGCTTCCATGTTTTTCTTTCTACTCGTGTAATCCCATAATCCTACAAAGTGCATCACACACACACGCACACACACACGCACACAGGTACAAGGGCATTTGGGGGGGGAGAGTCATTGTTTTACAAAAATGGTACCATATAATGCATTTTTCTGCATCCCGCTGTTCTTAATACTTTGTAGAAACACCTTTGAGCCCTCCTGTGTAGCTCTAAATTTAATTCTTTACAGAGGCTGTGCAATATGCTACGTGTTGGATATATTTGCGAAGTTCCCAGAAATGCGGATCTGTTTTGCTTCTGGTTCTGTGCCACTGGAACAATGCCACAGTACATGTTCCTGTATGCACGGGCACAGGCAGGATAGATTTCCAGCAGCTCAAGAGCTGGGTGTATACACAGGGCGTTTGCACTTTTTAAATCTTATTAAATGTTGCCAGATTACCTTCAGAAACGACGGTACGGTTCCACATTTCTACCAGACTGTGGGAGAGTATGCTTTCCCCAGAGCCCAGCCAACAACGGGATTTATAGCCCTTTTAAATTTTTGCCAGTCTTACAGGGATAGGTCATAACTCAGAGATGAATGGGAAATTTTCTGACTACTGGTGAATTCAAACATTTTTTTCCTTCCTTTCTTTCCTTCTCTCGGCTGTTTTCTTTCATTCTTTTGTTTTCTCTCTTTCTTTTCTTTCTTTGTTTTCTTTCCTTTATTTTCCTTGTTGGGATTTCTCTTTTGGGAGTGGTCTCCTTATAACCTTTGCTCCTTTTTCTGGTTACTTTCCAAGAACATTTGGTATGCTCTAGAAGTTAACCCTTTCTCTATCATTTGCTTTACCAATAATTTTACAGACTTCTAGTTTCTATGTAGATTTCCTTGATGTAATCTTATGACGTGCAAAATTTTAATGTTAAAATGTCTTTTTTTCTTTGATTCCTAGAATTCCTGTTCTCGATTTGTGAGTTCTCCCAACTGCTATATTGTATTTGTATTGTCCTAGATTTTCTTATAAAGTTTTAATTGCATTTTTTATAATTAAGTCTTTTTTTTTTTTCATTTGAGTGGGGAGGAGACTGTGAGTGGGGGAGAGGGGCAGAAGGAAAGAAAGAGAGAGAATCCCAAGGAGGCTCCATGCTCAATGTGGAGCCAGACTTGGGGCTCGATCTCATGACCCTGGGATCATGACCTGACCTGAAATCAAGAAATGGACACTCAACTGACTGAGTCACCCAGGAGCCCCTGTAATTAAGTATTTTTTTAAGTTTATTTATTTACTCTAAGAGCACGTGTGACAGAAAGCTGGGAAGGGGCAGAAAAAGGGAGAGAGAGAGAATCCCCAGCAGGCTCCACGCTGCCAGCACGGAGCCCGAAATGGGGCTCAAACTCATGAACCATGAAATCATGACCTGAGCCAAAATCAAGAGTCAGACACTTAACCAACTGAGCCACCCAGAGGCCCCTATAATTAAGTCTTAATAAGGCACCAGAATTTAATTTTTCATAAGGCATGGGATGGAATCCATTTTAACTTTAATTTTCCTATAAATCCTTAACCCGTGGTGCTGGCATCATTTGTTACACAGCTCATTCTCGGCCAAGTGAATGGAACCAGACTTTTTTTTTTTTTAACGTTTATTTATTTTTGAGACAGAGAGAGACAGAGCATGAATGGGGGAGGGTCAGAGAGAGAGGGAGACACAGAATCCGAAACAGGCTCCAGGCTCTGAGCGGTCAGCACAGAGCCCGACGCGGGGCTCGGACTCACGGACTGTGAGATCATGACCTGAGCCGAAGTCGGACGCCTAACCGACCAAGCCACCCAGGCGCCCCTAAACCAGACTTCTTATCTTACGTTACTCCGTAGTTTCTTGGGGGCTCTGCCAGGGAAGCCGGGCTTTCCAGAACCTTGCGTTTAGTTTTGTCGACAAGATGGTAAATCTTGGGTGTGAATTTCTGTTTTCTCTTTGACCAGCTTGCATACACAGAGCAAAGCGGAATGCCTCTGGTTTGTTTGGGTGTCCGTTCATCTAATGTTCGCTGGCCTCTATTATGTTCTAGGCTGGAGAATAATGTCTATTCTCTAGTCTCCGTGTTTTTCTTTTGGTCGAAAAGGAGATAGAGGACAAGCACAGGAGGTCCTCGTCCACCAGAGAAAATGTCCCTCTAAATGAATGTACCGAAGACAGGGACTCCACTGCTCCGAATAAAGAGGACAGATCTGGTGGAAACATGTTTGAGACTCAAACTTCAAAAGCCAAGTTTGGGGTGCCTGGGTGGCTCAGTTGGTTGGGCATCTGGCTTTGGCCCAGTTCATGATCTCACAGCTGGTGAGTTCGAGCCCCGCGTCGGGCTCTGTGCTGACAGCTTAGAGCCCGAAGCCTGCTTCGGATTCTGTGTCTCCCTCTCTCTCTGCCCTCCCTGACTCGTGCTCTGTCTCTGTCCCTTAAAAATGAATATGTGTTGGGCACCTGGATGGCTCAGTCAGTTAAGCCTCTGACTTTGGCTCAGGTCATGATCTCATGGTTCACGAGTTCAAGCCCCGCATCGGGCTCTGGGCTGACAGCTTAGAGCCCGGAGCCTGCTTCGGATTCTGTGTCTCCCTCTCTCTCTGCCCCTCCTTAGCTCACGCTCTGTCTTTCTCTGCTTCAAAAATAAATAAACGTTGAAAAGAAAAGCCCAAGTGGAAAGTTTTAAAGGAAGTGTGTTTTCTTACATTTAACAGAAGTGATGCTTCACTTGCAACGACGCGCTGATACTTACAACAGAGAATGGAGAGAGTATTGATTTGGGGGTGTCGTTTTCCTCTAACCCTCCTCCACCTTATACTTAATGTCCACAGTTCAAGCAAAGGAAGTTTTGTTTTGGAAAATATCTCAGGGCTCGTCGATTTCCCCCAAAGGATTCTGCATTCTTTCAGAGACAAATAGTTCTCTTTGAAAGCACCCGTCAGCCAGCCTGATGATCACTCGGTCTCCCAGCCCTGCCTTCAGGCGTCAATTGGCTTTGTGAGCTGTTCTCACCGACATCAATTTTATGAAAGTCATGAAAGGCTGGAGCTGTTGCAAGGTGTGTTGTTGTTTTTTCTTTTTTCACTTTGCACTCTGTTTTCATTTACTTGGATTATGTGGGCGGGTGTTTATGTGTCATCCACGGGGACACTTGCCTGGGAGGACGTGGGTGGCTGATAGAGGGGAAACAGGTGCTGCTGTGAACCTGCCGGCGTGGATTCTGGGGATCAATTTTATAAGTGATCCGTTCATCAGTGGACACTTCTCTGATGGCCTTGTCGCTCTTTACAACTTTGTAATAACTCTGGGGACTCAGGTCAAAAGGATCCTATCGATGAGGACTTTTTTCTCGAAATAACTGTAATCTACAAGAGAGGACAGGAATTTCGGTGGAGTGCTGTGGCTGTTCGCAGGAGGCAGATCCTTGTCTAGTTGGGAAGCTCATGGGGAAGTGGTGACGGGAGCTCTTTGGGGTGGCAAGAGCAGGCTAAATGGTCCCTGAGGGATGAGTTGGATTTGCACACGCAGAGGTGCTGGAAGGGCATCCTAGCTAAAAGGAACAGCATAAGCAAATGCACCGAGCCCGCCATCTCCCGGTCTTGCTCTTACCTGGTGGACAGGGCCCAGCGCTCCCTGGCCCCTCCGGCCCCCTCATCTCTTCCGTGCTTCTCGGGGCTCTCCGCCTGCTCCTGCCACACTCGCTCTTCCCGGGACGGGCCTGGTGCTCCCCTGTTGGTTCTTCACCTTTGCTCTGTTCTCCCCCGATCTTTGCCCACGTGTCCACCGCTGCTCCCTCACCTCCGGGGCACCTGCTCCAACGTCACCTCCTCCATGGGCTCCTTCTGCCTGCCCCCTCCCTCCACGACCACCCCCGCTCCTACTCCACACATCTCCAGGCCACTCACGGCCACGTGACGACTCCGCGCCTTACCGAGGGCCTTATGCTGGATTCCTCCAGAAGCTGACCCCGAGACTGGGTGTGAGTGTAGCGGTTTATCTGGAGGAGACCCAGGGAGCTCTTGCGGGGAAGGGAGACGGGAAGGAGAAGGATCATGGCACCAACCCTGCTGGGCGGTGAGCAGGTGACCACGGCGGGTGCGGGGCTCCGTCCCTCCGGGGTCCCGTGGGAGACGGTGGGGAACAGGCCTCGGGGGGACGTGTGCTCCACCAGCTCCCGTCCGGCCCTTGGCCAGGGCTGCTTTCCGGGACGTCAGCCTGTGACCTGCAGCCGGAGGCCTCGGGGCAGAGAGAGGCCACCGAGGGGCAAGTGTCAAGGAACGAGGGGGCGGATCGCATCAGCCGGGGGCTGCGCTCACTGTCCTGGGCTGTCACTGCCTGCTGTGTGTCTCCCTCCGTCGAGGCTCCTCCTGGGGCCGGGCCTTGGCCGCTTCCCCGGGGGCCTCAGCTGTGCTGGCGCGTCTCAGGCCCTCCCGAGACGCCTGCGGAATGAAGGAACGAAGCCTTCGAGACCCTCTCCTGCCCGGGCTGCCAAGCTGACGCTCAGTCCTCGAAGAGCCGGTGCTGCAGCAAATGCTTTGACTCTACCACTCTGCAGACGTCACCCCGATGCCTGCCGGCTCTGAAGCCGCCGCTGCTGCTTGGGGTCAGGTCGGGCGTCAGTGTCAGAGGGGCTCGGGCGGACCGGCTGCGCAAGCCTCCTTTCCTGGCGGGTGCTGGGGTGATGCTTCCCGAGAGATGCCCTTGGATGGCGTTGCCGCCGCGGATCCTGACGGCAGCCGTGGCGGGCATCGTCCCAATTACCCGGCTGTCTCGCTTGATGGGACCACCAGGAGCCCGCAGGTTGCTCCCGGGTGCGCGTCTCTAGTGACCGTCTTTTTCTGGAACCAGAGCGCCTGGTTTGCTCGGGAGAAGGAAGCAACAAATATATGTATTATCCCTCCGATGGAGAAGTTGCGATCATCTGGAAAACATCCGGAGATGGTCCAAATGCCCAAGACCCCACGGACACAGACTCCGGAGCTTTGACTCCATGTTTGAAGGCCAAGGTTCCTTCTGTGCATTTCCGGGACCAGACCAGGGCTGGGCACAAGGCAGAGCTCAAAGAAGGAGTATCTGTGCTGACCCCCGGGTGAGGTCAGAGGGGACAGTGCATTGACCAGCTTCCCTCCTTCCGTGAAGAAGAACTCTCTCTCCTAACCACCGATTTCGGTGTCATTATGCACTCGTGGGACCTTTTTTTTTCCCACACCATGTATTCACATCCATTACCCTCATTTTTTCATGTGTAAATATTCCTAGATGTGGCAGTGGGAGCCAAACTGATTTATTCCAGTTTCTGTTTCCTTGATTTGTCCTGTCATCCTCTGAGTACTTCTTGGCTTTCTGGTCCAAGATAAAAATCTTAAAAAAAAAAAAAAAAAAAGGCGAAATCATGAAAGACAAAAAGCCTTGTTGTAGCAGCTGAGTTAAAGGCAATGCACAATCGCTTCGAATTAGGGGAAAAAAAGCTCTAAATTTGGACTATATTGAACGAGATTTCTGCATCAACATTAAACGTTACAAGGGTAAAAATGGTTTGGACACTTTGTAGAAGAATCGTTTTGTGGTTTTTTTCGGTGACATATATCCTGAAGAGTTTAGGCATGAAATATCATGTTGTTTGCACCATACTCTCTAATGTTTGGGTACAAAAACGGGGGGGGGGCAGGGGGAAATCCTCACATATATTATAAATAATACACATGGAGACTGAAACAGGCCGGTATCGTGTCAGCAGCTGGTGACTGAGATAGAGGAGATGGGGTGAGCAGATGTTCACCGTACGGTGCGTTAAGCTTTCCCGTAGCTTTGGCATTTTTCAAACGAGTAAGCTGAGGAGAACAAAACTCAAATCAGGTCAGTCAGACAGAGACGGGAATTGTGGTCAGAGACACGCCCTCGCCCTTCGCCTGCCCTGTAAACCTAGCTCCCATCACGGCTGTCGCTGTGCAACAGGAGGAATCTATACACTGTTTGCTTTTACCAGCTAAAGGTTAAATCGAGACAGATTTGAGGAGCACCTGTCTCTCTGTCATTCAGGAGAAGGATAATAAGGCTGAAAAGGAGGGAGGAAAGGAAGGAAAAGAAGAGTGAAGAGAAAGAAAGAAGGACGGGAGGCGGGAATTTACAGGTCAACATGACTGAGCGTTTGCTGTATCGGGTACTTTTTTCTATGTTACTCATCTGTTTCTAACAACCCTTTTTTTAAAAAAATGTTTATTTATTTATTTCTTTTTGAGAGAGAGAGAGAGAGAGAGAGAGAGAGAGAGAGGCAGTAAGCAGGGGAGGGGCACAGAGAGAGGGAGAGAGGGCTCAGTACAGAGCCCCACGCCGGGCTCGAACTCCCAAATTGTGAGATCACCACCTGAGCCGAAATCAAGACTCGGATGCCTAAGTGACTGAGCCACCCGGGCGCCCCTCTAACAACAGCCTTAAAAAGACAAGAACCTTGAGGCTTAGAGAGGTCAGAAACCTATCTGGTGACCACAAAATAAAAACCGGTCATCTCAGGCAATAATGTCCGGGGAAGGAATATGACGAAGCCAATTAGTCATAAGGAAAGAGGGTGAAAATCTACCTGAACAGGGCTTGTGAACCTTGTGAACGCAGAGGCCGCTTTGTGGCACCGGGCTGGAGTGATGGAACCTGGAAAGCGGCCCACAGCTGCTGCCCGGGCTGAATGCTGACAGGCCCAACAGATGCACCCACCTTAAAACATCCACAGAGCCTAACTGACCAATGGGCTGCTCACAAGCAGGCGCAGGTACCAAAACAGAGAAGATTCCGTACGTTTCCATCCCCCCTCACCTTCCGCTTTAAACGCGACTCCCATCCACTGCCCGGTGGCAGACAGCCTCTCCTCTGCTGTCTCGCCCCACTGTGCCCTTCGTGTGCTCGGTAAACTTGTCCCCCCTTTGTTCTGCCTGCGCCGTTGGCCTCCCCCTGACCGTCACCCCACATCTGGGGGCCCCCATCCGGTTGGGAGAGACTAACCACACTGATCATGGTCTACCTGCTTTTCAGAGAGAGCTTGGGAGCGGGAGGGGCTGTGTCCTTGGTGCTGAACCTGGAAAGGCCATCTGGACCTCTCACCTCAGCTCCAACCTGGCCCAGAGGGAGAGTCTAGGGGAGCGGGTTCCCTCCCCCTGTGCCTGGTACCCCTTGGTAGGAAGCCCCACAGGGAGGGGAGCCCCGGGGGCGTGGCCTGCGGGGTGAGGCCTGAGGGGGTGGGCGGGGCTGGTGCGGGGGCAGCTCTGACCCTGGCCTGAGCTCCCCAGGGATCCACAGCCCTCCCCCCCCACTGCCCACTGGCAGAAACTAAGGGGCTTCCTCCTCCATCTGAAGTGGTCCTCAGCCTCTCGGCTGGCACGCAGGCTCCCGCCTTGTGCGGCTGGCTGGCGTGTGAAAATTCGGGTATTCTAGTCGGGGTGAGCGGGTGGGGCATGGCCCCCCCTCCCGTGCCCGCCCCCCTGCAGGCCCCGCAGCCCGGGCAGGAAAGGACACTCTTGCTGAGATGCCTTCTGATTGCTCACTCGTAGAGATTAAGCAAATTAGCCAATTAAGGCATCTCCACTAACTACGCTCCACATTCAGGCAGTTGGCTGTTTACTTGCCACGCGGACAAAGAAACTAAAAAAAGGAACCAAATCAACATCTTGGAAAGGAAAAATATCTTTGATGAACGAATTAAAACGGAAGATTTCTTGATTTATTGAAAGCAGCTGAAATGATTGTCACTGCAGGGTCGAGGGCCAGGCGCCCTTCCCAGACCTGTTTCTGTCCTTCCCGCAGGAAGGTGCTGGGGAGAGGAGGGGTCTCAGCAGAGCAGTTTCAGGGCTCACGACCCCTGCCCCGGGGAGAGCTGGGGTCTGGACGCGGAAGGCGAGCCCAACTCTGATGACAGGATTTCCACCCCAAGGTCAGGGCTGTGCCAGAGATGTGACCGCAGGGGCTGCTGGTCAACCCGGGCTCTAGGGGAAAATCGCCCTGGTTTGTAGCAGTTGCTGGTTTCCGAGGGGTGAATCCTCCTGCCGGCTGATTCCCAGCGACCAGGTGGTGAAATTCCTGAACATTCCGCAGCAGGCTGTGAGAGCTGGCCGTCCTCTGTGACGCATGGGTGCGAGTGACCAGGCGGGTCCCCTCCAGGGGTCTCTCGGCAGATGACAGGGTGGGGGCACCAGGGAGCCCTGGTGGGCTGGCACACTTCACCACATGGCCGCGGGCGACCCTCACCCACGAGGTCACAGCCAAGGAGGATCTGGCAGATTTAGACCCTTAACACCAGAGAGGAGAAGCCCTGGCGCAGAGGAGGGGGCGGGCTGTCCAGGGGAGAACTGACCCCCAGGGACAGGCGAGGCCCTGGGGAGGTTCCAGAGGCCCCGACTCTCCTTTGATCAGCGTGGAAGTCTGGAAGTCAAACCTGGAGGGAAGGGCAGTGGACGCCCTGCACTTCTATCGCAAATATCACGGAAGCAGTGCTTGATTCTTCTGGATTACTCTGAGAATTAGGGTACATTTCCCGCCATCACCTGGGAGTTGTCACCTATGAGATTAAATTTATTTTTCCATCAAGTTTAGTTTCATTTTTCTAGATAAAGCCTTTGCTCAGAAGAGGTGGTTGAGAACACGAACTCTCCTGCCAGTTGCCAGTGGGGAAAACTTCCTGTGCCTCAGTGTCCCCATCTGTAAAATGGGAATAATAATGACAGTATCTATGGTGTGGAGGATTGAATACTTTAATATACGTAGTATATACGTAGAGTACTGAGAACAGATCTGGCCTGCAGTAAATCCCAGGTAAATGTTGGTTAGATACATCACAAATATTTGCTGTGGAACTTTGGTACCCAAATTAACTGGATTTGCCTAAAGTCGCCTTTTTATCTATTTGGATCATCCTCACATAATAAGGACCTCATGTTATTATATGTGGTCCTTGCTGGGACAGAAAGACACATAGCATCATGAGAGGGGCTTTGGGGACCCGACCTGGGCCCTGGGACGAGCTGGGGGCTGATGAGAAACATAGCAGAGCCCCCCAAGGAGGTGCTGTTTCTTCTGAGACCTGACAGGTGGGCTGCAGGTAACTAGGTGAGGGGTTGGGGTGGGGTGGGGTAGATCCTCCAGGAGGAGGGAACAGCATGTGCAAAGGCCCTCAGGTGCCAGGAGCATGGTGTGTCTAAGGCCAGAGGAGAGGCCAGTGTGGCCGGGACCAGGGGGACACTGTGAGCGGTGGGTGATGGGTCTGGTGAGGGGCGGGTCCCATGGGAGTTTGGGCTCCGTCCTGAGGGCTGAGGGCCCTCTGGAAGGTTTGAAGCCAGGGTATGACTGGGATCACACTGGCCTTTTTGGATGTTCCCATTTGTAAAGGGATCTTTGCTGGTCTGGGCCTCTCGTTTTCCTCCTTGTTGCCCGTCACAGCCTGTTTCCCGGCTAAGAGCCTGGGTGGGATGGTGGACCTCTGTTTTAGGGCCTTGGTCACGTCTCAGAGGAAACCAGTGCAGAGGGTCAGGAAATGCTGAGCAAGGAAGCCCGGCGTGGACGGCAGGGGCCTGGGCTCGGTCAGCAGGGGGCCTTGTTCTGGGCCAAGTCGGGTGCAGGGCTTCGTGCAGAAGCCTCAGGACGCGTCCGGAGTCACAGGGGCGTCAGGCTCCGAACGGCAGTACCAGCCTCGGGGGCCTTGAGTGGCGAGCACTGCGGGGCCGGGAGTTCGGAGCCCACCCGGCTGCAGTTGGCGCGGGGCCCCGGAGACACGGGCGCATCTCTGGGCCAGCAACCTCAGCGCTCGCGGGTTGTACCCCCGCGACATGTGAACATTATGAAAATTCCTCGAGGGGGTAACCCCAGGCCTCTGTGCTCCATCTGCGCCCGCTGAGGGGTGAACGGACGATGTCATTACGAAGCACAAGCAGCATTGGGAGCAAAGACAGAGAATTAACTGCAAATCGGGGGGGGCGGTGAAGTTCCGTCACAGGGTCGTTTATGAATAATGAAGAGGCCAACGTGTGGCTGTGTTTCAACGAGACTCACGCTTGGCCTGTGGCTTCTCCCTGCGTCGCACGGGCGAACTTTTGTTTCCCGGCACGAGGAGGCTCCCAATTAAATCTTATTCGTCAAGAAGGCGAGACGCATTTGTGTTTTCCTGGGCTCCCGTTGTTACAAAGTTTGCAGTGTTTCCTCTGAAAAATGCTCCTTCTCTGCTCAAAAGAGCTAGATGGTTGGTGGTTCCCTCTTCTACTGTGAGAAGGAAATGCTACAGGTTCTTTGTCAGGTGATCAATTATCCTCCGTGAAGGATCCCTGAAGTCATCATGTGAAGATAATGGCTTGTGAAAAATAATAAAATCCCATGTTTACATACTGTTGCATGGCAGAGCGAGTTTCCCTCCCCCTCTGGGTCACAGAGCCCGTCAGTTGTCCGTGTTAATGACCTCTGGCTCCAAATACGTTCATCTCTGCCTGTCACGTGTGGGGCTTTGCTGTTTATACCGCGTCAGCTTCTCGAAGCCTGTAACGCGCTCCAATTAGCGATGCGTCCTTCCCTCTCCTACGACTCAGTCTAATTGCTCTTCTCCATGTCCCTCGACAATGAGCACACCATGAGTGTCATTTGTACCTCGGTGTGGAGTAGGAAGGGCTCAAGTTCAAGGTCCCTGGTGGGGAACTGAGGCAGTTTCAAGTTCACGGACATCCTGTGCAATCACCATCAACAACTCGTCAAGGAAACAAGACCTTGGCCCTGTTGGTGAGCAGCAGCCACTTGATGAGCTTGTCGGCATAATCCACGGTCCCTGATCTGTATCGATACGAAATAAGAAACCATTTGAGAGGAGTCAAGGAAACACGGCCTCCCTCCCGCCTCCCCCTCCCATTCGACACTGACTCAGTCATGTATGAAATTGCGTCTTTGTGTTGTCGAAGCACGAAAGATCCTGTGTACTCAAATTAATATCATGCGAGCAGAGAGTGGAAACAGGTTATTAAATGTCCCCTCATTTGCCCTCCTCCCAGCAGGTGGAAGTAAGAAACCGGAGGCCCGGATGCAAACTATGAATTCAGGTTCAAGTATTCGGGAGAACCAGCACAGGCTGGGGAAGGGAAAGCGGGTCGATGTCCCAGATAACTTGGGTCGGAAAGACTTTTATTCAAAGCCTGGCAGTCGGGGCGCCTGGCCGGCTCGGTGTGTGGAGACTCTTGATCTCGGGGTCGTGAGTTCAAGCCCCATGTTGGGTGTGGAGCTTAATTAAAAAACAAAAAAACCAAACCAACATCCAAGCAGGAAGAGCATCCCAGTCATGTAGGCACGGCTTGCAGATTCTGCCAAAGGTTTTGCATCCTGTGTTCTTGTGAATGAGCCTCAACGTTCACGCCAGCATCCAGAGGACCTGTCACAGCACCTCTGACGTTCCTTGACCACAGGCAAGTGTTCAGGTCCCAGCTCTGCCACCACGTGAGGGCTGGGCAGGTCGTCTTTCCTCCTGGGCTTCAGTCCCCTCATTTGTAACCGCGCACCCGTCTGACATCCCTTGGTGTTGCCCAGGGCAGGATAAAGGACCCTGCGGGACGGACGAGACCCTGCTTCTGCTGGGGTTCCGAGAAGACAACGTCCATCTCAGGACATCCTGAGATGGGTCCCGGGGAGAGTGACGCCTTGAGGTTGCGAGGGAGTTGTGCGGGACTCACAGCCTCTGATGGAACAGCAAACCTTCAACTTACCAAAAGTTCCTGTTTGGGGTGGGGACCCCTCCCTCGCCACGGGGTGAGTAGGAGGCGGTCAGAGCACATGGGATCCCGTGGCCCTGCAGGGAATCAGTTTCCATGGTGGGAGACAGGTGGGGCTGGAAAAATCGGATGGGCGTGTAACCTGCGTCTGGTCCGAGGTCCTTATGCTCTTTTTCTTTCGTTTCTAATCTCCCTCCTCCAAAAATAAGCTCCGAGGGAAGAAATTTGACGCTTTGTCTCCCCGCTCTATCTCGAGCACTTGAAAGAGCGAGTAGCCCCCAGTTTGCCTCTATAAGTATCTACGGAGTGAACAACTGTGCAAACCAGTGTGGTCACAAAACCACCTTGGCTGGGCAAGAACGACGTGCTTCTTGACACGCGGGTTTGTGGCAAATGCGGAGCCGACCCTCCCGTCTTCCCTCAGCTGCAGCCTCTCACCTCCTCGTCTCTTGCCTCCAGGGGTGGAGGGTGGAGGGATGGTCTTTGTCCTCCTCTCTCCCCGCCTCTCCCCTCCACTCCCAGCCAGTTCCCTCACCTGCGGAGAGGCTTTCCCGGCTGCCGCCTTTTCTCCAGTCCCTCAGCACATCCCCGTTCTTCCATCGATCCCAGGCCAGTTTTAAAGGGCAACCAGTACCCACAGCCTGAAACCGCCACCGCTCGCGAAACGCGTGGACCCGTCCTTCAGGGCTCTTTGGGAGGCTGTCTGCCGGGCCCATGTCCCACACTGGGCAGCAAGGCCTTCCCGGGAGGGGGATGGGCAGCACACCTCCCGCCCACCCCAGACCGGGGCCGGTCGCCAGGGGGCAGAGGTCACAGCCCAGGCTTGACCTGTGGCCCGCCGGGTGTGTGTGAACAGACGGGAACCCCTCGGAATCGGTTTCTGGATCTATAAAGCGGAAAGAACACCGACTCTCCGGGGCCCGGAGATGCCCCCTTTTCCGTGCTGACGTCCTTCTGACCTCGTGGTGTCGTGTCATCAATGGGGCCCCGGCCATCGCCTCCTAATTGAACTGTCAGTGTTTCCCCGCGTAGTGACAAGGGAGCAGTGATGCACCTCATCGTGTGTCTGAGATGCGACGAAGGCAGCGTCGTCTGCCGCTGACCGACTAGGAGGAAGGTCAGGTGTGGCCGCGGGCTCGAGAGAGGCCTGTGCGGATCCCAAAATGCGCGGACCGTTGGCCCTGTCCTTCGGGGGGGACGTGCCTCCTCTCCAGGCCCCAGGACGGGGGCAGGGGGACGGAGCTGATGCTGAGATTCGCTCTCCGGGGGACTGGCTGGAGCGGGGTCCCCAGAAACAGCCGGCCAGGAGCACAGCCCGCTCTGCGCAGAGATCTCCGGGATGGCAGGGGTGAGGCCGGGATGGGAGGTCTCCGAGGGGCCTGAGCTGACGTTGTAGGACGGGCCAGGGTTTCCTGGGGCCCAGGGCGGGGCGGCCGGTGGAGGCCCACCCGCGCCCTGGTGGGAACGTGCCCCCGCAGACGTGCAGAGGGCACCCGCATGACCGCGCCTGGGGCCTTGGGGCCGCTCTTCCGGGAAGGGGTGACAGGCCCCCGGAGCGTGCTGCTGGGCACACGGCTCGACGGGCCCAAGGCAAGAGGCCACTGCGGTGAAAGGGAACCTGCCGGATGACCCCGTTTCCGAGAAGTGCGGGCAGCCAGACGTGGGTGCGTGTCGTCGGCCGCGTCAATGCAGGCGGGGGCTGCGTCGCTGGTTCCTGATCCGGTTGGACTGCAGGCGGTTTAAGGGATGGGCCGCGGTAAATGGAGAGCCCGGCCAGGCGTCTGCGGGCGGTGTTTCTGGGGAGCCGCCGTCTGACCTCCGCGGGAACCGACCACAGCGCTGGGGCCGCGGTGAGGACAGAAAGCGGGCAGACGACCGACCGAGGAGTTTGAGCCCAGCAGCCTCAGCTTCTGGTTTGCCACTTTCAGAAACTGTGGCTTTTTTTTTCCCTAAATGAAAATCAGTTTTATTGTAAGAGTTGTAAACATTCGTTGTAAAACTAAATAGTCCCGTGAGTACAGCCCAGCATGGCTTCTGCCGGAATTGAGTCCAGAGAGCTGCCTTTTCCACGAGGAGCCATCACGCGTCCCCTGACCCCGCCTGCCCCTGGAGGGAAGCTGAGAGTCATGAGTCCGGCATGCAAGGCTCACGGTCCCATTCCAGGTGACAGGTAGGGGACAGGAGCCATTTGTGGCTCCCCGGGACCCACTTCCCCTCTCTGGAGCTGCCCGGCTTCCTTCTGGGAGCTTCCCTCCCCGGGTGGGAGGGTTGAGGGCGATTCCCAGGGACGCCTTCCACCCGGAAAGCAGAGGGGCGACGCCTCCCTCTCCCACCCTGCTGTCCGGGCGCTGGGCACTGGTCTAGGGCTGGCCTGTCACATGCTGTTTCCTGGGACTTGGTTTTGAGCCAGGGAAGGAAAGGAGGTCGAGTGGAGGGAGGTCACTTCTCCCAGGGCGTGATCCGGGTACTCCGGTTCCACGTGTAACATGCCAACTCTTGGCCCCACGGCCCCTGTGGTTCCTGCCTGGTGCCCCGACCGCTCGGTCTGTGGGGCTTGAGATCCTGTGGACAAAGCCCGCTGTGCTCACGTCACCCAGGCGGGTCTCCGTCATTCACCGCCACGGACCTTGTCTGGACCTTGGCCCGCCTGGTGGCGTAGGAGACGATGTCCCTTGGCTCCCACTCTCCTGCTGCCGGAGGAAACGCTAACCCTCTGGTGCCAGCGCTTACCTGGATCCCTTTTTCGAAACTCTGAGATGTTGTCTCGGGGGAGGAAACAAAACAGGGTTTGTGCAAGTGTATAAGGTAACTTCTGGGCAGGGCAGACCCCCGGTCAGAGGGCTCGACCTAGGGGAGAGTGTGCGGCCAGGACCCAGGACACGTGCAGGAAGTGGCAGGTAGGAGGCGGGGCCCAGGCTTGGGAAGGCACGTGGTCCCAATCCCAGGTGGCCACCCTGTCCTCCCTGGCCATTTAGCTCCTCAATCTCGGTCTCCTTAGTGCAGTGACATTTGGCACTTTCTTCTTGGCCCTGATTAGGTCAGGTGCCCTGTCCTCATCCGGGCAGCCCTGGACCCGAGCCCGGGTCACACGTGGCTGCTGGAGGTCACCCCTGCGAGTGTGTGGGACCGTCATGTGAGAAGGACGCCAGGTGAGCACGGGCCTCAAGCTTGGCCGCCTCGGAGCCCTCGGGACCGTGCGGGTCTCGGTGACACCCCCTGGTCGTCAACACACACACCTCCCTAGCCGAGGGGCGCAGTGGATTAAGCTGTCCCCCTATCCGAGGGATCTACAAATTACTTTTTAATAAATGGTCTCTTTGGAAAGTGCTCCAGGGAGAAAGATGGCCTCTGGTTCTTACAGCCCCAGCATGTTTCCCTTTGAGATAAGAACTGATTTGTAACGCTCATCATAAACCATTAATTTTCCTTTCGCGGGAGGAAGTGCAGAAGGATTTCTATTTCACAAACCTATCAAATTATAGGCGGTTGTGAGCAAGAGTTTTCATAAGCAGTGTGTCCGGTTGACGGCCGGGAATATGAGAAGTTTCAACCATAATTAGATTAGCTCCCCTCCCCCTCCCCGCGGAGCTGTTGTGTGTGTGCAGTTGTCCAGGAAGGGCAACTTAAGGGCGGAGCTTAAAGGCGGAACTTAAAGGGCGGAACTTAAGGGCGGAGCTTAAGGCCCCGCTTCACGCAGACATGGTGCAGACAAGCCCGCCTTCCCAAGCCGTGTTGATCTTTGGGTTTCTTGGTCTTCTGTTTCATCAAGGCTCTTTTTCCTTTTTTTTTTTTTCTTTTTCTTTTTTTGGCTTCATCCTAATGTGTTGAAATATAAATTCGCCCCTTTAAAGTGAACAATTCAATGGCATGGAAGGTCTCATCTCACCGAAGCGTCCGACGTGTGGTGAGCAGGATTCTGGGTGACCCCCAGTGAGCCTGGTGTCACCTCCTCTCGAGTCCGTAAATTTACTGAGATACTATTTCTGTGGTTCTGTGATGTTATGTGACGGAAGGGATTGTGCAAATTTAGATCGGGTCACTAATTAGTTGGCCTTGTGTTAATCGAAGGGGAGATCACGGAGGTGGACGTGAGTTAATGACTCCAGCCCTTTAAATCTGAGTTTAGGGCTCCGAGACAGAGGATGTTGGAGACTCAGATTCACTGTGTTGTTGTCTTGAAGAGCCTTCAGGTAAGAACTCAACACCTTGATTTCAGCTTTGCGGTACAGAAACTAGTCATGCTGCCCTGAACTTCTGACCTATGGAATTGTGATCCAAAAAATAGGTGTTGTATGGAATGTATGGAGTGTGTGGTAAACTGATGTAGCAGTAGAAAACTAATGCAAGAAATGAGCTGGCTTCAGGTATTGCTGTATCCAGGGGCTTAAGGAAAGGTCACCAGGACTCAGTTTCTCTGCATCTCTCAAGTCTAATCCCTTCTACTCAGGTGTCGTTAATGTTTAGGGTCCTTAGCGGGGAGGGGCACTAGTCGCTCCCTTTCTACCCTCCTTCCTCCTTTGCTCACTCTAGTGCCCCCAGGGTTGGGGACAATACAGAAGAAAGAGCCTTTGCCTTTTTCACGCCGGTGATGATGGATGTGTAGCAGGTGAACAAATGCTGCATTTCATTGTGTGGTGCATTTCATTCATTAATTGATTGTTCACTCATTGAATAAATATTTATCAAGCACTAGAATATCGCACACTGTTCTCAGCACTCAGGATACAGCTATGAATTCAACAAAACACCTGTTCACATGCAGCTTATATTTCAATCAAGAGAGACAAATAGGAGCCAAATAACTATGCACATTATTTAGTACCTTAGAGGGTTCCACGTGCTATGGAGAAAAGTGATGGGGGGTTGGGGTGCGGGTCCCTTGACTGCCTTCCCCCAGTTCTCTGCAGCATCCATGCATCCCTGAGTGCAGACTGCCTAGGGCTTGTGATGGTATTTTCGTATGAACTTCTTACTCTCAACAAGGGGAAGCAGCTGGGAGCTTCTCCATCCTCCACAGGGACTGTCATTTAACTAAACCTGCAGACACCTTGACAAAGGGAAATCAGCTCGGGTAACGTGGCTAAACAAACCCACACAGATTGATTCCAGCACAGGGACACAGAGGCCAAAATTATTTACAGATCCATCTGCCAGCCCATCAATATTTGTTAACAGACAACATCCTGGGGAATAGACTTGCATTCATTCCTTGCCTTCATGAAGATTCCAGCCTAGAAGGGGAGACCAGCCATTCAAAGAATAAATACAAATGATCCTCCAACAATTTGAGAGTGTGCAAAAGGGAGTGAAGGGAAAATTGGATTCTGGGAAAGTCTAGCATTTTTCCTGGGGTTGGGGGACAAGGCCTCGGGCTTAGGGGCTGGGAATGGAGGGAAAGCATATTGAAGGGAAGACAGCAAGGAGGAGTAGCAATTAGCCAGATGACTGCAGGTGAAGGATGGGGAAGAGTGTTTCAGGCAAGGGAACAGCACGTGCCAAAGCCTGGAGATGAGGAGGATATACACTGTGTTCCTGGAACAAAGGAACGTCCCACAAGCTGGAGGTGAGTGGGGTGAGGAAAGATGGGAGCTGTCTTCCATTGATCTATTTGTCTATTATTCTTGATTACTGTAGGTTTCTAGTACATCTTGGAGTTGAGTAATGCCAGCCCTTCAATTCTGTTCTCTTTCAATACCATATTGGCAATGCTAGGTCTTTTGTCTCCTCCATAAAAACTTCAGAATCGGTTTGTCGATATCCCCAAAATAACCCTGGGATTTTGATTGGGTTTGCATGGAATCTATAGGTCAAGTTGGAAAGAACTGACATCTTAACGATGTTGAGTCGTCTCATCCACGAGCGTGAAATATCTCTTCTTGTATTTAGTTCTTTGATGTCTTTCCTCAGTGTTATAGTTTTTCTTGTGTAGACTTGTGGATACTTTGTAAGATTTATACCTAATTATTTCATTTATTTTTGGTGCAAATGTAAATGAAATCAAACTTCAAAAAAAAATTTTTTTTTTTAAGTAGGTTTCACGCCCAGCACAGAGCCTGATGTGGGGCTTGAACTCGCGACTGTGAGATAAAGACCTGAGCTGAGGTCAAGTCAGATGCTTCACCAACTGAGCCATCCAGACACCCCCTGGAATTGAATTTTTAATTTTAAATTCCATTTGTTCATTGCTGATATATAGAAACGCGATTGACATTTTAATATCAATCTTATGTCCTGTAATTGCTTATTAGTTGCAACAGGTTTTTTGTTGTTGTTGTTGTTGATTCTTTCAGATTATCTATGTAGACAATCATGTATTTGCAGACAAAGACAGTTCTATTTCCTTTTAAAAATCTGTATATTAATTTCACTTTCTTGTGTTATTGCATTGGCTAGGACTCCTAAATAGGGAGATCTGCAAAGCGCAGCAAGTGCAGAGGTTCTGAACTGGGCTGAGTCTGTTCTGTTTGAGGAAATGTGATAAGGCCAGTGGGCAGGAACCTGGTGCTAGAGAGGAGGCAGGGCCAGACAGGCTTGGGCACAGTAGGCTGGGGGTGAGTCAGGATGCCCTAGGACAATGGGAAGGTTTTAAAGGATTTTAGGGAGGGGAATAGCGTTTGGAGATACTGAATATTCTGGGAATCTCAGTACATTCATAGTTTGAATGTTAAGAAGATACCAGAAGAAACCAAGTCCCTGCCCGACCCAGAGCCGTCTGGGCCCCAGCAGCCCGTCTGACCAGGAACTCCCCACTCACGTGGAGAAGATCGATCAGAGGCCAGGGTGTAGACGGGAGCTGCTCTGCGCCAGAGTCCGCACCTGTTCCCTGCTGGGAGGCCTGGGAACTCGGCTCTGGTTCTCGGGCCCCCCAGGTGGGGCCGCCCCGTTAGCGTGTGGGTGTTGTGTGTCCCGCCGGCTCCAGACTCTTCCCTTCCCGCCTCTCGGCTTTGGGGAGCCTGGGGACACTGGCTCACCTACTGCACACTGTGGCAGTGTGTCCCCCAGCCCCGCGTCCCGCTGGTGCCCCGTCTGCCGACACCTCACCAGATTACCTGGGGCCAGGCCCCGCCGACCTCTTCACCCCAGAGGTGCATCCCAGGGCCCGTTTCGCAGCTCATTCAAAAGGAAGGAGGACTTTTCCTCCCAACACAGCCCAGTGCCTGGACCATTCTGATTAAAGCCACCCAAACCCCAGCAAGCTCTGCGTTCGGCCCCCAGCAGAGGTGGCCCACCAGGCCCGAGGGCACATCTGGTCACAGTGAATGAGGCTCGGACGGGGAGGGAGCAGAGCGGGCCTGACTCCCATCATGCGGTGGAGGCCCGATCGACACCCACAAACGACGGGGATCCAGGCCCCCCTGAAGACGGCTGTTCGGCGCAAATACATCTGAGAAAGGTGTAATTGAATGCTAACGGGGACGTTATTCCTGGAGCAGTTGTTAGCCCCAGGGGACTTCAGCCTCTGACCCTGCTCACACAGTCTCTGTGCACTGGCATGGGTCCCTTCCCTCACGCCGTTCTGGCTGCTCCGGGTGGAGACCAGTGAGGCCAGCCCGGCCAGCCCTCAGCTCAAAGCAGGGGGACGCAGGGTGTGAGTGGGGGAGTAGGGGCTTGCCGGGGGGGGGGGGAGTTTCAGGAGGGGGAGCATGAGCCACAGCCCTGCATCGACATGCCGAGGCTTTCCCGACGCCCCTGCCTGGCCTGTCCACGGGTCCCCGCAGGGCTCCATGGTGGCTCCCACCAGAGGCTCCCTCCTGCAGCTCTCCGTGCTCCCCGGGGCTTCGAGGTCCCGCGGTTCCTTGGAGATGCTCCATCATCCCTCCTCGTGCCAGGAAAGACCCTCCTGGGACTGCAGACTCCGAGAGCCTGTCCTGGGTAAAAGTGGTGCCATATTTCCCTGGCCGCTGTGATTGGTCCAGAGATGGGCACATGATGCAAGGCCGGCCAGTGGGAGAGACAGCTGGGACTTTGCTAAGACTGTAGAGAAAGGAACATCCTTTTTGTTGGAGTCACGGAGCTGGAAGGCTAAGTTGCAAAGCTGCTGGTGCCATTTTTCGACCTTATCTCGTGAGTTTTCCTGCGAATGAAGCTAACACACAAGGCAAAGTTAAGAGAGAGAGGGAGAGGGAGGCAGAGAGGGAGAAAAAGAAGGGGCGGGGAAACCACAAGGAAAGCACTTAGAGCTCTAGAAATAGCTGTACCTCAAACAAGGAGAACGTGTGAACTCAGCTATGGCGGCTAACGTAATGTTTCTTCACTTAAACAGTTTGGATTGGTTTCTGTCTCATGATTTGGAAACCAAAGATCCTGATTAATATCTCCAGGAATTGTAAAGCTTAAAAAAAAAACCTAGATAAGAAGAATTAAGCCTTGATTATTATGACTGGCAGAGAAAAAAATGGTCTATAATTATGATTATCTTTTTACTCTGAGACTAAAATAGAAAATATATAGAAAAATAGACCCAAGCAAAGCTTTAGGAAGTTATTTCGTGGAGAAGCAATGGAGAGCAGAGATTGGCCTGGGAACTTCTGTTCAGGGGGCAACGTAGAATCTAGCATGTTCTTTACCACGCTGAGGTGCAGACGATTTCCCATGAGCCTTGGTGTGCAGCCTGGTGACATGGCAGGTGTCACAGCCGTACCCCATGGTGGCCCAGCGAGTCCCACCTCTGCCATGATTAGCAGGATGCCTGCTACCTGACAAAGGACTCTACCTTGAGAATCTCAGCCCCTTCCCTTCCCCCACGGAAGGAACCGCTTTCCTGTGTTTGTCGTCCCAGTTCCAGCACAAGTGCGTGTCTCACGGATATGTGTACAACGGAGCCGTTACAGACTCAATGTTCGTGTCCTCCCCAAGTTCGTGTGTTGAACCCTAAATCCCAGGATGATGGTATTGGGAGTTGGGGGGGCCTTTGGGTGATTAGGTCGTGAGGGTGGGGCCCTCGTGAGTGGGGTTAGTGCTCTCGTAGGAAGAGACTTGAGAGGGCTCTCTCGTTCTTTCTGCCACGGGAGGACACGGTGACAAAAGAGTTGGGCACGAACCAGGAAGCGGGCGCCCACCGGACACAGAGTCTGCTGGTGCCTTGATTTTGGACTCCCCATCCTCCAGCACCATGAGAAGTAATGTTCGTTGGTTAAGCCGTGGAGTGGATGGCAGTCTGTTACAGCAGCCAAATAGACCAAATACAATTGCATTTAGTTTTAGGACATTGATAATTAGGAATTCTACCGTGTGGATGTTTCTGGGTTCTCACTTGCTGTGGGCATCTATCAGGTGTCCATATTGGCTCGCCATTCTCTCCCTGAGATTCATCCACATTGGCTTTTACTGTAGTCTGGTTTGCTCATTTCTCATGCCTGCGTGATGTTCTTTCATTGTATGATGGGAACAGGAGATACGCATCCGTGGTCCCCCTGGGGAGCATTTGGGGCCATTATGAACGTCCTTACACATTTCTCCTGTACACGAATGCTTGCATTCTTCTCGCCAGTGGCTTTTCATTTTATCCCAGATAAGAAATGTCATTTGAGTCTTAACCCAACACACACACACACACACACACACACACACACACACTTTCACAGGAATGTATGACAAAGAGCGATTTCACGATACGTTCTTATCCTTATAATGTGTGGCAGTGTTTGGATCTATTTTATTTACTTAAAAAATGCTGGTGTGTTGAAGATTCACCGATGGAAGCCCTACCCTTCTTGCTTATATACCGAGGAGTGGAATTGCTAGGTCATCAAGTGTGCACGGCACCATAGTAACTAGGAAAAAAAACACAAACAGAAACAAGTGTTTTTCTGGACACGGTGGTAACAGCTTGAGAGGTCTCCTGCTCCCTAATGCCCTGATGCTTGAATTTACAGGGTTTTGAGATTTTTGCCCATCTGGTGGGTGTTACGAGGTTATCTCATTATATTTTTAGTTTGCATTTCCTGAGTGCTATGGAGGTTGGGAATGTTTTCATGTTTTTCTTGGCCATTCATTCACATTTCCTCTTCTGCAGAGAGCTGGCTCAAGTCTCTGCCTGTTTTGTATTGGATAGTTGGCATTTTTGACTTTCCTTTCTTGACAGGATTCTTCATGGAGTCTGGATATTAATCCTGGTGGCTATGTGTGTGCGGAACCCTGGTTCTAATATACCAACGTCGGCCTGAGGAAAGCCTCTGTTAGTCTGTTGGATGATGTGGGGGATCCTGAAAATTCTGTGGGGCCGGGCTGGGCCTGGGAGAGAGTGTCCTCAGGGCACCTGGGGTCCTGGGGGCGCCAGAGAGCACCTTCTGTCTTTTCACGGGGAGCCTGGAACCATGCAAGGTGCTTTACATAGATGGCCTCACCTAGTCCTCACAAAACCCCAGTGAAGTTGGTATTCTTTTTTTGTAATTATTATTTTTTTAATTTTTGAGAGAGAGAGAGAGAGAGTACAAGCAGGGGAGGGGCAGAGAGAGACACACACACACAGAACCCGAAGCAGGCTCCAGGATCTGAGCTGTCAGCACAGAGCCCGACGCGGGGCTCGAACCCACGAACCGTGAGATCGTGACCTGAGCCGAAGTCGGACGCTTCACCGACTGAGCCACCCAGGCGCCCCTGAAGTCCGTATTCTTATCTTCATTCTATAGACAGGCCAGTAAGGATCAGAGAGGTTAACTGCTCACCCAACGTCAGGCATCTAGTAAAGGGCAGAGCCCGCGTTAGGGCTCAGGTCTGTCTTACCCCCAAACTAGTGCTTTTGATGCAACTCTTGTTCGGTTTACAAACGATGAAGCAGGTGCCAGGAAGGTCTAAGTAATCTGTGCAGGCTTATGTGGCTGGTACGTGGCCCTGGGAAGATCCAAACTCGGAGGGACCTAACTCCAAGTGCCCCGTGTCCTCGCTGCCCATCACCAGTTTCTGGAATCGATGGAGGAGAAAGCCACAGGGTGGGGATCGTCATCCCAACACAGGCGTGGGAAGAGAGCCCGAAACGCCCACCGGGGCCTCCTGTTGGATGCTCCAGTCCCTCCTTGTGGGAAGGCTCACAGCCTGTTCACCATTGCATAAAACCCCAGCAGCTAGGTTCGGTTTTCTACTCAGAAATTTCCACGACTCCCAAGCTAGGAGCTCCATGCGAATGCTCCCTGTGGAATAATCCAGATGGCTGAGCAAACCAAAGAGACGCCACAACCGCGTTCACGAGAGTAGAGGGAGCCCGATGGTCCTGAGGCCGTTCTGGGCTGACCAGCACTGGACGCCCGGCGGTCACAGGATGGCCCCCAGACAAGCCACCGAGGCCAAGGGTGAGGTACGCTGATCGGCGCGGCCGGGGTCACGTGCCTGGGGCTGGGAGGGAGGCTGCCCCCAACACACCAGGGCAGAGAGCCAGGCGGGGTGGTTGTCCTGGGGAATCGTGTGCACGTTACCAGCAGAGGTGGGGGGGTGCGGTTTGGAAGGTGTGGAGAGAGGAAGAGGCACAAATGGCCCCTGTGCTCACTTTAACGGTGCACCATAGACACCGGGCACGGCAACATTTCTGTTGAAGTGTGGGATTTGGGGAAGCCAAGTGGGTCATGCTCCTGTGTCAGGTAACCCCAGTCCCCCCGAGGCGGCAGCAACTGGCACTTGCAGGCCCTTCCGGCACTGGAAGTGTCCGGTGTGACTTTACAAGTCCCCAGCGCGGACGGACAGCTGTTTGTCCCCTGATCGATGCTGACTGAGCGCCTGCTGTGTCGGATCCTGGCGGAGGGCCTGGGGATGGACGAGACCCGAGACCGGTAAGGAGCTGCTGTCCCCCCCCCCCCGGGGGGCCGACGGAGAAGAGGCAGGTAAGCAGAGAATATCTGAGAGCCACCTGAGGGGAGTAAGCCGCGGGGGGCGCGACAGGGGGCTGTCACCTGAGGTCTGGGCTTCCCGGAGGAGGGGGCCCTGGAACGGAGACCCAGGAGAGGGGGGAGCTGCCGGGGAGGGCCTGCGGGGAGAGGACTCCGGCAGAGGGAGCACGACCAGCAAGGGGCCCCCTTGTGTCGCTCTGTGTCGCTTCTGGGGAGCAGCAAACTCTCAGATGTCCCTCTTTCCCGGCTCCTGTCTCTGCGCCTTGGAGCGAGGGTGGCCCTGTGGCAGCCAGATTGGTGGCAGCTCGGCACGAGGGTTCCGCCGGATGATTGGCGTTTCTTGACCCTTCCCTTCAGCAAATGCAGGGGCGCAGCTTCTAGAATCCTCCCTGTTTGTTTTCAAACACGTTCTTCCAAGGCCCGAAGGTTCGTCCGTCAGTGGAATTCGATTCACGGGTGCGTGCGTTCACTCACTCACTCGCGCATTCCACAAAGACTTAGGAAGTGTCGACGACGTGTCTGACACTGTTCCGGGTGCTGGGAACAGAGCAGTGAAAAACCAGACACGCAGAGCTCCCTGCCCTTGTGGGCCGAGCGTCCTCATGTAGAAAGAGGAACGCTGCCATGAATGGAAATCGGTAAGGGGAGTGGTCTGGCAGGTCTGGCCAGTGCTTTGGTGAGGAATAAAGCAGGGGAGGGAGCCAGGGAGTGTGCGGGATGTGGTGGGGGATGTTATTCTACAAGTGGGGTCCGGGAGATTTCCCTGAGAAAGTGACAGGTGAGGGAGCGGCCATGAGACTCTCTGGGGCAGGAGCTTTCCCAGCAGAGGTAATGGCCGCGCAAAGGCCCTGGGGTAGGCATGCACCCGGCATTTCCAGGCGCAGCCGGGAGGGCGGTGGAGCCAGAGAGGAGGGAGAGAGGGGTAGGGGCTGGGGAGTTAGTAGTGAGTGGGGGAGGGTGGGAGGAGGGGGAGGGAAGGGGGAGAGGGGAGAGGGGGGAGGGGGGCTGGGTCGAGCACTCATTCCACTGCTGGCTCGGTTGAACTCGCTTCTTGAACACGACCCGGCCTCGGCCGTCCCACAGTCCCGTGGCTGCTGATGTGTCCAGTTTGGGCACCCGCGTGGCTGGGCGGCCTGGGGCCTGCTCTGCGCGGGTCTCTCATTTGTGGCGCTTCTCACGTTCGCTCCCTCCCGAGTCTGGCCCATTTACGGGCCTCATTACACCCTGGCCCGGAGAACGAGGCCGGCAAATGGCTCATAAAGCATCTTTTTAAAGGTTAATGGTCACTGGCGAGGGAAGAAAGGGCCACGGAGCATGGATGTTCTCTTTGATGAGGAGGATTTTCAATTAGGTGAAATGAGGGCCACGCCTCCTCACAGGTTCCTGGTCTGATTACCAAGCAGCCAAGGAGGCCTCGGGGTGTCTCGCAGGCCGGGCCGTCAGCCCCGTGTGAGCTCCGAGCGCTGTTACCTAAGCTGCTCCCACGCAAAGGAGAGCGGGTCGGGCGGTCCCAGCCCTGCCGCCTGCTCAGCCCAGGTGAGCCGTGTGCGAGGACAGAGGGTTCCGGAGAGACCGCGCTCTGGCCAGTGACTGCTGGGACGGCAGGGTTGGGTCTGTTTTCGGATTCACTGGCCGCCCCGGCCACGGCAGGTGTGCAGGCGCGGGGTTGATCTCAAATACTGGGTCCCGCTCGGTCACCCCGGGGCGAGAAGGAAAATCGCCCCGAGCGCGCTCCGGGCCACACCTCGCCAAACTCTGGCAGCGTTTCCAGGGGACAGAGCTGCACGCGGTGTTTGTGCATTAGTCAGGATGAGTGTTGGCTGCTGCTGTAACAACACGTCCCAAGCCTTGACACGGACACCCAAGGGCTCTTTCTGCTCTTGTCTCAGTCTCACGCGGTGGCGAGGCTCTCCTGGTGAGACCTCCTCTAAGCCACGGCTCAGGGATTCAGGCTCCTTCAACCTCGTGATGTGACCGTGTTCACCTTGTGTGTTCAAGGTTCACCGTGTAAGGGGGCAGGAGACGAGGGGCTCGCGCAGAGGTTTTAAGGTTCGGTCTGGCCTTGTCTTCTGTCCCTTGTGCTTTTGTTCTCTTAGAACTCAGGCACACGTCCCCAGATTCCCTGCAAGGAGGCTGGAAAATGTCACTGTCCTGCATATCTGGGAAGAGCAAGCGGGCTGGTGAGCAGGTGGCCAGACTCAGTCATACCTGGTGAGATGGGCAGCGATCGGCCCCGGGAAGGAGTTGTTTATTCACCCAACATGCACTGCGTTCACTGAGTGGGCTTCATTCTAGGCACCGGGGACACGCGGGGAACATACCAGATGAGGTTCTGGCCTCAGGGAACCTCCATTCTCGTGGGGGAGAGACAACCCCCTGATAAACACGAATGTTTGCATAGTGTCAGTTACTGATTAGTGATAAATGCAGGGACAATAAAGGAAGACAAGGGCTGGAGAAGGAGGGGGTGTGCTATTTGACGTACGTGGTCAGGGAGGGGGATGCTCTGACCTGGTGACACTGAGCAGGGATAGGAAGTGAGGGAGCAGGCCTGGGAATCATCAGGGAGAAGAGTTACCAGGAGGAGGGAACAGAGGTGCCGAGGTGCCGAGGTGCCGAGGTGCAGAGGCCAGCATGCTTCAGACCGTTCAAAGACAGCGGGGAGGCTGGTGGGGCCGAGTGTGGCCGAAGAAGGCAGCTGGGGGGTGTTGGGGAGGTCGGGGCTGCAAAGAACATTGGTCTCTTGGGGGCGGGTTTCAGGTTCATTCTGAGCTCAGTGGAAAGGTCTGCGGGTGCTAGGACCAGGCAGCACCATGATGGGGTCCTGGGTCAGAGGGGCCCCTCCCGTGAGGCTGGAGACTTTGTTCTCTTGCGCCCTGACCGCCTCGTTTCAGAATCTCTGTGGATTAGTAATTTTTTATAATTTGTTTTTAAATGTTTATTTATTTCGGAGAGAGAGAGAGAGACACAAAGAGCATAAGCGGGGGAGGGGCAGAGAGAGAGAGAGAGAGAGAGAGAGAGAGAGAAACAGAATCCAAAGCAGACTCCAGGTTCCGAGCTGTCAGCACAGAGCCTGATGCAGGGCTTGAACCCACAAACCGTGAGATCATGACCTGAGCCCAAGTCGGGCACTTAACGAACTGAGTCACCCAGGTGCCCCAGTAAATTTTTTTTTTATAAAAAACTTTTTTAATGTTTATTTATTTTGAGAGAGAGAGAAAGAGAATGTGAGCAGGGGAGGCACAGAGAGAGAGAGAGAGAGAGAGAGAGAGAGAGAGAGGGAGAGAATCCCAAGCAGGCTCCACACTGTCAGTATAGAGCCCATCGTGGGGCTCGATCCCCCGAATCGTGAGATCATGACTTGAGTCAAAATCAAGAGTCAGACGCTCAACTAGCTGAGCCACCCAGGCGTCCCTGGGGATTAGTAGTTTTTATTCTTTGCAACGCTGAAAGGAACATCTCTTTCCCAAGGCTCTGACTGTGCTCTCACACGGTCTGATAGGTCTTATTTTAATAATGACCCGAAAGGAGAACGTGTATGAAATTCTGGAATTATGCAGGAGGAAACGAGGATTTTGAAGAGAAGCGTAAGCCTCATAAAGGCGAAGGGTGGATTAAAGGATGTGCGGGGCGGAGGAACGTTTCATTCAATAAAACCACACCTCTTGCTGAGTTCATTGCCACAGCCTGTCTGGAGGGCAATTTGGCAACACAGGGCGACTACAGCTAAAGGTGCATAACTTCGGGCCCCAGATTCCACGTATAGGAATTTATCCGCGGAAATCGTTAGAAAAATACGCGAAGGTGGATCGCAAAGAATTTTTGTAAGAGGAGAGAAGTATCAAAGCCTCAGTGCCTGGCGGGGTAGGTGGGCCGCAGAGACAGCTACAGGGGGGGAGGCAGGCCCAGAGAGCTTAAGCAAGTTACCCAAGGTCACACAGCAGGCTGTGGCAGGGCTGGCTGGACTGCAGCCGGGGAGGGGACTCCAGAGCTGTTCGCCACTGGGCTTTCCCCTCAAAGGGGAATGAGAATGTCTCTGCCCTGGAGGAACACGGAGATTTCTCTGGGGAGCTGGGGCCGGAGTAGGACAGGGAGGGTCTGAAATGTGGAGTCCTGGGGCCCAGTCCTTGGTGCCGCGAACACACCAGGCTCAGGCGGCACGACTGTGGTGGCCAAAGTATCCCCAGGTGGCCTCCTCAGCCACCCCCTGCTTGGGGTGGGGGTTGGGTCCTTTGCTGCCCCCCCATCTGTCCCCTCTGGGCCCTGAACCAGCAGTCGGGCAACATGGCCTCCTGAACACCCGAGACCCTCCCCCCAATGTGGGCCTGGGAAGGAAAACCTGCCTTTATATGTGAAATCGGGTTATAAACAAGTCTATCAGGACCCAAAAGGCCACGTCGCAAGCACGGCCGGGAAGACTGTCACCATCAGTGGCACGGAAATGAGGGAGACCAGAGGGACGGTGTCTGTCCAGAGACAAGCAAGACGGGAAGGGCGTGGTAGACAAGGGCAGGAGGGCAGAGACCGGCCTGCGGGAGGAAGCGGCCCCCTCGGGGGATCAGAGGGAGCCCTCGGCACGGGGACAGGAGGCATCGCTTACTGTCCTCATTACTGCCGCAGCCACTGTTGATGCCTTGACCTCAGCCACCGTGTCTGCCTCCGGGGCTGCCGTGAGCACGAAGTGAGGTAACCATGCGGGGCCGGTGTGCCGGCTGGGGCAACGTCAGCTGAGCAGAGCCACACGGTAACAGGAGGAATAACTCCCCCTAACGTATTAACAGTCTTGTGCCTGTTTCTCTGGGCCCCGGGGGGTTGTTTGCAAGCCCTGAGAGCCTGCCCCCGAGGGCGGGGTCACAGGCGGGTCTGGGGTCCCTGGGAAGGGCGGCCGGGCCCAGCTCAGAGCCCGCTGCTTCCTTGGGGGCCGGGGCCCTACAGATGCCCCAGGGTGGGCTGGGGAGACGCCAGGGCTGGGGTTCTGCCATCCGGTCTGTGCCCCCAACCCCACCAATATCCCGCTTTGGAGGCTGCTGGGCAAACACCGGAGGTCGTGACCTCTCAAGGTCTGCTGGGCACCGCCCTTGTCCCGCCCCTGCCCTCCGGAGGAGAAAGTGGGTCACCTCCCCACCCCTGTGGGATAAAGGGTGTCTAGTCCAACACCATTCATACCGGATGTTTCCGGGTGCAGTTTATCAAGCAGCGGGTTGTGATCATTAGTGGGTATTGAAATCAACGTAGAGGGGGGAGCCCCGTGTTCGAGATCTGCAGTCACCGCAACAGAGTAGACTGGGAAATGTCGTGCGTGGCAGGTGCCGAGGGCAGGCAGCGTTTGGGGAAACCCCTGCTCCGTTCTTCTATAAACAGACGTGTGTCTGTGTGCATGTGAGTGTGTATGTCACGGTGTGAAATCTGATTCTCACTGTGGGTTGCATTAAACAAAAGTTCAAGGGGCACGGGGGTGGCTCAGTCGGTTGAGCATCCAACTCTGGCTCAGGTCATGATCTTGAGGTTTGTGGGTTCGAGCCCCGCGTCGGGCTCTGTGCTGACGGCTCGGAGCCTGGAGCCTGCTTTGGAGTCTGTGTCTCCCTCTCTCTCTGCCTCTCCCCTGCTCGCGCTCCGTCTCTCTCTCAAAAAGTAAATAAACATTAAAAAAAAGAGTTCGAAAAACTGTCTCACGGGTTTTGTGAGTCCTATGACCCGACTGGGACGTCACCTAGGGGGCCCAGCAGGTCTGGGCTCTGTTGATTTGGGGAGATTGTAGAGCCTGGGAAATAAAAGTGAGGCAGAACTGCAGGATGGGTCACAGTGAGACAGCTCTAAGGCTGGCATAGTGATGAGTGCCGGGGCCTGCCTTCCACTGTCCTCCTTGTTGTCACTCGATCCGCACCCCATGTCACTGCTTCCACTGTTTACAGTGCTGAGAAATTAATGCTCCAAGGGGGGACCCCACACCAGGTCCCATGGAGTTGGGGTAACAGTTCTGATGGGTCTTGGCTGGGATAACCCAGAGGAGCATGTCTATGCAGCAGGCTCCCCAGCAGGGCAGGCATGGTAGTAACTGGCTAGAGGGAGCACAGCCGCCCCTTCCCAGGATGCTCAGGCCCATCTTCTGACCAGTGCTCCCGGGCTGGGCTTGCAGTCTTGCAGGACAACGCCTGGTTGCCTCCCAGAGAAACAGGGAGAATGCTGGCTGGCTCCGTCCCTTCCGGGTCTCCCTGCCCCACACCCAGCTGGCGTCGTTTGGGTTCACCCCCCAAATAAACTACTTGACCTTGAGACCTCACCTCAGGGTCTGCTTCTGGGGAAACCAAAACCAAGACAGAGGGCGGAGGGCTTGCTTCTGGTCTGTGTTACGTTCTGCGCGCCTGATGTGTGCACGTGTGTGTGTGTGTGTGTGTGTGTGCACGCATGTGTGATGGATGGATTTTCCCCGCGTTGGGGGATCCGCAGGGCCGAGAAACGGGTGCACACCTGCGTCAAAGCTTTTCCACGGCCAGGCGGGGAGGCGGTGGTCCTCCCGTCCTGCACCCCTCACGTGGGGCTGGGGGGCGCAGGGCAGAAGCTGCAAAGTAGACGAGAGCGGGGAGGGGAGGGAGGGACGGGGCAGGCAGGCGGGGGGAGGGGCAGAGGAAGCCGGAAAGGGAGGGCTGGCGAATGGGAGGGGGGAGAGAAAGGAGGAGGTGGGTGTCGGCGGAGCGGGGGGGGGGGGGGGGGGGGGGGGGGTGTCAGTGGCCGCCTGACACGGAAACTCGAGTGTCCCGTCAGTGACTCCTCGGAGCTTAAGGACCGCGACAGCGTGAAACGCGTCCACCAGATCTTGGGGGCCGGTTTCCACGTCCCACACTCGGGGCCTGGACACGTGAGTGTGCGGACTGACACACGCGCGCACACGCTCCACGGCCGCACACACTCGGGCACAGACACGGCAGGTCACGTGCCATTCAAACGCCAGGTCGCAGAGCCCCTGTGACCCTGCTGATCGTTACGAGCTTGACAGGACGAGCTTGGGGGCGAGACAGCGTGAAGCAGGACCCGGTAGTAACTGGAGTACAGTTGTTGACGGCGTTCGAAGTGCTTAGCGGGTGTGCGTATTAATCCCAAAGATCCATGGCGTCTGGCGGATCCCGAAGCGTCTGGTGAGGGTGGGGGTTGGGGGCGGGGGGCGGGAAGAAAGAAAACTGGCAGGTTTGAGTCCACCTCCCACGCAGTCTCGGAGTCACTGCTGGATGGGGGCGAACGTCCGGGCACAAAACGCGGGAGAAGATCCGAACGCGGGCGCACACGGGGTCTCTCGGGCCGGGTGGTGACCGGGCCCATGGAACACCCAGCTCCAGGAGGCAGGACTCCGGGCCGCGTGCTGTTCGCCTCTGGGGGTGGGGCCCGGGGAGCGGCGGGCTGGGGTGAAGGGGGAGGCAGAGAGAGCTGCAGAGAAATGGCCGAATTTGTTCCTCCGTCCGTAGCAGGGTCTCGGACCCCAAGGCCCGGACGGGCCCGGCAAGTAGTAAAAGGAGTGAGGACCCCGCCAGCCACCGGCCGCCAGCCAGCACCTCCCCAGGGATTACCCCCGCCAGACACTGTCCAAGCAGGTGCGGATCCGGGCTCGGCCAATGCCAGCCGAGCCGTGGGTCCTGTTACACTTTCTGTGGTTGCAGGGGGAGCGCCCAGGGAGGCCGAGGAGCTGGCCGGGGTCACAGGGCCGGCCAGGGGCACCTGGACGACGCAGCACAGGAGTGCGGGCGGCAGATCCTGGGCTCGTGCTGGGAGATGATGGGGGGCAGTGGAGACGGCTCACACTGGGAGCACAGGCCCGCCTAGAGGGGCGGCGGGATTTTGCCCACCGGTGGCTACACCAGACGGTGTGGGCCCAGGGTGCCCCATCTCCTGGGACCTCAGGAGAATCAATCCGAGTCTCAAGTGAAATCTCCAGGTTTTCACACATTGACCCTGGAGTTCCATGTCTCAAAAAACACCAAGGGGACACACACGGCCGTGTCTGCCGGCTCCTTTGGGGCCAGTGTGACCTGTGACCCCAGGAGAGAAACAGTCATTCCAGAATGTCATGACCATCAAGGGTGGGCTGGGCGGCGTGGGGATCACAGGGACAGATGAGGTGAGGGCGTCTCCCCCCCCCCCCCCAACTGGGCAGCTTTAGCGGGTCACAAGTTCAGGGGCGACCACCCACCGAGCTAAAGCTGTGGGGGCCGCAGACTTCAGCGGGGTGACCTCTCCGTCCCAACCTGGTGGCCGAGGAGGGCGTCCTGGGTGGGGGTCAGACACAGGGGTGCGAGGATGTGACGGGACCTGGCCCTGTCCCGACAAGCTCACGGTCCCAGAGCGGACAGTGACCCCCGTCTTCCCAGGGTGGCCCTGGCTGCTGGAAGGTCCGTGGGTGCTGGGCCCGTGTTTCCACGTGGCCTGCACTGGCCGGAGACAGGGCTGGTCCGGGGGCCAGGCCCCCTTCCCCCGCCCCTGCAGGAGTCCCCTGACCCCCGGCCTGTAGCCCCTCCCCCGTGCAGAGCCGCAGCCCCTCTGGGCCAGGGCGGAGGCAGGTCGGGACCCTGTTCTGCCCCCTCGTGGGCTGAGCGGCCCCCCAGAGGCCGGATGGAGGCTCTACCGTAACCCTCTCCGCACAATGGCCGGCTGTCCCTGCAGGGTCGCTTGTGAAGGATGCCATGTGGCGGGCGCCGGATTTTGGCATCTGACGCGCTCCCATTCGCTCCCTGGGAGCAAAGCGGTCGTCTTTTGCGACCCTGATGGCGAACAACTGGCCGCGGTCCTTCAATTAGCCGGGGACGTGCTGGGCGGTGGCCTCCTGCCGGGCTCGGTAAACGCGCACGAAATCGGCCTGCCCGCGCTGCGCCTCCCTGCCGCCCGCGATCTGGCTCCCGAGTCTGAGAACAGCCTCCGGGAGAAAACGCCGACCGGCCAGGATTCCTGGCGGCCGCTCAATCCGGCAAATCATTTCTTGCAAATTGCTTCTTAAGACCGAAATCTGGGCAGGACTCCGCAAGTTCTCAGGCGTCTGTAATCTGCCGGTGTTTAGCCGCCTGGACACATCCAAGGGCAGGCTGTCATCTGTGGGTGGGGGATGCTTTGGAAACCGTGGCCGCCCTGATCGGCCAGGTGCCTTCTCTGCTCCTTCTCCTCCCTTTTGAAGAGGCAGTTACGGCCAGGGCGGGGGACCGGGCGGGGTCCGGGGCGGGGCGGCAAGCCCCCTGGGGCGCATTCCGGGAGACCCCGTGTCAGGCGGGACGGGAGCGAGTCAAGCGCCATTTCTGTTGGAAAGAACCCCCCCGCGGGTCCCGGGCCCTCCCTGTCCCCAGGGCCACCTGTCTGAGGCTGTGCATGGGCACGGGGCGGGCAGGGGTACAGGACGGGGCTGGAGGTACGGGGTCACCAGGCGCGGGGCACGGGCAGGGGGCGGGAGCGCGGATGGAGACTTCGGTGCTCACCCCAGCCGTGCAAATGAGAGAGCTGGCGAGGGGGAAGCCCTCGTGCCGGGCCGAGCCCCCGAGTCCCCGGGCAGCCCGGCAGCAGACGGCGGAGACAGCAGGCCCCGAAGTGGGCGCAGGGAGCCCGCCGCACTGTATCCTGCTTGCCCAGACCCCCTGTCCGCGGAGACGCCCCGGCAGGGGCCCCACACCCGTGAATATGCCGGCCCCTGGCGCTTTGTCTCCCTCGGGTCCCCGCAAGGACGGAGTCTCACGGCCCTGTCGGTGGCCGGTCGGTGTCTCCCGCTCGCTGCCCTCTGCCCGCGCCCTGCCCCAGGTGCTTGTCCTCCCTGCTCCTGGGGCTGGGCGTCTGCGCGGCCCTGACAGCCGGGCTTGCTCCCCTGGCTGGTGTCTCCCTCCTGCAGAAAGCGCCCCGCAGCGCGGCGCCACCGGGCCCCGGGCAGAGCAGGGACGGGCGGCTCAGGGTGTTGGGCTCTGCTGCTTCCGGGCCTCCCATGGACCCTCCTTTCAGAGCCCCCCCTGCCGCGTCCCGGTGACTCCCTGTGTCTCCCTGTTGGAGCCCCCCGGGTGACACCCCTCCCTGTGTAATCGGCAATTCCAGGAAGCCTCTAGGGGTGGGTTGCGGGGAGAGGAGGTGAAACACGGAGGGTAGGGGAGAAGCAGGCAGCAGGGGTATTAATTTTTCTTGAAGAGTTGCCAGGCTGCAGTTAAATTCCTTGTCTATATAAAAACGTGGGCACACACTCCGGGAAAGTGGTGCTTCGATGCCAACTGTGCTTGTCTTTCAATTATACCCTTTGCATGTCAATTTGGACATCTGGTCTCCTCACGGCACTTTTTTTTTTTTTTTTTTTTTTTTTTAATCGCTTGCAACATGCTGGATTTTTCACCTAAACAGTAATGGTGGACAAACATACTCAGGTCAGACACTGTGCTCACTACAGTAACTCATTCATCTCATAGCAGCCCTATGAAATGGATGCTTATTATCTCCATTCCATAGAGGAGGAAATAGGGACAGAGAGGTTGATTAACCAGCCCAAGGTAGCCCAGCCGGTAAGTGGTAGACCTGGGATTTGAACCTAGGTACCCTGGCACCAGAGTCTATGTTCTTAAACATTCATTACAAGGCCTCTAATACTTCCAGGATGCAATTTCAGGAACTTTTGTGGGGGCAGGAGGAAGGACATTTCTCCGTGGGTCCCATGGGGCCAGCTGGGAAGGGCGGGGTTGGCTGTAACTCAGATTCCACTCCGATGCCCTCTGTGCCCAGAGTGCCCTTCCTGGCCCCTCCTGCGATGTGCTCCTTCTTCCTCTTCGGGCTGAGGTCGGACGTCCCTTCCTCATTCCGAGTCCCCATCCAAGCCCACCTGCCCGTCCCTTGGCGCTTCAGCCTGTCTTCCCAGCATGCTTCATGCTCCGGGTGTTGCTTTGATTTCTTGCTCACTGGGTGTCTCCCCCAGGGTACCGGGTCTGTGGGGGTAGGACTGGGGTCGGGGCTGCACCCCGGAGCCTGGAACTGGGACCGGCACAGGGCGGGTGCTCAGGGGTGCCTGTTGTACGAACGCCACGCGCCGGAAGGATTCCCCAACATCGCCCCGTCCACCCTGCTCTCTCGACAGAGGAAATGAAGGCAGGCGGGGGCTGCCGGAGCTGTGGCCCTGACCACCAGGCTGCACTGCCACACGAGCTCATGCCACGGATGCACGTGACACAGGTCGTTGACCTTGCGACAACAGAGAAGTCGTCTGTCCTGTCCCAGCTCAGCCTCCAGAACCCACGCCATGTGGGCGCCCTAAACCAACAGACCGTGGGACACTGGGAGGAGGGGCCAGGGTGGAAAGGACCCCCTCCCACGTACACACCTGTATGTGGGGGGACAGAACATAAACGGGGGGGGGGGTGGCTAATGCTTACCCATCCTCAGCCGGGACGGGGTTTCCATCCACCCTGTTTCATTTGGCTTTTCTGGAAGAAATCCTGACATTTCTCTCTTCTTCGTCTCCTCCTTCTCCTTCTCCTTCTTCTCCTTCCTCCTCCTCCTCCTCCTCCTTTCTTGTTGGCTCTTTTACTCCGAAGGGGGGTGGGCATGGGCGGTGGTGGAATAATCACCTAGAAGATTTGCTTCCCTTCCGCATCCTGAGCTTGAACCAGGTGGCGCCCTGAGGAAGTGACAGTCAGTTACGCTAGAGAGAAGCGTGGGCAGTTTCAGCAGCATGATTTTCTGGCAAGAGGGGAGCGAGGCGAGTTTGTGCCCAAGGAGTCTTGGTGGGGGAGTCTCTTTCTAAATCCGAACTGAGTTTGCTCATCCTGCCTGTTGCTTTCATTGCAGAGGTGCCTGGAGACGGCGGGACGTGGGGGGAGCCCCATCCCGGGGTGGCAGGTGCCGCAGGATCCTCTGGGTCGGGGTCTTGGGGGGGATGCCTGCGGGACCCAGGCCTGGAGCTCTGGCCTCTCAGCAGGCTGACCTCCGGAGAGGCTCTTGGCCTTGCTGAGTCTCCATTTTCCTCATCTCTGCAAGGAGAAGAATGGTGTCCAGGGTTGTTTGGGAATTACCTAAATTGATGGACACCAGGACCCATCGCAGAGTGCAATTGCTCTATACCTGTAAATTGTTCCAAAAATCTGATGTCAAGTTTCCAGTGCTTGACAGGTTCTGATGTGTGTTTCTAGCCCATATTGCAAAGATAGTTTCCTCCGTGGTCCACAGTGGCACATTACTGTTCGCTAAACTGCACTTTATTCAGATTTCACTCGTTTTTCTGTTCTACAATCCCATTCGGGATCCCATATTGTATACACCGTGCACCTCAAGCTTTTTGGAACATGACCCAAAGTTAGAAATACATTTTACATCAGTAGACAATATACCCCTTTATGTAAATGGAAACACAATACTTTTAGCAACTGGGATATACTCTGGTGTTTTCTATCCTATCCTATCCTATCCTATCCTATGCTGTTGTTTTCCATTCCATTCCACTGTATTCCATCCCATCCCATCCCATCCCATCCCATCCCATCCCATCCCATCCATTTCTATTCCAACATAAAAATACCCTTCAAATCGAACCCACAAATGGGCTACTCCCTACCTGTGTTTAAAAACTCATCTTGCAGAAAGACGTCCTCTCTCCTTGCTTTTGCCACAGTGAGTAGTAATTCTGTTTATCTCCTGGACCCACTGTGAGCTCCTGGCCCCGTGGGATGGTGTCTTCATTCTTCCTCGGACTCTGACAAGGGGCACTGCCCTTGCCGTGTGGAATCTGTAAATGCCCACCACCTGGATGGCACAATGCAGAGACCCCTTTTTTCTGTTTGCTTATATTTTGTCATGACTGTCTATTTTTGCAGGGCTGGATGGTCCCCGAGTAGCCTCCACTTTCTCTGGAGATGTGGCTGGTTGGTAATGGAATGTCTGCAGGCCCCAGAGCTCAGAAGTAACCAACCTGGCACACTTGTAAAGAGCTTTGCCCAGGCAATGGTGCAAGGGAAGGGTACTCCCCCCACTGAGGTTCTAAAGGCATTTGAAGAGTTAGGTCTGCAGGCAAACCCAGTGCCTGGAAATGAGTGGGGTGGTTTCAGTGACAATGATCGGGGTAAAGATAAATGTCCTTCAATGCCTGGGACAGTCCCTTGCAATGGATCGCCTTGCACAAAACGCCAATAATGTCCCCTGTTGATGTACTTTGCCAAGACCGGACTGAGACTGGAAATAGGAAGGATGATGGGAGTCTGTTTCTTCCCCTGCAGGCTTTCCTTCTCTCCAAATATCAGTCAGTAAGCGTTAAGCTGGGGGAGGTCGTCCCTGGGACAAGTGGTAGGCACGTTTAAGAGAAGCGCCTGGCCCTGGACGGCCAGGTTAGGCTGCAGGAGTGGTGAGTCTCGATGGGTCCGGGCTCCCCGGGTCCCCAGGCGATGGAATGCCCTGCAGGCTCTACTACAGTGAGGAGAGGGAGCCACAGTCCTTCTGGGTAAATCCTCTGCAGTCACACCCCTGCGCGCCCTTCTAATCCCTGCCCCACAAGGAACCCTTCCCCCTCCCTGCACACACACGTGGGGCACAGGCTTTCTGGGAGCGTTTCCCTGGGAATGGGGGACTAAAACTCCCTCTGCCGCCCCTGTGAGGGTGGGTCCATCCACTCCCCACCAGACGTCTGTGATCCGCCAAGCATCAGGGGCCCAGTGGCTCGGGCAAACGCCCTGGGTCCCCCTCGGTTCGGTCTCTCGCCCCACCCCAGCCCATCAGCACGGCTGCCTCCCTGGATGTGCCTCCAGAGGTCACCTTGCGTGGATCTCTTTCCTTCGTCTCCCTGCTTCGCTCGGGCACCAGTCACCCTCGCTTTGCCGCCGCACCCGTTTCTCAACCTCTGTTCCGGCCCCACACGGCAGCCAGAGGGATCCTGGAAGAGAATAAATCAGACCACGTTTCTGCGCTCCTCACATCCCTTGCCTGTGGCTCCCGTCACGTGCACGTTGAAATCCGTCACTCAGCCGGAGACACCTCCTCCATGAGGCCTTCCAGGATTACCTCGTCTACAGAGGTCTCCATCGCCTCTTCCCTGGGCGTCACGCCCGCCCTAGTTTATCCTCTTAATGGTACAGATAATCACCTTTAATTATCATGTCTGTCCGTTACCCGAATCAAATGTCAACCCTGGGAGGATAGGGACAGCGTCTGCCTCGTTCAGTTTTGGCCTGCGGACCTCAAACAGGGTTCAGCGGCCATTTGGTGAATGAGGAGTAATAATAATCAAAGTGTCCTCAGTGCAGGCTATGCACCAGTACCGTCGAAAGCCGTTCATGTACCAAACTCCTTTCATTCTATCATATTCCATGAGAGAGGCTGCTGTCCCTGTCTCCAGTCTAGATAATGAAACGGAGTCACTGGGATGTAAAGTGACTTGCCCAAGGGCGCCCTCCTGGGACTTGAACTTGCCCGGACTGAATTTAGAATCTTGGTGCTCAGCCGCCTCGCGCGCCACGGGGATGGACGGAACGTCAGCGGTCCCGGAGCCGTGATTCTAGAAGGCACACACGTTCAAGTGGTGGGGAGAGACAAATCGGTAAAAGCAAGAGACGGCAGCACGCGATGGGGAGCTCCAGGCGTGTGGGAGGGGGGTGTTCCTGTCCTAGGGCTACTGTCACAGACGATCACAACCTTGGGGGATTAAGACAACACGGATTTTCTTCTCGTAACGGTTCTGGAGGCCAGAGTCCACAGTCAGTTTCACGGGGGCTAAAGTCAAGGTGTCAGCAAGGCTGGGCCCTTCTGGGGACTGGAGGGGAGAGTCCGTTCCCTTAGCCTCTGGCTCTGAGTACCCCTCGCGTTCCTGCGTTCGCCGGCTTGTGGTGTCCTCTCCATCTTCAGGGGACTTCTGCCCCATCCCTGCTTCTGTCGTGACACTTCCTTGGACTCTAAGCCTCCTCTTTCCCCCCTGGTAAGGACTGTCTAAAGACTTTTGTGGTTACACCGGGCCCACCCAGATAATCCCCATAATTTGCCCACCTCGAGAGCCTTCACTGAATCATACCTTCAAAGTCCGTTTTGCTCTGTAAGGTGAAAATTCACAGGTTCTGGGGACTAGGACCTGGGCGTATGTAGGGAGGGGTGTGCTGTTCAGCTGATTGCAGAGGGTGGTTGGCAATTTTAAATAGGTGGTGGGGGAAGGCCTGGCTGAGAAGACAATGTCTGGCAGACGTGGAGGAACCCGAGTGGTGGCCCATGGTGACCTCAGGACAGAGCCTTCAGAGAAAGAACAGTCAGCACAGAGCCTGTGGCCGGCGTGTGGCTGGCATCATCCGGCAAACGCCGGGAGGTCAGCCTAGCTCGGCTGAGTGGGGGAGGGGGCAACGGTGGGGCATGAGGTCACAGAGGCCATGGGGACAGGCCCTCAGGGCTGTGGCAAGGGCCTGGGGTTTTAGTCTCAGTAGGTGGGAGCCAGCGGGCTTCTGAGCAGAGGACAGACAGGATCTGATTCGGGTTTTCACAAGCTTTCTCTGGCTGCCAGGTGGAGAACAGTCTGTTGGGCGAGAGTGGAAGAATGAGGCCTGCTGGGGAACTTTGGCAAGAGCCCAGATGAGGGAGGCTGGGGAGAGGCTGCGATGTGCCCCCAGAGTCTCCTTCCAAACCAGATAATCCCGGGCCGGCTGCTGCTGAGAGATCAGGGCCGAGTCCCTCCCCAGGGAACGCTGTTGGCCAAAGGGAGCTGCTTTGCCCAAGGCCACTTTCTTTCCATGGGAGCCATCCATTTCCAAAGACTGGTAAATCCGGGAGTATAAAGGTTCATCCCCCGTGGCTCAATTTAGTGCGTGTGTGAAGGGCCATGTTAGCTCCAGACCTCCCAGGATTGACTGCAGGGCCCCACCTAGACTGTGTGGGGTCTAGGCGCACACACACACACACACACACGGATTTTTCCCAGGGTCTCAGTCTACATAGTTTGTTTAAAAAAATGTATTTCAAAATTCCTGGGCCTGTGTGAGGTAGACTGTTTTATCCTTGAAGGTATAGAATGATGGGTAGAGAAGAGGCGTTTATGTATTTTTTCGTCCAACACGGGCGTGCCCAGGTTCTTCACAGAGCCTAGGCACCATCACTGCCCGGGGAGACCCCGATTGTACAAGAAAAATGGAACAAACCAGATGCAAAGCAACACAGCCCCTTGTGAACCCCGTCAATGCAGTCGTCCACTTGTGGGTCTGTTCATTCATTTAACAAGTGTTGATCGTGTACCTTTGCTCATATCCCGTCTGGTTTCCAGGACCCAGCAGTGAACAAGACAGATGTGATCCCTCTGTTCTCATGAGGTTCCAGTTTATGAGGATAGACAATATACAGCGACACAAATAAATATACAGAAAATTTCAGACTGTGAGAAATGCAGACTGGAAACAACATGGGGGATGGGATAAAGAATGATGGGGGGTGGGGGGCCACTGGTTCATTTCAGGTGGTCTGGGGGGAGCTTTCTGAGGAGGTGGCGTGTGGACTGAGTCCTAAAGGGTGAGACGGGCTGGCATGGGAGGTCTGAGGGAACAGTGTGCCAGGCAGAGGGAACAGCAGGTGCAGAGACCGAGGGGAGGAAACAGGTCTTGAGAACTGGAGGACTAGAAACGAGGCCAGCGTGTGTGAGTCATAAGGCATAAGAGTGGTTGGAGATGGGGACATGGAAAGACCTCGCAAAGCATCGAGTGGGCCAGAAGGAGAAGGGAATGGTGTTGTCATTGTGAGTTATTACTGCAGTGAAAGTGGGCTTTGTGTCCAGCCCTAGATTCCAGAGACGAGGAGGACCTTCCCACCCGTTCACTTCAGGAAGACCAGGAACCTTCCCCTTTACATCGCCATTGGCTGAATCAGGTCGGCTCTGCTGGCTGCAGACTCGTTCTGTTTATCAAAGGCTGTAGCAGGTGCATTAAAACGTATCAGCCCAGCCCCAGGCAGATGGAGGCGACACGGAGAGCTTGGAATCGAAAGGAGCTGCTGATCACCGTGACCCCAAGATACACCTGCTTTCTCTTTGTTAAGGAATTAGACACGATACTTTCATCTTTAAAAACAGGTAAATAAAACTCGAACTGTCTACAGAAATGGGACCCGGAGGGAAATCCTGTTTTACAGTTCCGGCATTTGGGGCGGTATTTCCACATTCCCTTTTGTTTGTGTAAAGGGTTAGACCGTGCAAAACTATCTTCCCAGGCACAAGTTCATTTGTCCTCATTGAAATGTGCGGAAGGTATTTACATGTCACACATATTTATAATTCTTTTCCAGATCAAAGAAAGAAAGAAGGAAAGGAAAGGAAGGAAGAAAGGAAGGGAGGAAGGAAGGAAGGAAGGAAGGAAGGAAGGAAGGAAGGAAGAAAATGCCTGCAAATCCTTGGTCGTACATACTTTCTGGTAAGCACGATGACTCATTTCTGCATTTCGTCTCATAGTTCAACCTCTCCTTTCTCCGTAGCGTATGGTTAACACTACAAACCCGTTCTCCCACCCCTTTCATTCATGAGCATGTGGTGCGGGCATCTGTTACTTTTGTCCACCCAGCATCCTCCTCCTTTCTGGCAGCTGTGCTCTGATTTTATTTGGAGCAAGTGATCCCTCCCCTCTTCGATCCACAAGCCTCCAGTTCTAGATTTGGCCTCAGAACCCAGGGGCTTGGCAATAAGAATGTTCTCCCTCTCCACTCCCACCCACACCCTCTTCGGTCAAGGTGGTTCCTGGGTGGCAAATGGAATTCAATGCCAGATTTGGTTGGATTTCCTGGAAAGAATATCTCCCTTTTCTCAGGACTTGTTTCTGTGAGGCCATGAGGCCGTGAGCCAGGCCACAGAGCAGAGACATCCCGTTTGTGGGTGAGGTCAATGTGGAGGAAAGCAGCCAAGAACTGGAGAGAAATGGAATCTCGTAGACATTATGAGGACTCTTGGATCCAGCCATGCCTGAAGCCGTTACCCCTGGAGCAGGTTTTCTCAACCTTGCTACCATTGTCAGTTCTGGAATAGATCTTTCTTTGCTGCGGGGGGGCTGTCCTGTACCTTGTAGGACATTTAACAACATCCTTGGCTTCTATCCACCAGATAGCATGCCGCACACCCTCCCCCTGCCCCCTCCCCCCCCCCCCCCCCCCCCCCCGTGACAACGCCAAATGTGTCCGGACATTGCCAAATAGCCTTGGGGCTGTGTGTGCGTAAAATTACCTCCGTTAAGAATCACTACCTGAGACTGTCCATAAGTTATGTAGGTCAATAAATGTCCTTTTTTTGTGCACGCAACACCCCCAGGGTGCCCGGTGCGTTTGCTCCCTGCAGTTGTTACAAAAACAGGATAATGTCTATCGGGCGATTAAAAACAACATTTTGTCCCAATCGCAACCAGTCCCGAACACATACAGGCTTCAATCACTTGCAAGAAAAAAGAAAGAAAGAAAGAAAAAGACGTGGGGGAGAAAAGAAAAAAATCAGTGACGCAAGTGTTTCCAAATTTCCAAACATCTGGCGTTTTGGAGGCCAAGCATCCAAGAGTTTGGGTTGTTAATTCGTGGAGCTACAGCAGACACTTACAAAGCTGACGTCTGTACCAGTCTCAGAGCAGGGCTGGGGAGGACTGTCCTGGTCGCAGCTGAATCTGTCACTCTCGCCTGGAAATCCTCACCTCCCCGGCCCCGTGGGGTCCCCAGTGTGTACACAACGGTGATGGCGGGGGGGGGGGGATCCTGGCACGTGGAGGTTTCGTCTAGGAAACACTTGCCCAAGGAATGTTCTAGCACTCAGTTGTTGTCACTTGAAATGATGTCAGAGGCGTGATGCTGGCTGCATCTCAGGTCAAGAGAACCGAACACCGAGAAGGGAAAGGAGGGCAGGTCCCGGGGGAGGTCGGGAGCCGGGACTTTGAGGCAGGAATGCATTTCTGGTGTCTTGGAAGATGACAGAGAGCTGGGACCTGCTTCAGCCCTTAAGTCTTCCTTTCCTCTAGGGAAGACCCCCAATTCACACCATCTGTGATGAGGGAAATGTTGGAGGCTCCCCTGGGCTCCTGTCCTTGTCTGGGGCCCCAGGGGATCACCACTTCCTTGATCTGGAAGTAAATTCGGGACTGGGGCTAAGTTGAGGCGGGTCAGGCACGGACTGGCCTTGGGCACAAGGATTTTGGGGGTGCCCCCAAATCTCCGTAAAAAAAGATAAATATGATTTGAATGCAGTATTTTAAAAACCAGAACGAATGCAAAAAAAGTCCGCAACGAACAAAATATCAAATTTTAAAATAAAGACAGGATCTGTTGTTTTATTGGGAGTTAAAATTAAAAAAAATTTTTTTTAAATGTTTATTCATGTTTGAGGGACAGAGTGCGAGCGGGGGAGGGGCAGAGAGAGAGGGAGACACAGACTCTGAAACAGGCTCCAGGCTCTGAGCTGTCCACACAGAGCCCGACGCGGGGCTCGAACTCACGGACCGTGAGATCATGACCTGAGCCGAAGTCGGACGCTTAACTGACTGAGCCACCCAGGTGCCCTTATTGGGAGTTATAATTTGAGTTGTATGCCTCTAATTTCCTGATTAATTGTAAAACCAATTCTGCTTTTAAGTATTATGATGAGAACCATGGCTTACTAAATAAATAAAAAACCTAACCAGCCAATTTATATCAGAAACAAATCATGATTTTTTTTTTCTGAGACAGCTGAACCAGAATTTCACTATATTTTATGATCCGAGCAGATACTATTTTTGAGTCGTTCACTGACTGAAATGCCCAACCGAGTTGGTCAACAGGAACGACCCAAACAATTAAACCCTAGTCTCAGTTGCAAACCTTTTTGGGTTTATAAATTCAGCTCCCTGAATTCTTACAGTCATCTTCACTTGCCTGGGTCCCGAAGGATCCGCCTCCTGTGCCATGAGGAGTGTTTCTCAGGTCTGCAGAAACCCAGAGAAGAAAACTCATCTTCTGATCTGAAGGGAGATGAAAAGCATATTTTAACAGCGCATTTCCAGTGTATTCTGTGCCCATCCCAGAAGCATCCAAGTACCTACGTCATTTAGAAAGCTGCAGGAGAGCGAATAATGAATGCGGAATATGCGAACGATTCATTTCGCTTTTGAAAAAAATGCAACCCAGCCAGAGAAAGCTTCGCAGAAGATCTGAAGACAAAATAAAGTCACTGCTGTTTGCAAAGTCAAGGCAGTAATGAGATGATTTAGCCAAAACAAACCTGAGATTTAACCTTAACGGGAGTGAACATTTTAATTTTTTAAAAGGTGGAGAAAATGCCATAGAAGGGTGTCTGAGGGTTACGGAAACTGTTAGGAAAACGAGAATTCTGTGCTCTGAGCTGTTCACAGCTCTGTCCCCGGGGTGTGAAATTAACGACCGAGGCAGATTTCACAGGCACTTCGGGCTGTGGATTTGCGACAGGGGCCTCCCCGCCAAGTCCTGCCCACTGGCAAGCTGCTGTCTCTATTCATGCAAAGCACAGAGAATCCTGAGTGTCTGGAGCGTTTTGCATTCATATTGAACACAGACTCCCCTTCCGTGGGAGTGAGTCTAGCCCTTGGGTGGAGCGCCCCGGAAGGAAGCGTCGCGAGACGACGTTCTCACCAAAATCCTATTTTTCTCTTGTGAGAAAAACTCCATCCATATGGATTATGCTTGTGGGAGATGCTGGGAAAATGTATATAAAATAGGAATATGGTTAAAAACGTGAAACCTTAAAATATCTCCAAGGGCAGCGAGGAATTCTGAGTCTGAGTTCTGGGTCTGAAACGACGGGTGATGGCGTCCCCAGGACACCGCGGTCTGGAGAGCTGGTTTGGGGAAATTTACTAGAGAAGAGAAACTTGGGGAAACAGTGGATGGGAGGAGGTTGTACTTCCTGATTCTCTTGCCGTGTTTCTGGGTTTCATCCAGGTGGTTATACAGGACAACGGCCCGCAAGTGGAATTATTCCTTGTCCCGCTTTCCACCTTTGTCGCGGTTAGAGGGGCAGATCCGAGCTTCGTGCCAGATAAAGGGATTTTTTCTTAAACTCAGCTAACAGGTCCCAGAATACAGTTACCCCAAGAGCCGGAGAAAACAATGGCCTCAGGAGAAAGTCTTAGCTGTTTTAGCATCTTTGGAAGCACCTGGGACTGTTGTATTGATTCACTTTGGGGAACATTATATTTTCTAAACGCAACCCGATATCGGTATCGATCGTTAGCAAATCGCTTCCCTTTCAAACGCGGTATTCACCCTTTTATGGCCTCCTTGCTGTTGGCAGGTGTTTGACATCTCCCAGACATGGTTTGAACTTTGAACAGTCTTATGGAAAATTTGAGATCGTGTAAGAACGGGCTCACCGCTCTCCCCCTGACACTGTAACAGGAACTCATACTGATATTGGCTTATTAAGTTACAGAGCATGTGGGTTCCCATCGGTCAACAGGTGAGTCAGCAATCCAAAGAGGTCTCCAAGGACCGGATTCTTTCCATCTTGGCGTTGTCTTCTGAGTGGACTTCTTTCTGCCCGAGGGAGGAGACCCTCCTGGGGACTGAGGGTCACTTGGGTTCAGAAGAAACAATCAGGCCGAGGAAAGCTTTGGAAGCTTTCTTAAAGGAGCAAGCAGGAAGTTTTCTAGAAAACTCCAGCAAACCCTTTCCGGAATCTCCTTGGCCCCAACTGCATCACATGTGTGTTCTTGACCAAATCACTGCCCAGGAAAATGGCTGGAGTCAGCCCCTCACAGGCCCGTGGAATGTGAGGGGGACAGGGGCTTCACGAGAAGCCAAGGACCCTTCCCGGGGAGGGTTGGTCATGGATGCAGTGGGCAGTCAGTGATACCCACCGGCTGCCTAGGAAAACCAGCCTCATCCGCCAGCCTCACCGAAGGAAAACTCTGTTTTCTTCTCCTTACCGCTCGCATCGAACACTTCTTCCCACACCCCCCAATTCTGCAGCACAGCTGGGTGTACTGCAATTCAGTTCAGTTCCGACACTGTCCGCTCTGAGTTAGCGTCAGACCGCACAGGCCAAGGGCTCAGTCCCACAAGGCCACCCCCATTTCAGACGCTAATCACAAGTCCTAGGATGTCACCTGGACTTCTGGCCGACAGGCTGTAATTTGGGGTTCCCGTGGCCACACTTTGTTGGATTTGATAATTTGCTAGAATGGACAGAACTCGGGGAAATACTTCCTTTTGTTTACCAGTTTATTACAAAGGATATAGGAAAGGATACAGGTGAACAGTGAGAGGAAGAGACACATAAGGAAGGGTCTGGAAAGGTCCTGAGTGTGGCACTTCTGTCCTTGTGGTGTTGGGGTACCCCATCCCCCCGCCTGTGGATGTGTTCACCAGCCCAGATGCTCTCTGAACCCCATAGTTTAGGGATTTTTATGGAGGCTTTATCACATAGGCATGATCCGTTATCAGCTTACGCTGAAAGTTCCAGACTGCTAATCTTGGCTTGGTCTTTCTGGTGACCAGCTGCCATCCAGGAGGCCACCGAGAGTCGCTTCATTAGAACAGAAGACACTCCTATTGCCCAGGAAATTCCAAGGGATTTAGGAGCTCCGTGTCAGAAAGAAGATCAAAGGCCAAATATTAGGACGAACCAGGGAGGCCATTTTCACATACCCCTTCTTCCCTAGGGGCTGGTGTCTGATCCTCGAAAGTAATTTCACAGATGTGGAAATAGAGACGCAGAAAAGCGATAACTCATCCAAGTTCCCACAGCCAGTGACGGAGCTGAGCTTCGAGTCCATGCAGCTTCCCTTGGGACCCCATCCTTCCTCTTCTGCGGGTGGAAGTAACAAGTACCCTGCTGGGGAAATCGAGGGCTGAGTCCTCATATGTCACAGCGGCCTGTAGGCAACCAATGTCCCACGCCGTCAGAGGTAGATGTGGAGCAAACGTACTTCCCATACATCGATGGCGGGAGTGTTAAATGGTACGGTCACTTGGAAAAACTCTTTGGCCAGCTTTTAAAATACAATTTATTGTCAAATTGGCTAACATACAGTGTGTAAGGTGTGATCTTGGTTTTGGGGGTGGGTTCCCGCGATTCATCGCTTACACACAACGCCCAGTGCTCATCCCAACGAACGCCCTCCTCCGGGCCCATCACCCATTTTCCCCTCTCCCCCACCCCCCCATCCACCCTCAGTTTGTTCTCTGTATTTAAGGGTCTCTTATGGAGCCGGAAGATATTATGCTGAGTGAAATCATTCAGAGAAGGACAGATATATGTTTTCACTCGTAAGTGGATCCTGAGAAACTTAACAGAAGACCCCGGGGGAGGGGAAGGGGAAAAAATAGTTACAAACAGAGAGGGAGGGAGGCGAACCGTCAGAGACTCTTTGGCCGTTTTAGAAAGTTAAAACGTACATCTGTTCTCTGACTCAGTAATTCTACCCCTAGGTTTGTACACCAAGAGACATGAAAACACATCCGGAAAGAGGAGGAGCAGGGATGCTCAGAGCGGCTCTCGCCAACTCGAGCGTCCGTCGATAGGCAAACGACTAGTATTCTCAGTGGAATACCACTCAGCAGTGAAAAGGGAGCCACCCTTAAGGCAGGTCACAACATAGGCATTGTGAATCAGAGGCGTCGCTTTCGGAAGTATCTAAGTTCAGAAGCCACCGAAAAAAGGTTGATCCCGGAGGTGGACCAGAGGTCGGGAGCAAGAGACCAAAGACAGATGCTACATTCTCAGCCTTTCTGTCCTCGTGGTAACTTAAAAAATCACGTATTATTTAGTTTAACAAAACCCAAAGGGTCCGTTTCTTCTCTCTGCCCCATGACTCTCAGGTAACAGTTTCGTTCAGTAACCGGAAGCCCCACTCACTCAAGTTCAGCTTGGATATTTGGAGGAAATAGAGGTCAGATAGAACTGCACGACTCGGGTGACCAGGACTTGGTGGCACTGGCCTGAGAGGGTCTCAGCAGAGGTGGCTTATTCACAGGGAGGGACAAGCTGAGGGCGCCTCAGATGAGAATGGCCTTGAGGGTGAAGCCCCTACACTCACAGGTCACGCGTACCCCTGAGGGAGGCCCCGCCACCAGCCTTGAAAGAGCCCCAGCCAGGAGCCCGTCAATGAACTAGAAAAGGTAAGTAGAGGAAAGTGTGCCATCTTACATAAATGAAGGATTCTCTGAGAAGATAGTTGCTCAAGCTGATTGGCACTGGGATTCAAAAGTGCAACTGAGGGGCGCCTGGGTGGCTCAGTCAGTTGAGCGTCCGACTTCGGCTCAGGTCATGAGCTCGCGGTCCGTGAGTTCGAGCCCCACGTCGGGCTCTGTGCTGACAGCCTGGAGCCTGTTTCGGATTCTGTGTCTCCCTGTCTCTCTCTGTCTCAAAAATAAATAAACGTTAAAAAAAATTATAATTACAGAAATGCAACTGAAAACAACCTTTGCTGAACCAGAAACCTGGAAAGCTCCAGTGAATCTAGAACTTAAAAAAAAAAAAGAGACAAAAAAGAAAAAAATTAGGGGTTTGCCACGCGTAGGAATGGATTTGTTTTACAAAAGTTGTACGTAGACAGCTCTTTCCGTACAGGTTCTAAGGCTCGTCTGCAGTCCTTAGCCTGCCCGTCGTCCGGGTCCCACCCACCCCGACTGTGTTCGCACGCGCTGGGGGATGGGATCCCCGCCACAAGGTGCCATACACCTGCCACAGGTGAGGAATCCAGGAGATGCTTCTTGTGGGAAGGACGGATGAAAGGTTCCTTTGTCTCGAACTAATTTTTTCCATTTGGTTTTCAAGTGCTATGTTATTAATGTTTTAGGTAAACCTTCCAGGAAGACTTGGGGAATCTTTTATTGGCTTTTTTTGTTTGTTGTCGGCTTACTTTGTTTTGTTTTGGGGTCAGAACTCTTTGTAAGACACAGGAAACGACTCTGGCTGCCAGAATAGACATGAATCCAGTATTTTTCACGTTTTGATCACCTTGCTTCAGACATGGCTTTAAGACACGGCTTCTGACAGAGAGACTAGATCGTCCAGGCTTGGGTCAGCGGTCACCCCTCAAGGGAACCGGGCGCCCTGATTGGCAGATCCTCCAGTCTGTATCCAGTAGTGAAAACTTTGTTCCCCAAAGAGAATTGGAAGGCTGTTATTGGAGAAAGAGAAAAATCTGACGGCAGCGTTCCATGGAAACAGTGGTTCTCAACCCTCATGACTAACTCAACACCTGCCTTTATGGCAAATATTGTGTAATGCTGCCTCACACCCCGGAAATGAAATTCATGAGTAATATGACCTACTTATACACATAATTTAAAAAATTAGAATATTGCCCTAGTCACCGTATCGAGGAGAAATAAAAGGAAATTAACTTATAGGATATTGCTTATAATAAAAATAACAAAACGGTAGAACTATACAAAATTTGAGGATAATAAAAACGCACTTGGGAGCAGCTATAAAGAATCAGTGAGATGTTTGCTTCTGCTGTTGATGAATAAGTGTATTTAAAAGCCGCAAAACAGGGGCGCCTGGTGGCTCAGTCGGTTAAGCGGCTGCCTTCGGCTCAGGTCACGATCTCTCAGTCCGTGAGTTCGAGCCACGCATCGGGCTCTCTGCTGGAGAGCCTGGAACCTGCTTCAGATTCTGTGTCTCCCTCTCTCTCTGCCCCTCCCCCTCTCGCACGCTGTCTCTCTCTCTCTGTCTCAAAAATTAGCATTAAAAAATTAAACATAAGTAAAAGTAGCAAGTCAATGAGAAGCCAGCCTGTACAAGACATATTCAAAATGAAAGAACACACGTGGGGCAGACACTGGAGTAACACCTAGTCAATGCACATGAACAGGCGCGACAAAGTCATTTGTGTTCCCAGGCTGGAGGCTCAGTTGATCACAAACAGGGCCCGTGCTTAGGGGAATATCCAGAAGGACATTTACAAGCCATGCGGGGCACAGGGGAGGCTGTGGTGGGAGTTGTAGCGTCCCTGGGCTCCTGTCTGCTAAATGCCAGTAGCCCGTTGGGTAAAATTGGGAAAGATTTTGCAATGTGGCGGGTGTCTTCACTAGCTCATCGTCCCAGGTGATCTTCCCCTTTGCTTGTCTTAGACTAGGTTTTTTTTTACAATCCTGTAAGGATAAAAGTTCATTTATAGCAAACTGATAGTAACGCAAATCATTCCTGTCCATAGAAATGCATGTTATGTCCAGGGGGTGTTTTTAACTGATTTTCTCCGCCGCCCCCACCCCTCCCCCCCATTATGGAGGAAGTCTCTTTTGCATGTATTAATGAAATTAATTTCAACCTTCCTAATGGCCTACAAATGGGTGTGCACTTTGCATTTCTCTTATTTATTTATTTATTAAAAAAATTTTTTTTGGTGGGGGGAGGGGCAGAGAGAGACGGAGACGCAGAATCCGAAGCAGGCTCCGGGCTCCGAGCTGTCAGCACAGAGCCCGACGCGGGGCTCGAACCCACAAACTGCGAGATCATGACCTGAGCCGAAGTCGGAGGCTCAACCGACCGAGCCACCCAGGTGCCCCTGGATTTTTCTTTGACTTGGTTTTAAGACTTTTCTGGCTCCTTCATTACCGCGTTCACACCTCTGACACATTCATTGAATATTTGTCTGAGAGTCATAGTTTTACCTTTTTTTGGGAAAATTATTCTCAAACAATCCCAACCCTTGCGTAACCAGAAGTGAGCCCCTCGACCTTTCAGGCTCCCCGTAAGACAATACTACACACATTGAATCACTGCGTTAACATACGCGTGCGCACACATCTACGAGCCGAGAAATGACAAACCTAAAGAAACCTGATATTCCCTTATCTCTACCCTGTGGCCGCGTAGCACAATATCTGATTGGATGCTCCTCTGCTCTTTACAAACCCTCCGCTGTGGGTCCTTAGGGTTTGAAACCTCTACCTCCAGCTGCGGTCCTCAAGAGCCACGCTTCGTTCACAACCATTTTACTTAATCCACGATCTCAGCTTTTTGGCTCTTGCAGGAGGAAAATCACAACTCGAGATGACCCAGTACCCTTTGGCATTTCTGTGAAAGGGAATTACATCATGTGTAATTCTAATCTTCTCCGCCACGGTTGTTTCTTTGGTGTTGTGGGGGTAGTTTTAAGCCTCAAAAGGAAAAAGAAGGAGAAAATCCGAGGAGACCACCCCCCAAGTCTGAAATCCTGTTAAACCTTCAGACAAAGCCGAACCCACCAGGGCTTGACGACAGGAGCTCACGGGCAGGGCGGAGCGTGGCCGTCGTGCTGCGATTCTGCGGGTTCCTTTGTGAAACCCGGGGTCCCCTCCATCCGGACGGCGGTGGACGGGGAGGGTTTCCCATTTCCCGGGTCTCCTGGTCGTTGGGCTACGTGGAACGGAAGGGACCACTCTCTGATCTCTGGGTTCAGTGCTCATTTTCATAACCCTAGTCTTTTTTTTTTTTTTTTAATTTTTTTTTTAACGTTTATTTATTTTTGAGACAGAGAGAGACAGAGCATGAATGGGGGAGGGTCAGAGAGAGAGGGAGACACAGAATTGGAAGCAGGCTCCAGGCTCTGAGCTGGCAGCACAGAGCCCGACGCGGGGCTCGAACCCGCGGACCGCGAGATCGCGACCTGAGCCGAAGTCGGACGCCCAACCGACTGAGCCACCCAGGCGCCCCAACCCTAGTCTTTTTAAGAGCAAGGGACAGAACTCATCACCAAGGACTTGCAGCAGAACACGGAAGGGGCTTGAGGCATGTGCTGTCCCAGAGATGGTGGGGCCAACTTTGGGGCTGAGGACGGTCACGGAGCAACCAGGGGGAAATCAGAGAAAGGCTTCACAGAAGCAGTGACAGATGCAGAGGGAGGAGTAGGAGCTCCCCCAGAGAAGTGGGGACGGAGGGAAAGGCATTTGGGCAGAGGGAACAGTCTATGCAAAGGTATGGAGGCCCTAAGAGCTGTTGCTGACAAGAGAATGTAGGGCGTGGCCTGCAAGTGGCGAAATTTTCTGAATGACGACTCCCCTTCTCATGTCCCCGGGCATTCCGACCCTGAGTTATCTTTTGAGAGTTGCCCAAGCGCAGGGCGTGGTGGAGAACGCAGAGAAACACACAGCACATCCCGTCCTCCCGGAGCTCTGTGTAGCCAGGCAGGCTCGTAAAGGGGAGCGAGACTGAGGGATCTGTTAGGTGTCCAAGGCATCAGTAGATGGTCGCTGAGCACGCGTTGTGGATCCGTGCCTGACTCACCGGGTAGGGCCAGAGTAGCACAGCTCATTAGATAGTGGCCGGGTCATTCATTCTTTCCTCCGTTCGTGTATTCACAAATATTTATTGGCACTTGTCTTGTGTGCCTGGCACAGCTGAGGTGTTTGCGAGAGAGAGGTGAACTTAACTTGGGCCGTCGAAGCCTCTCAAGCTATCCCATTGCCTTCCCCGAGTGTCCTCCTCTTTCCCGCCCTTGACTCTCCGCCTTCCACCTGCTCTGGCCACACAGTGACAGCTTCCCTTTGACGCCGAGTCCCTAAGCCACCCGACTTCCTGTGCCTTATTAAAACGATTAAAACACAAAGTCCGAGCGCAGCTGTTATCTTTCTTGTCGATCCGCAGAGAAAAGACACAGGCAGAGAAAAGAAGAACCTAAAACGCTGTGACATTGGATATCGGCCCAGCCCAGCGAGACAAAGGCTGGACGACTCTCCGGTCGGCACGTGACAGTTCACCAGGCGCTCGGTACGGAGACTCTTTGAAACAATGACACCGCGTGGTGGCAGCTGTCATTCACTGAGGCTCTCGGGGGCTGTCTGGTGCTGGGGAGTCAGGAAGGGAATTGCTTACACACAGGGCTTAGGTATATCAGTCAACATTCATCGAGCACTTCCTGTGTACCCGGCACGCTCTAAGCATGCCCAGGTGTTATATATAATTCTTAGGGAGGGCAGTGTTATCAGTCATGTTTCAGGGGAAACTGAGGCTGATGATGGCGAAGTGTTTGCTCCTTGTCCCACCGCTAGGGAGAGATGGAATTTGGACTTCATTGTAGTGTGTTTACCGCATACACTGTATCCAAAAAGCCCAGGTCTGGAGGAAGAGAGCCGATGATCACGACAACCAGGATTCCGTGCCCCCAGCCCCTTCTTGTACGTGACCGTGGGCCGTGGGGCTGGGCTTTCATTCAGACACTCCCAGTTGGTGGAAAACAGCCTCTGAGATATTTCTCATCATGCTCCACGTTCGGGGCAACACTCTTCCATCTACTGTTGTCTGCTGCTGACTCTCTGGGGTCTGTGTGCACAAGCACGTGTGTGTGTGTGTGTGTGTGTGTGTGTGTGTGTGTGTACGTGTATAGTGTGTGCAGAAGCAGCATCTCTGAAGTCACACTGGGCTTGGATCCTGGCTCAGCCACTCCCAGAAACAACCTTGGGAACACTGCTTAAACCCTCGGTGCCTCAGTTTCCTCCTCTGTCACACGGTGACAATCAGCCCCCACCTCATAACGTCCGTCGATGTGAGCATTAGATGAGTTAGTCTGCGTGGAGCTTAGATGGAGGCCCGGCACGGGGTCGGTGCTGGATGAATGTCGTTCCTTGTTACCCTGGCTCTGTTGGGCACGTAGCCCAAACTCCCTCTCCCCGGGGATGGCTCCTCTCTGGACGCAGGCGAGAGGCATCCTGGCCCCCTGGAACCTAGCTGGGTGGCCTTGAGCCAGCTGCTTCACCTCCTTGTGCCTTGGTTTCCTCCTCCGGAAAATGGGACAATAATCCCACTTCCTGCCTGGGAAGGCAGGGCCATTAAGTATCCGTTGCCATTTCTACCATTACTTGCCTTGTCTCCCTTCCCCCTCCAGCTAGGTACTGAGCCACGTACTCCGCTCCACACACTCATGGCCTGTGGTCTTCCAGGTCCCTCTGCTTGGATCGCCGCCCCCCCCCCCCCCCCGGACCTTTATTAGTGACTTCCTGTGTGCACGTTGTCTCCTTAGTGAGGCTTCCCCGACCGTGAATTTGATGGAGCTCTTGGCCCAGCACCGGCCATTCTCCATCCCGGCAGTCCGCCATGCACAGCTAGGGGGCAAACCCAGCCCGCTGTGTGTGTTTGTCAATAAAGTTTTATTGAAATAGCCACACTGATTCGCTTACGTGTCCTCTGTGGCTGCTTTCTCGCTACAGGGCATTGTTGAATAGCTGTGACAGAGACTGCGCCCCGCGGAGCCTAGAGCATTTAGCCTCTGGCCCTTTACAGAAAAGGTTTGTCGGCCCCCGTTCTGTCCACATCTCATTTGATTCCCACCGACCTTCGGTCTGGCTCCCAGTGCCAGACGCTGAGGCAAGGTAAGGGGTTTATTGCGGGAGACCCTGCAGGGCAGTGGGGCAGCGGGACAGGGCAGGTGGGCTGCAAGCAAGCCCTCAGGGTCCCAGCCATCACTGGCAGAGGCATCTGGGGTGTCAGCTCCCAGCACTTCCCAGGTCAGGAGGACACTGTCAGGAGGCGTCTGGGGCTTGTGGTCAGATCGCAGGTGGCAAGGACCGGCTGGCCGTGAGTGTGGACACGGGGTGTGGGCTGTGTTGACAGTCGCATTGTTTTCTTGTCTGTCCTTATCTGTCCCCTGCTCGAGCGGATACTCATCACCATGGACCTTCACGGGGGAGGGACGCTGAGGAATGTCGGCTGAGGGCATCAGGGGTTCTCATCTCCCGGGGTGTCTCTACCATCACGATCACAGACGTCTGCCGCGGATTCTGCCTCTTCTGTTCATTTCTGACAAGACACGGCAGGTTTGTTTGGGGTAGCAGACAAGGACGTTCAGGTCCGGAAATGTGACCTATCTCAAACCTTGTGGTTGCTCAGGGACCAAGACTCTCCAAGTCTTGCCATATCTCGACGTAATCTGTCCTCTACCCCGTGGGAGGGCAGAAGGGTTCACCCACCGCCTCGCCCAGTATCCACTGCGTGTCCTCTATGCAGCCAGGGGGATCGCTAAATGCACCAAACCCACTCACCCTGCCGTCTAAATGCTTCGAGGGCCTCACCTTACCCTAAAAATAAAGACCAAAGCTCCCAGATGTGCTGTGTCAGTTGAGGATGATTTGATTGTGTGTAGCAGAGACTTCCAATAACTGTGGCCTGAATAAAGTAGAAGAAACAGAGGAAAGAGCCGGCGTGGCTGGGCCCAGTAAGTCTAGGGACGAACGTCAGGGGGCCGTCAGAGAGGCAGCCACGATCACATCCCGTGGGGCTGGTAGTGTGAGACCTTCACTCTGGGCGTGGGGAAGAAGTCAGAGGATTCTGAGCAGGTGAGTAACGTGATTTTATTGACTTTGAAAGCATATGCTTGTCTCAGTCTGCGTATTAGATTTATATGAATGACTGTTCGGTTAGTATCTGCCCTCCCAATCTCTAGCCCAAATGGACCATCCATGGCGGCGGGGGGCCATGCCTATGTTTTTCTCAGCGGCGTATGTCCCGCTTCTAACACATTGCTGGGCGGATGGCAGACAGTCGACAAATATTTGTTGAGGATGGAGAGAAGGGAGGGATACGGTGTTTAGGGTGGACCCCGGGGCAGCCCTCTCTCTGCCCGTTTCACACGTGTAAATCCCGGGTGGACTGTCATCTCCCAGGCTGTGTCTACATCTGATGTTTAGCATATAAAAACCTTCGGGAACGACCACGTTGATCCTGAGGTTGCCTTCGTGCCGAGCCAGAATGAGGAATGATGCGAGGTGCTTCGACAACAATTCAACCGTCTCTTCGTTGCTCTAAAGGAGAGTGGCTAAAGAGACAGAGGCCTTCGGGGAAGCGGTTACAGCACCGTGTGTCACCCCCGAGGACAGCCATAACTGGAGGATGATTTATTGCAGCCTTCTGGCACGGCAAGAGCCAACGGCTTACAGGGGAAAATAGCTCTTCCGTGGCCACCCGCCTGGGGAGTTGAGTGAGCATTTGTGCTTCGTTTAGCTGTCCAGAAACTCGGAGCTCCTTTCCTGCGTCTGGCGAACTTTATACCTTACAAACTGCCGGCTCAGCGGGACTCTAGCGACTCGGGTTCCCAGACTCCCTTGCAGCTAGGGCGGCAGGTGACTCCGGTCGCGCCCACGTACGTACGTAAACCTTGAATTGGAGTCTCGTCGCGTCGAGAAACAGGAACCTCACGAAACGCATTCTGGGGATGGCCAGCGAGCGGGGAGACGACGCGTCAGTGCTTTGGGCAGCGGGAGCCATAGCGTCTGCGTCCGACGTACTGGAGGTATCTTCAGGTGAAGAGCTCCGTGGGGGTGAGTCTCAGACCAAGTTCTTAGCTAGGTGGGCTTTCAGTTTGACTCTCTGGCCCTTCTGGGAAATTTCCCAGCTACCCACTGTGTTTTAGTAAAGTCCTTTTCTGCTTAAATTGACTGTAAATGTACTAGTATGAGTTCTTTTGGTTTTCAACTCACCGCCCTGACTCACACCTGGTGCAGGTGCACAGAGCGACCTCGCAGGGACCAGAGAGGCGGATGGTAAATGAAGAAGGTACACGTGTTCTGGCCTTAAGCAGGCACCTGGAAACGGGAACCAGGTAAACAACCACAGGCTGTCTACAGTAGATCCCACTCATTTTCTCATAGATATTTATTAAATACTGTCTATACCAGGCACCGGGCTGGCTGCTGGGGATAAAGTACTGAACGGGACAGACAAGGTCCCTGTCCTCCTGAGGCTTCTATCCTGGGGAGTGGGGGCGGGGGGAGGAAGACAGCAAGAGATAACACACAAATGAATAAATGAGATACATTCAGATTGTCGTAAGTGCCGTGAAGGAAAGGCACGCAGGGAAGGGATCTCTGATGGGTCAGTCTTAGGAATGAGAAGCAGCTGGCCAGGCTGGGGGTGGGGGAGCACGGGTGCCGGGGAGGGGGGGGGAGAAATGGTAAGCGTATGGCCCTGAGCAAGAAAGGACGTGGCATTGTTACGGGAGTGGTAAGGGTCCAGGCCATGCAGGGCCTCGTGGGCCACAGTGAGGAGTCTGGATGGTACTGCGTGGAAGTGTGGAAGCGGACCGTGAGCCTGTGCGGCCGGCAGGGAGCGGGGGACCTGACAGGTGTGAGGGCTCGTCTACAGGGAGGCTCAGTAGAGACTCGGCACCCAGGGTTTTTGTTGGGGGTTGGTCACGTAGGCACCTGGCGGACGGGCAGAAGGAAAGCCGGTGTTCCACATCCATCATCCATCATCCGTCCTGGGTAAAGATGGGGAGGGATATGGGGCGCCCGGGGGGCTCAGGCAGTTGACAGCGTCCGACTTCAGCTCAAGTCACGATCTCGTGGTTCGTGAGTTCGAGTCCCACGTTGGGCTCGCTGCTGTCGGCGCAGAGCCTGCTTGGGACCCTCTGTCCCCCTCTCTCTGCCCCTCCCCCCGCTCAAAAGTAAATAAACATTCCAAAAACATGAGGAGAGGGATAGAGAGCAGTGTGTGGATTCAGAGTCTACTCGGGGGTCGAGCTGTCAGGAAGTGCTAATGGGTTGGGTCAGGGAACATAAGGCAGCGAGGTGTCAGTGCCTGATCATCATCAGACGGGGGGGATCATGACCATCACTGGTAATGATCACTGGGAGCTTTGGAGTTCAACCCCCACAGCTGCAGGTGTCTCTCTCACCGAGTCACAGAAATTTCACGACGAGAAGATTCTTAGCAGCCTCTGGTATAACTACTTCCTTTGACAAGTGAGGAAACTGAGGCCCCGGGGAGAGTCATCAGTCGGCTCAAGACTGGAATGTCCATTCTCTGATTTCGAAGTAAGTGCTCCTCCAATATGCCCTTTTGAGGACAACTAAAAAGATCGGAGTAATAGAATGGGAAAGCCGGAAATGACCGTGGGCAGGTTACTAAGCTACTGTCTCTTGGCCGCCAACGTACCCTTCTAAACTGTTCTGTAATGCCAGGGCTGAGACTCTACAGAGCCCGCTTAGTCTTTCCCCGTTGGCTTTTTGCTGGGTCCCACCTATGTAGCAGCCTGGGCCCCATCGAAAGACAGAACCGTACCGTGATTTAAACAGGGGAAATGTTATATAAAGAATTAGTAACCTATGATAAAAGAGTCACTAAGGGCCATAAGGAAACCCTAGGTGGTTCCCAAGGGCTAAGGGAGAGTCTCCTAGGAAGGACAAACTTGGACGGGGGCCTCTTCCAAAGGCTGGGGTTCAGATCTCTTCTCTGGATGTGGTTTACTGGCCCCTGGTTTAGTTCACTGCCGTAGTGCAGCAGCACCTAATGAAGTCACCAACCTTCCGAATATTCACCAGTTCGTCTCTCCACCCCCCACGGCTGCCATTCTGGTCCGAGCCACCATCATCTCTCACCCGATGACTGCAATAGTCAGCGAACTGGTCTTTTGATCTTGACCTGTATTAGGTCAGTTTTTGAAGCAGAGCCTGCGATGGAGATCCCTATGCGTGCGACTTATTGAGGACATCTCCCGGGAGGAGGGAGGGAGGGCGTGGAACAGGGAAGGGGGGCGGGGCGGGGAAAGCTAAGCGAAGAAAGAGAGCAGCTTCAGCCCGAGCCCATGGATAGCCCTGGAGCATGAATCGTATCCCAGAGTTGGTCCCAACTTGAGGCAAGGGGGCTGGCCTTTGGACCTCCCTGTCGCCCCCATTATTGGTGTTAGACTGCTCTGGGGCATGCGTGGGGATTACAGCCTCCTGAGCAAGGAAGCTCCCATTTGGCCTAAGTGCAGCTCTCACTCTGGGGAGGGGTGTCTACGAGCCTCTAGTGAACCGGATCCAGACCTCGAATCCAGTAGCGTCCTGCTCAAGCCCCGACCTTGCCCTTCTCTGGCCGTGGGACTTTGGGTGAGCTTCTTCCTCCCTCTGGTTTCATTTCCCGTCTGAAGGTGGGGCCCGGCCCGCCAGCTATCCTCCGGACTAATTCTGGGGCCGGACGCATGGGCACCAATTTTGAGGGCCCCTCTGGACATCCACATAGATTAAAAAGCCGTCTAAGACGACCTGAGCCCAGAACCCAACTCTATTTTGCATAGACACAAGATTACTTTTTTTCCTTGTTTGGAAGGATCTGGAGTTTTCAGGAATAAACTATGGTGTAAGTTAAGGGAAGACGGTGCTTTGTTTCGCTCAGGACTCTTTACCAAGGTCCCCTTGCCCGTTTGAAGGCTTGAATTACCAATGGCAAAGCTTCTCCTGGTGCCTGAGTTGCCCCCAAACAGCAGAACTGTCCTGGGTCTGCGTGTGTAGCTTCATTCACTGGGATTCTATGTCCAAGTTCAAGCATCTGATTACTTGACTGTACCTTCCAGATGAGTTGTGCCAGAGCATTTACGTGTCGAAACGTGTTTTATTTTGTCATGAATTCCTTTCCTTTCCCCCTTTATCTTACACTTGGGATATTTAAAATATCCCAATAAAATATTTATTTAAAAATACGTATGTAGGTAGGTGATATTAATTATGAGTTTCATTCCCGTTGAATAGAAGCCGTGAAATATTTGTTTTAAAAACCAGACATTGGCTCTGATACAGCTGAGAACCACACGTCTGAACAGAATTAGCGACGTCTTCTCTTTCCCCAGGGGACCCACAGCCTCATTCGGAGACACGTTGGAGCTACTTGTTAGCTTGAGCCGAATTTTACAAGGACAGAGTCCTCTTTGCCCTCCGGTCCCATCTAATTCTCCTTTGTTGTGATATATACCTTCTTTTAAGGAGTCTACTGAAGACCCAAGTAATTTTCATCCCGCCTCCGTGGGCCCCGTGTCCTGGAATGGTCCCTACCAACGGAGTGTGGCTGGCTGGCTCCCCTCCTCTGGGCGGAGCAGAACTGGGCTTTTGCCAGATTTAGGTCTCTGTCCAGTGAGCAAGTAATTGCTTTCCTCTGTAGGAGACACAACAACAATCCAGAAACAAACAAACACACTTTTTAAAAAAGCAGAAACGCTTAGTCATGCAAATCAGGGCAAGGATCTGAGAGGGTAAAGAAAAGAGCCTCATTCTCATGCAACAGCTCCAGCGGGACCCTGGCTCACTGGCCGATTTCTATGAAAACCCTGGGCCCAGAGCAGCGACCGCCCCGGCACATTAATGCACATTAATAAAGGTTTGTCCCAAGTGGAGTAAACACCACCCGTTCCCAGGACACCAAGAAGCAGAAAATTATCCAGAGGTTAACTGGGTCATTAGCGGTGGCACAATGCGGGTCATTCTAGATGTAATTTCGTCCCCTCCGGCTAGAGGCTCCAATACAGCCACCAGTTCTCACAGCGGGGGGACAGTGACTTGGCTGCAAGTTGAGGTCTCTTGGATACCAGGCCCAGAGTCGTCATGATGATTCACGGCGCCTCTGACATCACAGGTGCTTTTGTGATGCAAAGTCACGTGTTGTCCAAACACACAGGGGACCTGTGAATGTGTGTGTCCTTGTTATGTGCACGGCCACAAAGTGGGACGGACAGATGCACACACGGGACCAGATGAATAACGGGATAAGTAGCGGTTAGATCGCTGTCCCGGAGCCCGGCTTCTTGCACAGCAGCGTGCTTTCACCGCACGGGTACTCGGGAACTTGCAGGGATAAAGGGCCACAAACCGAGGGTTACAATTACACGTTCTGCGTCTGTTCTGCATTTACCTCCCGTGTGGAAAGTGTAAGACGCAAACAGGCGGAGAAGGAGGCTCAAACGGGCACATTTCACGTGGGCAGAACCAGAAAGGAATCGCCAGGCAGGGGACCCCCTCGTCAGCGTCCCCTCCGCTGGCACGGGGAAGCCCGTCACAGGATGCTACCTGGGTCTGGAGATTGGGTAGCGGGTGCGCGCCTGTGACCGGTCCCCCTCCCTGCTCCTCGTTCTGAGGTGCCCCAACCGGATGGCAGGGGCCCGGGCGGTGAGGAAGGAGCCAGGCTGGGCCGGGGCCGTCTGGCTTAGCCGGCCCTGGGCTTCTGGCGAGAACAGCGGGGGCCTGCCTCCCGCGCCCCAGCACCCTCCCCACCCACCCGGCCGCCCCTTCCTGCCCAGAGTGGGGGCTCTCTCTGCCCTGAGAACCTGCGTGACCACTCGGAGATGTGCCCGGGTTCACAGGCCCTGGGGCACGTGGAGGCCTGTGCCCCCCCCCCCCCCATCCCTCTTCCCCCGGACACCCTGACCTCCCTTCTGTGCCACTAACGTGCCAGGTTCGTCCCGACCCAGGGCCTCTGTGCCCGCCGTGTGGCCTCCTCCACGCTGTCCCCAGCTCACCTTCCAGAAGCTGCCCCTCCTCAGCCTCCAGGGCTCTGCCAAGCGTCACCCGGTCAGCGAGCCCCCTGACGGTGCTGTCCGCCCAGGCCCCTCCCGGCACACGGCCCCCTGTCTCTTCCGGGTGCCACTCCCCACCATGGGAAGTGACCTTGAGGGCACGTGTCCTTGCTGTCACCTCCCTCGCCCTTCCCGCTGCACCGTGAGCTCCCAGGCAGCAGGGACGGCCCCGTCCTGCTAAGCCCCAGGCTCCCAGCACCTGCAGCCGTGCCTGGCCCAGAGGCGCTGCCCGGAAGGTGCCTGGGGGGCGACTCCGTGGCTGACCTGGCATCCGACGTCCTGGGCTCAGGTCCCGCGGGCTGTTTGCTGGCCCTACGGGGACGGGAGCGGCCCTGTCACTGTCGCGGTGAGCACCTGGGTGGGGGTCGGGGGCCAAGGCTCAGGCTGAGGAGACTCAGTGCCCGTGTGCCCGTGTGTGGGCACATTTGCGCGTATGTGTGCGTGTGTGCGCGTGTGTGTGCCGTACGTGTGCGTGTGTGTGTGCTCGTGTGCATGTGGGTGAACGCTCTTTACTATTCCACTGCTCTCTCCCCATGAACATCCGTTAATACTCACTACGTGCCAGCCTCTGTTCTAGATGTTTCACGTTAATTAACTCACTTAATTCTGACGATCGAACCTACCTGTGATTGTTATCACCCCCATTCTATAGATAAGGAAACTGAGGCACAAGGAGGCTAGGTTACTCCTAGCAACTCCAGCAACTGGTGTGTGTGGGGTTGGGGGGGGGGGGGTCCCAGCTGGGACAGAGAGCTGGCTTCTGCACAGGCACGAGCCCCAGCTGGAAGCAGACAAGGACGTGGCTTGACCCTCCACGGGGCAACATTTGTTCTATTTCCCTTGAACTTGGCAAGGCCTAGGTGGTCCTGTGGTGAGGTGATTGATCTCGCCAAGTGCTTCTGAGCAGAAACATCTAGCTGTCTCTCTATGCCCCTTCTCCCTTCCTTTATACAGACAGAGCCCTCAGACCCTCAGTGGGACAGGGGGCTGCCAGAACAGAGCACGACTCCTTCCCTGTGCCTCTGCTCGGGGCGGCCTGTGACTAAGTTCTGGCCAATGGGCTGGGAAGAGAAGTGAGGGGTCTGACTTCCAGGCTTCAAAGTGAGAGACTTCTCTTTCCTTCCTTCCCCCTCCCCACTGGCTGGAACTTGGACCTGGGAGAGGGCCATCTTGGTCACCTGCATGAGCACAACACCCCAGAAAGAGTGGGACAAGAAAGGGGCAGAGCCTGGTCCCCAACCCCTTGGAGCTTTCAGGAAGGGGTGGAGGAGGGTGACGTGGAGGGGGGGCAGGGCACCGTTCGGGGTTGAATCTTTGTTCATCAGGCCTTGAGGTTCCTCTCCCTCTTCCCACACAACCTTCCTGCTGTCCGCCCCGGGGTGAAAGTCCCTCCTCCCAGCCTGTCCTCCAACCCCCCGTAGTCTCCGATCCACGGGAGTGACCGGCCGTGGCCGATCACCAGACCCAGAAGAAGGCTGGGGGCTCCCCCGCCCCTTCCCTGACTGTGCTCCGAAGTCACACTAGCCACATGTCAAGGGCCCTGTGATGGTGCAGTGAATGTTTACCCCACCGGACAGGCAGATACAGAACATGTCTCATCGCAGAAAGTTCTCGTGGACGACGCTGGCCAGACACACAAGGTTTTGGATCTAGTAAGACATCGGGTGGGAAAGAGGCACCGGGCAAGAAGGGAATGAGACACAAAGGGGGCTTTGACCAAAGGCCTTCTATCGAGCTCCTTCTGGGGACTAGAGCCCTGTTATGGCCCCAGGGAAACAAAAGAGAATTAGACGCAGCCCCAGGCCTCAGGGGGCTCCTGGCCCAGCCTGGGGGGTGGGGTGCAGACAGGAGAGAAGGAAGTGAATAAATCAACAAACAAGACACTTCCAGGAAATAACAAAGGTCACATGCACAGCAGAGTGGGGTAATATAATGGGGACTCTGTCTGCAGGGGGGCCGGGCTCGGTTTAGCGAAATCCATCATCTCTGGACAACCCAAGATTGCAGGCCTGGGGTGACGTCAGAGCCTCGGGAGGGCGAGGAGCGTGATGCTCCAGAGACCAGCTCCTGAAAGGCGGGGAGAGCCTGGGTCAGGGCACCACTGAGCTCTGGGAAGTAGGACGCGCCCCCCTCCCAGAACTGGAGTGCGCCGGGGCCCCCAGAGAGCAGAGAGGACCTGAACTGCAGCAGGGGTCGCGGCCAGCAGCGGAGTTTATTCCGGGGGCGCATCAGAGTCTGTTAGGAGGGACGTGCCCTGCCCTTGACCTGACACTGGCTGGGGGTGGGGGCTGTTCTGGTTTCCAGCTTTGGAGGCCTTACCATCTCTCCCCTTGGAGCCTCTGCCACGAACTTTCTGGGCGCTCAGGGCGCTTCGCCGTCGGGGAGGCCGCAGCTTCAGCTCAGCAGAGGCCCCGAGAGCCCCGCTCCTTGGAGGTCAGCAGGCAGAGCCCTTCGGCCACTACTGCCTTTTTATCCCCAGAACAAAGCTGGCAGGAGGCCAGAGCCTCTGACGGGTGGGCGGCGGCCTCCGGAGGCCCAGGGGGAGCCGAGAGGCCGGGAGGGGACAGGGCCCCGCAGACCTGGGCGCTGGGGTGCAGGGACCGGCCCTGGAGGCAGCAGCAACAACAGTTCGAGCCCCGGCGGAGTGCCAGGCAGGTGTGTTTTCCTTGAACAAAGCCTCAGGATAAAGGTGCCGAGAGTTCCCTCTGCGGCAAGAACTTTCCGTTTCCTCATGTGCGGGGGGCACAGTTACGTCATGAGGGTTTTGAAACAGACCAGAATGTGTTCTTCTGGCAGGAAGTGAGCAAAACCACCCCCGGTGACCGTTCCCTGACAGTTCAGTGAGTTCAGCCAAGGAAAAGGACCCACGCGGCAGCGGGCGAGGCCCACCCAGGATGGTCACGAACAGTCGACTCAGCAGGTGTAAATGTCCTCTTGGTTTCCGGGCCGGCTGGAGATTTCCCAGGGGCCACGGACGCTTCTGCCCCAAACCGAACCTTCTGCTGGATTCTCCTGGTGACGCGACCCAGACCCGACTCAGGGGCTCAGGCCCGGGGCCTCAATGGGCTCACGCACTGGTGTTGGTGGTCGGGCAGAGCTGGGTCTGGGGGCTCAGAGGCCATCGCGTGGGTTGGGCTGGTCTCCCGTGTGCCCCTGCACCGCCCCTGGTGCCGGCCCCCTGCAGACTCCCCTCGGGGGCAGCGGCAGGTGCCCCCGCGTGGTTCCAACCCCCCACGGTTCCAGCTCCAGCCCCACACTCGCTCAGGTCCAAGTGCAGGGACACGAACAGGATGCCATCAGAGCCCCAGAGTCACTGACGGCCGGCTGAGGTCCCTCCTGTCACCGAGCCCGTTGTCGGGCAGTGGTGGCTCCTGTGGCCCGCCTTTCCCCGAGGGCCTGGGGTTCGGGGTCCCGTGGACAGAGGTAGGAAGGTGAATTCTCAAAGGGCAGCCAGGTTCTGCTCACACGGCAAGGGGAAGCAGACGTCAGAGGGCACGAGAGGTGTTCGTTCCGGGAAGGGAACGCGTAGGGTGCCCACCGCACCGCCGGAGAACCCCGGAGGCATCAGATGGTCGGAGCGGAAGAAGTTCTGCCGATTCCGGATTCACGTGTGAAAGCTTGAGCCCACCTGGGAGTGAGTAACTGAGAGCGTGGCCACTGGATGCAGGGTCGCGGCCACGTTCCGTGTACATCAGAGAACAAGTGAGTTTGGGGACCCCGGTGCCGTGCAAGCGGGTCACAGTGAGTGGACCAGGCGCCTCGGTTATCAGCGGCCAGCTGTGCGTGCTTCTCCCAGCCAGGACCCCGCTCAGCTCGAAGCCACAGAAACCAGCTCCAGGAGCTTGACCGGTGGTGGTTGGCCTCACTCCCGACGAACAGGTCTGGGGCTGCTGTGGGGGCCGCGTGATGTCACCAAGGCTGGCTCCTTCTGCTGCCCTGCCCTCCCTTGGGCATCTCTCGTGGCTGCAGATGCTGCCACTCTTACCTAACCAGGGAGGACGGAGTGGAAGGAGGAGGAGGGGGGAGGAGGAGGAGTGAGGAGAAGAGGGAAGAGGAGGAGGAAGGAGGAAGAGGAGGAGGAGGAAGGAGGGAGGAGGGGGAGGAGGGGGAAGAGGAGGAGGAGGGAGGAGGAGGAGGAGGGGGGAAAGGAGGAGGGAGGAGGAGGAGGGAAAGGAGGAGGGAGGAGGAAGATGGAGGAGGAAGACGGAGGAGGGAGGAGGGGGAAGGGGTGGGAGGGGGAGGAAGAGGGAAGAGGAGGAGGAGGGAAAGGAGGAGGGAGGAGGAGGCTGAAATAGGAAACCAGCACTTGCCCAGAACCCCCAGCAGCCTCTGCGTCCCCTCATGGCCAGAGCAGTGTCACAGGGGCACAGGGGCGGGGGCTGGACGAGGCTTAGGGACTCATGAGCGAGAAGGAAGGGCCCTGGGTAGACACCTGGTGGTGCGTGTCACGGTCCGATGAATTGGCCCGAAGGGTCGGCGTTTCTGTGCAGAGGCTGTGGCAGCTGTTCTCAATCAAAGGCACATAATTCATATCTTTGGAGACAGAAATTCCTGCTTTTGAGTAATGAAGGCAACCAAGCCACATGATTCTGCCTGCAAACATTCCACCGGCCCCCAGATGCCCCAGCTAAGCATCACGTGGCTCAGAGTCAACAGAAACCCCCAAATCTCCTACCTCCTGGGGTGCACAGATGCGCTGTCCGCAGCGGCCCGTGTTGGCTGCGTCTGTGCCCGCGCGGGTCACCCCGACCCCCGGTCGCTGGGCACGCGAGGGCTCAGCCGTCCTCCACCTGCAGACAAGCCGCCGAGGCATTAAACCTCGTCGCCGGCCAGGGAGCCTGGGCTTGTCCCCAGCAGCTCCAGCCTGGATGCGGTCCCGGAGATAAATCATACCTCTTTAAACGGCCACGGCGGCCCATTATTTCTGCTTGAAAACACCCCTGGATCTTCACTCGAGAGCCGGGGTGACAGGCCCCGGCTGTTGTGCTCAGCTCTGCATAAAATCGCCATCAGCCGGTTGGCTCTGTGATGAGCAAGCCGGTTAGCTTCCGACGGGTGTCGACGCAAACCCTCCCCCTGCGTGCGGGACGGCGGAAGGTCTCAGAGTCCCGTCTGCAGAAGACGCGGGAATAGGTCCCGTCTCGGGCCCGTGGCCACGTGACATGCCCTGTTGTCACCCGGTTCACACGGGGAAGCGGCAAAATGACAGAGTGGACGTTCCCGGTCTGCGTTCTGTCACATCCTGCAATATTTCCTCGAGTGAACAGCTATCTTAAAAAATGAACGGAGCACATTCGAACAACGATCATGGAGATTTTCCACCGGGAGAACGCAATGAACCATCTGCCCCTCACCCGCATTCCGCACCTACCCGGCTTTGCCCGCTCCCTCCAGCTGCCTCCCCTCTTCCCGCCAAGGTATTTTCAAGCCAGTCCCAGCCTGTACTGGATGGGTTTTCCTTTGAAAGGGAACTGCAGTGTCCTCATCACCGGGAGTGTGCAGATCTCGGCAGCTGCCTCACAAGGGCCTTTTTCTCCTTGCTTGTCCAGAGTCGGGACGCAAGCAAGAGCCCCCCGGGCCCTTGGTTAGGTCTCCGCAGGTCTTGGTTGAGTGTGATCCCCTCCCTTGATTTGGCAGGTCATGTCACTGCCTTGCGGAATTCCCGGGATGGGTGGCCCGAAGGGCCCCACGGTGTGGATCTGTGGGTCCCCGCCTGTCCCTGCCACGTTTCAGTTCCCTCCCCTGCAGGGAGAAGGGGTCCCAGCGAGCAACCTGGGGAAGGGGCTCCATCTGGGGAAGGGGCTCAGTTGGTTGGAAACCCAGGGGGTTGGAGCCCAGCGGGGCCGGCCTCCAGCAGGTGCCGTACGAAGGGCCTGGGTGCGTGTTAGGAGGCTTCCTGGATCGTCCTTAACTAGCAACGGAAGCGTTTGCTCCCAGGCGTCACCACCTCATCGTGTCAGCTCTGTTCTGGGGCGAGCCACTAGTCAGCTGCCCCGCCTCTCCCAGGGGACCCGCAAATTAGAATCACAGCCCCCACAGCGGGGCCTGGTCCTCCCCCAAGTGACCCTCGCCAGCGGTTGTGACACAGTGAGTGAAGGACGCGAGAGGGCCTGTGCTACCCACGCGCGTGTACTTGGCAGACGAGGGGCACTTATCCAGGCCCGGTCACCCCGGGTCACGGGCCGGGGAGGCCAGTGTCCTCTCGTTACAGCTCCAGAAAGACCCTGATGCCGTGGGCTGGGCTCCTCCACGGGCGACATCTTACTGCGTTCTCAGTGGTGATTCCTTCACCCCACAGATGAGGACTGCGGCTCGGGGGAGAGAAATTTGTTCAAGGTCACACGTCTCGCAGACCTGGGGATCGGCCTGCCCCCTGCTTCCACGATTGCCCAGCCCAATAGCTTCCACCAGGCAGCCGAGCGGTGCAAGCCAGCCAGGACGCGCCCCTCCCCGTACACACCCTGCCTGTTGCTTCCCTCCGTTCTTCTCGCGAACCCCAGGGCATTGCCTTGTCCCTGGAGGCCTGTGCCCCCCTTCCTGCCTCTCTGCGACCCACCGTCCCCCACTGCCCCAGGCCTCGGCCCCCTCTCTGTTCCTTGTCCAGCCCAGACCTGCCTCTAGGCCTTTGCACGTGCTGTGCCTTTTGCCTGGAATGCTCTCCTGATGGCCTCTGCCTGGCCGGAATCTGCTGTGTTCATCTGGGGTCAAAGTCACCTCTCCAGAGAGGCTGTCACTGATCTCGCTGTCTAACGTGGTCTCTATTCCCTGCTTTCTTTCAACTCTCAGTTTTTTCCCACAGAGAAATTCCACAAAATCCTCTTTGTCAACCTTGTTTTTTCTGTGATTGTTCGTAGTGTCTCCTATATTCAAAGCTTCACCTTCTGAGGCCAAGGCTCTGGTTGTCCATTCATTGCCCAGGGAAGGTGATTCATAAATATTTGCTCAGAAAATGGGGAATCAGTGAATGCAACAGGTCTGAATGAATGAATAAAATCTAAGGTAAATATAATCTTTCCAAGAAGTCATATTATTATGGCAGAAATGAAAAAAAAAAAAAAAAAAAAAAAAAAGGAAAAGGAAAGAAAAGAGACTGTTCTGTCTGAAGAAAGCCGGGCTGTTGTAACTTATTCCCGTTCTACACGAAGAATAGGAAATAAGGAAATAAGGACGCTGGGGATTTGGGTTGGAAACAGCATCAGTAGACCGTCTCCACTTCTGATCTGGTCACTGGAGTGGTCCACATTATAAGTGACAGGACCTTATGTGTCATGCCAGAGCCGGAAGGTCTATTTCCTGGTCCTTCAAGGGACATGTGGCCCCTTGTCTGTTTATTCCATAGGGCCGTGCGGAAATGCTTGGTTTCGTTTTGTCTCTCCATCTGAGGACCTTCCTTGCCCCCTGCCCACCCGAGGCCGTGAAGTCAGCAGTAATTATATCACAGGGATGCTGAAAAGGGCTCTGAGTGGCCCTGGACAGAAGGAGACCTCGTCATTCCCCACGGAGGAGCCTGGGCCCGGAGGCATTTTTTTTCCCCTTCTTCCCCTTCATTTCCAGGCTGATGCAGGCGGCCTTTTCTTCCTGCTTCACTTCAGGTGTCCCTTCTCTGAAGCCAGAGTCACCTGCTGCTTTGTCTCATGGCTTCACGGTGCCTTTCATGATGTTTTTATTCCAGAACCACTTCTGTACCTGAGAGAAAGAAGAACTGGCTATAAAAAGGAATCATTTCTCTTAATTACTCTTAAACTCCGGAGTGACTGGCCCGAGGGCAGGGAGCCGAGGCGGTGCGGCGTTTGTGAAAGCAGGGGCCGTAAATCATGCTGGCCCTGCCGCTGGCCCGGCTGCCTCCTGCAGACTGCGTCAGAACTGCCCTCGGTGGCGTTTAATTGATGGCTTTTCTGGGAGCTCTGAGCGATGCTGTCTTCTGTGAGATGAGAATCCACGGGCAACTGCCTCTGGAGGGAACGTTCCAGAAGGGGCTGACCCCAGGTTGCCCCTCTGTTGGGTGTAGGGAACGCTCACGGAGGATGCTTTGGCCCACCAGGCAGCCCTTGCGTTCCTTGGACTCCACGGATGCGGCAACCGCACAGAACATTCTGCAGACCATGCTTCCTCCATGTAGGCAGGAGGGAAGGGGCCCCTGACAAGACCCTAAGCTCTTTCCCCATCCACTCACAGCCGCCACCTTGCCATCCCCTCCCCGGAGGCCCGCAGGCTGGTTCACTTCCACCTTTGTCCTGTTCAGGTCAGTCCTCGAAGACCACCCAGGACCCTGGTCCTCCCTCATCCCCGGCTATTGCCCCACAGCTGTGGGGCCAGAGCGGAGCCCCCACTCTCCCAGACCCCTTTCTGCTTCCCACCCCATGTCCGCCTTGCACACACCCAGTGTCTTGCTCATGAACCTGGCTGAGTTCTAGAATGCGAGCTCTTGTGGTGAGAGCTTCAGTCTGGAGATTTTTATCTCCTGAAAACTCACAGCAGCTCTCGGAGAGGGAGCAGCCCCGTCCCCTCCAAGCCCCATTCCCAAATGGGGTTCAGAGCCACAGGCGGCCCTCGTGGAAGGGCCGCATGGGGTGAGGCTGTCTGCTGGGGTTGGGCTGGGGCTCTGTGCTCCGCAGAGCCCTGCACGTCCTGCCTGCCATGGGTCAGGAAGAGTGAGGGGACACTCGGGTCAGGGTCTGGAGTGCCACTGGCCCTTTGCTTTCTGGATAAGTGGTGGGACAGGCCAAGAGGGGGCTGCTCTGAGGGCTCAAGGAGGTCACTGGACACCAGGGTTCCCTGCAGTCAGGTTGTGCATTAGTGCACGGTTGTATCGGTTCCAGGGGCCCAGAGATCAGTGCGGGGGAAAGGGCCCCGAACTCGGGACTGGAAGGTGGTTGTAGCTGCAGCCCCGTCACAGGGACCTGTGGCACAGGAGCCTCAGTAACCCGCGCTGGCCCCAGTTCCCGAGCCCCGAGGCGCACTGTGGCCATCCCTCCCTGAGGTCTGAGGACCTGACGGGGCAGCGGTGCCCCGAAGGTGTGCCCGCCGCCCCTGCAGCTCTGTGGCCACGCGGTGGGGCTGGTCCCCGCCCCCACCGCCCAGCAGATGCACCCAGGGGACGTTTGCTGCCTTCCCCGCAGCAGGATGGACGAGGACTTCAGGGCTCCTGATCTGCTGGGACAGACAGTCGCCTTTTCTTGGTCTTTCTTCCTCTTTTCTCTTCTTTCTCTTTCCTGTTTTTGATTGTTTGGTTCCATTTGCCCCAAGGGGAAGCTCTACAGAGAAGGGGGCTGTCTGAGGGCAGAATCCCGGCCACAATCCGGATGCGGGAGCAGGGGCGAGGCCGGGGGGCGGCAAGCGAGACATCGGCCAAACACTCAAGTGCCCAGATGTCGGGGCTGCGGGCCGTGCACCTGGCGGCCTGCTCGGCGCCCCCAGGCGGTGTCCCCAGTCCAGGGCCCACGCGAGCCACCTGGGGGACTGGCGAAGGTTCGGACCCCCCCAGTAGGACCTGGATGGGACCTGACAGTCTGCATTTTCGGTGCGCTGCCCCGTGGGGAAGGTGTGCTGGTCTGTGGACCACACTTCGAGGAGCGAGGCCTCAGTCTGCTTTGACTTTGAACCTTTGTGACAATCCTCGAACTGAGAGAAACTGGTTCAGAGGAGGTGAGTGGCCTCCTCGGTCAGTGGCCTCTCCAGGGAAGGGACCACTCAGGTAAGTGGCATTGTCAGGCAAGTGATGTCCCGGGTCAGCGTCCTCCCTGGGGCCGCGCGGCAGGTACAGGATGAGTCGGGATTTGAGTAGGGACCTCTTCCATCCCAAACCCCCCAGTCTTCACCGACGCCTGCCTGTAACCACAAGTACACGGGCAGTTTTCCTCAATTTCTCCTGAAGTCTGTTCTGCATGACGGTTTTACGGATGAACCGTTATAAGATGATGTCTCCTCCAAGTCGTCGGACTGGAAATTGCTCTCGTCAGCCCGGGAGAAGGGAGTGGACATCAGCGTCGCCTCGGAAGGAGGGAACGCGGGGAACACCGAGCAAACCGGCCACTAGGTTCTCACTGCCAACAGCTCGGCAGAAACCGAAGGCATTTTACGGTGGCCTGAAGCACGGTCGCTTTTTCCGTAAGGTCTCAACAGAGTCTTTACCGCCAGAGCGCGGACTCGAAGAGGCTGCCGTTACCTTGATGAATGTTGTGGAGCCCCAGGAGAGAGACGTCTCGCCAGGTCTCCCGTCCCGTCCCCCCAGCCCTCTGCTGTGCCCACGCCGGCCAAGTGCAACGCGGGGTCCGCCTCTCAGGGCCCTGCTTCAGGGAACCAGGGGGGGGTACGTCAGTCCCCGTCTCTTTGTCTTAGGAGGAAAGTAGGGGAGAAGAGAGGACCCAACACACAGGCAGCAACTGTGAGAACAAAATCCCCGAAGAGTAGATTCCAAAGGGAGTGCGGACATAAAATGTATATCAATAATGTATTCTGCATTTATATCCCCTCTATAAAAAATTTTTTTTAACGTTGATTTATTTTTGAGAGAGAGAGACAGAGTGTGAGCGGGGGTGGGGGGGCAGGGAGAGAGGGAGACACAGAATCCAAAGACAGGCTCCATGCTCTGAGCTGTCAGCACAGAGTCCGACGTGGGGTTCGAACCCACGAACCGTGAGATCACGACCTGAGCCGAAGTCAGACGCTTAACCGACTGAGCCACCCAGGCACCCCTAAGATTTTTTTTTTTTTTGAGTGGGAACATGTGCAGATCTATACCCAAACAACAGTATCACATCGAAAAAATGAAGTCATCTGAGTTTGCAGAGAAAAGCGAAATTCCACATCGACAGAATACCAGAATCCCTCTCCATTTGGTAATCGGAACCGCGCACGTCCCTGGAGCAGAGATTTTATCACTCCAGAGTCTACGACCGCAAACGTTTGCCACTTCATTTTGCGTGTGTGGACACGAACTCTGCACGGGTAGATGAAGCCCTCCGTGTCTTGCTCCGGTGGCCTCTTGCTGTGTGAACCCGGAAACGTGAACAACCAGCTACAGAAGGGCCAGCCCTGCCCCCTCCCCTGTGATGTGGGGCCACCTCTTCTTCACCGCCTCACTTTGCTCACGAGGCTGAGCTCGGTGAGCTTGAGGGCCTCTCCTCTCACTCCAACGTTTAGATTTCGAGAACCAAGCTGGTTCTGAGAAGGTATGTATCACACCCAAGGGAAGAATTGCTTTAATCATCTGCCCCTTACTCTTCTGTGACCTTGAGCAGATAGATGGAAGGCTGTGGTCACAAGGAAGAGAGAACTCCGTGCCAACAGGCTTGAACAATAGGGGGTCGATGGCCTCAAGCTTTAAAAGATCCTGGAGATAAAAGGCTTCAGGAATGATTTGATCAAGCAGTGATTCAGTTTCCCTGAACTTCTCTCGGTGCCTCCCAGTGCCGATTTCGGATGCTATCTCTCACGGCAGCAAGATAAGGCCATAGTCCTTCTAGAGTGCATCCACATCTACCTTGCCCAGAGGGAACCTCGGAAGAACCAGGGAGCCCAGGCAAATATCTCAGTGCCCACCCAGGCCAGGTGCCCGTCTCTGAACAAATCAAGGTTCATATCCCACCTCCCAAAGAGTGAGACGAGCTGACTGGTCAGGACAATCGTGGCCCACACGCTCCTGGAGCTGGGGCCGGGCCAGGCTCGCTAGGCTACCGGGGCGGGACACTCAGAGTCCTGTGAAGAAGGGGGTGGCGAGTAGTTGCCCACAATCTTCCCATAGGTCCCCACGGCATGGAGAAAGTCACCGCATCTTCTTTGGCAAAAGCGGGACAGTGATTAGGATCATGATAATAAACACAAGCTTCTTCTCCAACCTTGCACCGTTGTCATAAGAATCAAGTGAGGGAGGCAGAGGCTTTGGAATCAGCAAAGCCCTGAATGGCCATTAGCAGGAACAGATGTCCTGGTTATTACTGTTATTATTATTAATGCACCAGAATGTGTCTGTTTACTGTGAAATTGGTTCTTTCAGGATGACGGAGCGTTTGATGTCAGACATCTCAATCATGGAAACTGAAAATTCTGTTCCTTTACTGTGAAATCGATATTGCATGAAATTGATTTTTTAATTAAAATTAATTTTCATTACCCAAGCAATACATAAGGATCTTCCCCATGTAAGAAAATCAAAACATTAGAGATAAGCCCAAGTCCCGATTGACCCCGCCACCCCCCCACCCCCACCCCTGCCCAGCTTCTCCCTGCCCACACACAACCACTGTTACCAGCTAGGTGTGATGAAAGCCCTTGCATGGGCTGTTTCTATGCACTTGTCTGTGTGGTTACTCAAGTAACATATGTAATATTTATCCTCTCAACGAATGTTTATTGACTACTCGTCCTATGCCAAGCCCCCACGGAGGAGACATTCCACTGAAGGAATCGGAGAACGAAGAAACAAATTGCAGAGCAGGGTGAAGAAACGGAGGTGGGTGGTCAGGAAGTGTACCTGGTGGAGGGCTGGTCCAGCAGGGGGTGGGAATGGGGGGCAGGGGCGGAAGCCCTGGAGCGGGAACATTCTGTGCTTCCAGGAACAGAGGCAGGGAGGGCAATGAAAAGGGAGGGGCCCCAGCCTCCCAGATGAACTCTACAGGCTTTCGATCAATAAATGTTTCTACCTGTATGCGTATAGGTCCCAGAGTTACTCTGTGTTATGTAGGGTGACTCTGTGGGCTTTTAGAGTACGTACATGTACGTACATGTGCATATTGTGTGCATGTGGGTGTATGTAGGCTGCATGTACACATGTATGTAGACTTGTGTTTATCTGTGTTTAATGTGTGTGTGCATTGGGTTCCAGGTTCTGGCTCATTCCTCACTGTGACAGCACGGTGCTCTTCAGGGAGGGTCCACCACAGCTGTTTTCCCCTTTCCTTGCTCAGATTTTTTCTTTCTTTTCTTTCTTTCTTTTCTTTTCTTTCTTTTCTTTCTTTCTTTCTTTCTTTCTTTCTTTCTTTCTTCTCTTTCTTTCTTCTTCTTCATCTTCTTCTTCTTCTTTTTTAATGTTTATCGATTGATTTTTGAGACAGAGAGAGAGACAGGAGAGGGGCAGAGAGAGAGAAGGGAGAGAATCCCAAGCAGGCTCTGAGCTGTCAGTGCAGCATCTGTCATGGGGCTCGAACTCACTAACCGTGAGATCGGGACCTGAGCTGAAATCAAGAGTCCCCCACTGCACTGACTGAGCCACCCGGGTGCCCCTCCTTGTTCAGATTTTCTGCCATTAATCTTCTCACCAGTGTACCCTTGTCCCTGGAATCCCTGATAGGCCACCAAGCAGTCATGACTGAGTCGGGGGGACCTTTGCTTCTTCACTACTTGGGGACCACAGAGAAGGTGTCTGCAGGCCTCTGCCAGGCCATCCAAGAGCCCGCCTCTCCCAACCACACTAGACGGTGGGCCGGAGGCGGCCGTGCCACCAAAGCGAGGACACAGGCCTGGAGCATTACATCTGCTTAGAACTAGGAGATATTAAAGGCAGGGTCAGGGCAAGGGCGGGGCCAGGCTGGAAGGTGGGGCCGGCTTAAGAGGTGTGGCTGGGGGCGGGGCCAACCTGGGAGCCAGGCGGAGACGGGGGCCTGGCCAAGCTGGGGGTGGGGCCAGGCCGTGGGTGGGGCCGCGACGGGGGCGGGGCTTTGCTGTAGGTGAAGGAAGGTCTGGGCCCATACAAAGGCTCTGTTAGCCCAGAGTCCTGTCCAGGGGCCTCACAGTCCCTCTGCTGATGCTTCCGTCCCACAATTCTTATGGCTTCTGCTAACAGCTTTCATTGTAGTCTTGACGTTCATTCCAACATGTTTTTTCAAAAACCTATTGAGGGGTGCCTGGGTGGCTCCGTTGGTTGGGCGTCCGACTTCAGCTTAGGTCATGATCTCACGGTTCGTGGCTCTCACCCCTGTGTCCGGCTCTGTGCTGACAGCTCAGAGCCTGGAGCCTGGCGCCTGCTTCCGATTCTGTCTCCCTCTATCTCTGCCCCTCCCCTGCTCGTGCTCTGTGTCTCTCTCTCTCAAAAAATAAATACCCATTTAAAAAAATTTAATAAAGACCTATTGAAAAGATGTGACTTTGGAGAATTTGCTCAGGAGAATAAACTTGCCCAGGGACTGCTTCCACACTCTGACCCTTTTAGGAGCTTGACCTGTGAGAGTCTGCACTGCCCCGCGAGGACCTCCATACCCACTAAATAGTGAACAAGACAGACTGCAGAAGAAAAGAAAAATCTTTCTTAGTTTAGAACTTTTAAAGGCATTTTCTTCCTGCTTTGGAGCACATTTTCAATTTGCAGAGGCTCCACAAAGTATGTGGTTGAAGCTGCCTGGAGAACAGTGATAAATCTCCTGGAGGTCCCCCTCGCTCCCTCTGACCCTCTGCAGGGTGTTGCTCTGGGGCACAGGAAGTCCAAAAGCTCGGGTTCCCCCACGGCCTCGCCCGTCTCCATTTGGGGCAGCCCTGGAAGCCCTCCGGCCAGCACCTGGGCACCGTCCTCCCTCCTTCCTTCCACACTCCGCTCCTTCCCCGGGCAGCGTGTCCTTCCGGCTCCACCCGACCCCTCTCACTTCCTCCACCAAGACCGCCTGGCTCGGGCCGCCTTCACCTCGTCCCGCCTCCCGGTCTCCCTGCCCCGACCCGGGCCTTGCCCCGCAACCCCCCTGCACCGGCCCGATGATCCCGATGATCCCGTTCAAGTGTGAACCAGGTCTGGTCCCGGTGACTCTCGCTTCCTTCAGAGTCGAAGCCTTAGTCTTCAGAGGGATCCAGGGTCCTGAGAGCTGTCGCCTCCTCCCTGCCATCACCTGTCACCCCCCTGGCCTCATGTCCCCCTCGCGCCCCTTCGCCCACTTGGCTCCGGCCACACCGGCCTCCTCGCTGCTCCGCAGACTCAGGCTACTGTCCCGTCTCGGGGCTTCACCCTTGCCGCTCCCTCTCGCTGCACCCCGCGCCCCAACCGGCCCCCGCTTCCAGCCGCACCCCACGCGCCAAGCCTTCCCGGGCGGGCCCCCTGCTCAACCTGGGACCCATTCCCGGCTCCCCTCCCGATATCCTTGGCTGTGGGGCATAGTCACACTTTGCTCTGTCGCTGTCTGCCGTCCCCGAGCGGTGTCCCCGCACGAGGGCCACCTGCCGTGCTCGCCGCTGCGTCCCCGGGGCCCAGAGGGGGCACCCGGTGCGCACTTGCGCGTGTTTGACGGAACGCGCGCACGCACGACTGAGAATACGCCTTCTCCGCCGGGCGGTGCCGCTCCCAGGGGGGCAGAGCGTGGTTTCTGGGCGAAAAGATGTCACTGTCGTCATGGAGGAGCAAAGGGGCACACGCGGCGGCACACAAACCGCCGCGTGGCGCTTCTGTGGCGTTAACGTTTCACGAGGGACCCAGAAACGAATGTCTAAAATGGCTCCGTAGGGGACGATCAGGAAATGAAGGCTGAGAACAGCCTTAGAGGAAACCCGGACGAAAGCGCGGCCTTGTCCTCCCCCGCGAGGCCCGGACGCGGGCAGGAGGCAGCGGGCGGCCAGGCCGTGCAGCGCCCGCCGTGGGCAGTAATCCCAGGCACTTTCCAGGTGGGGAAGTGACGGAAGGGGTGGCTCCCAGCTCTGGGGACACGTCTGTCTTTTCCCTGCCGAGGGACGGGACAGACTTACAGAGGGCGATATTTACATTTTCCCCAAGCCTCTAATTTCCTCATTTATCATTTGTCAGCGCCCGAGGCCCTTCCACGGCACGTGGGATGTTTGCACACATCTAATGATCCCTTTTGCCAAACAGACGTCACAGTCTCCACGAGGAGATTCGTTAACGCTGCCGAGGCTGCTAATTCCATCCATTAATGTCACACTGTGCGCCGCTCGCTCGCGGGATCTAGGGCAGCGCCTGTCACCCTGTGCCCCGGGGCTCCTGGGAGCTCTTCTCAGACTGGGAACCATGGAAACCGCCCAGCAGGGCCGCTGAGATGAGCAGAGCACATTGGACGCCCCTTCCAGTGGCTGAGATGGGGTGAATGGGGACCTGGGCTGGGGACTGAGGCCTGGTTTCTAGAACTCCACCCACGCCCAGGGCAGGGGCCCGCCCCCCTCCCTCCCTGGACTCACCCAGTGGGAAGCTTGGGGAGGGCCTTGAACCAGCCCCAGGGAAGGCAGAGCAGGCTGGTGCCTCTGCCCCTGGGAGAGGCCTGGGGCGCCAGGGAGGGCCCCCCACAACTGCACTCCCCCCAACCGTTTTCCTCCCTCCCTGCATCAGCCCTGCCCACGCTGCTGACCAACACCAGGCTCTTTACATCAATTCAGTTCTGCCCCCAGCACAGAGCTGCCCGGTCCCAGCTGACCCTTCAGGGAGCATTCAGGTCCTGCTGAGTCCCAGGGCTCTTGTGACCGAGGGCAGGGGACAGCAAAGCACCTTCTAGATCCTTCCTCACCAGTCAGCTTTGGTGGCAGCAGTATGCTGATCGGTGCTCGGCTTCACAGACCGAGTCTCGGAGAACGGAGAACAGTGTTCTATAAGTTGTTAGCTACTCCTGAGTCCCGGCCCTTTGAGAGACATTGAAAACATCTCCGGGCTGGGAGTCCCCACGACGCCAAGGGGTGGAGGGGCCTTACTTCCACGGTCGAATCCAGGTCTGTCCACAGAGGAGCCTGGAGTTTTCTCTCCACCGAGTGCAGCTGAGACGTGTCAATTTGCACAAACCACAGGCGGGGCCACCCCAGCCACAGTGGGGCTCCTGGCTTCGTGGCCTCACTCAGGTCCTGCTCAGGGCGCGGGCCGGGCGAGGGGCGGCTGCCTTGGAGAACGTTCCTAGCGGGCGGCCGGCGGAGACAGGAGGTACTGGGAAAACGCCGACGCCTTCAAAACTAATGTAAGAATGCCCAGGTCAGGCAGCTTTCTGCATTCCCCACGGCGGGGTCAGGCCGGCCTCTGTCCCTGTCCCGGCCCTTGCTCTGACAGCGGTCACACCCCTTGGACCCTTCCAGGCTCTGTTGCAGGCATTCGTGTCACTGCTTGGAGAAAACCGGCCCGTCAGCAGGCTCATGCCAATGAGCGGCTTCCTCGGTGGGCGGACTAATCACTCAGCAGACTGGCTTTGGCTGGTGACCCGGGGTGGCCGAGGGCAGGGGGTGCAGATCTGGGGAACAGAGGGACCTGCTCTGCGCGGTGTCCGCGGAGCTTCCGTTTTGCCCTCACCCCCGTCTCTGCAGACGACGGAGCCCCGGCTGGACGGGGGGATCCGGTCTGTGTCCTTCTTTAAGCTCAGACGGGCTTGTCCTTCCTTCCTCGACTAGAAGCCGGAGGCCACGTCTCCCCGAATACCTAAGTCAGCGTGGGCCCGGCTCCACGCTTCGTGCCCTCCCGTGCCCAAGGGTTTTCGTGCCGTGTCTCCCGTGGTTGTGACAAGCACTCAGGTTGGTACGATCACTGTCTCCACAAGTTAAGGAACTTGCCGAGGTCACGGGGACGGCTGGCTCTAACACGCTCGGGCACACACAGATTTGAGGATACATATTGAGGGCATCTTAAGTCTCGAGCCGAAGCAAAGGGTGACACCGCTTCCCCTTGGGGGTTCCCCTTTGCTCCCCAGAAGGCGTTGGATGCAGTCAATAAAGACACGCGTGTCCCCTTAGCTTGGGGAAAGAGCGCTGTTCAGTACAAAGGGACAAGCTCACCTTCCCGCTCGTTGGAGGAGCCCATGGGACTGTCTCATCCTGATCTATGTTGTATCCAGTCCACTGTGGACTCTCTGCTTCTGCGAAGCCCGGACTTCCTGTGGGCAAGCTGGGATCACACAGGAAGTCGGGATTGCTCGCCGCACGCCAGCCACTCCGGGCACAGAGGGTGCTGGGGGTGACCTCTGACCCGAGGCAGGCGGTGGGTGTTTGCGGAAAGTCAAGGCCGGAGCATGTCTGAGTCTGAGGCTAGGGGACAATGAGACCTTTTGTGTGAATGCTCCTGGAGGGGGGCCGGGCAGGCAGGGAGACCAGGGGCTTAATGCAGGGTCAGCAGCAGAGGCCTTAGCGAGCAAATTCGGAAAGTGACCCTCGGAGGTCAGGCCACGCACAGCAAAGTCGGAGCTAGAATTTGCAGGGACGTGATGTGGCAAAAAGTCGGAGCTGCAGGTCGGGGACCTTGGGGCCTGCCAGGCACCCGGGGGCTTTGTGCTGAGGCCCCACGACAGGCAGGAATGGTCACCAGAGGTGCCGAGACCTCAGTGCTTCCCGATCCTCGTGTGCTTTGCTCCCACTTTCCCGAGGGGACGTCTGTGCCTCTCACCCTGACCCTGGTTGCTTTGCTGCTCCCTCCGGTCGCCTTTCCGAGTGGACGTGGTTGCAAGGGACCGGCTGTCCACGGAGCCACAAGGAGACGGACTTTGTCAGGCACAGAGTTTCCCAAGCTCTGGTCCCTCGGGGTCCCCTTCAGAATCGTTGCCGGACCGTGTAACACCGTGTCATTATCTTACTGAAGATCTCCTTTACGCCGAAGCAGCTCCCGGTTTTCTTAAACAAATTCCCGCGTTACGGTACCCCCTGCCTCCACCCCCTCCCCCGTCCTCATGGCATCACAGGCCGGATGACAAGCTGGGATTCTCCCCCTAGCTCACCTTGACATGAAAAGGTAACGGTCAAAACACAAAATGCACCCCCTGACTTCTGGGTGTTTGGTCCACCGGCTGGTGCAGGGACCCCAGTGCCGGTGGGCAGCAGCCTCGGTGGGAGGCCCGGAGCTGGGGGGGCAGCGCCAGGGGGTGTCTGGACCTTCTTCCTCGCTGCTCTGCCACTTTAGGTCGCTGTTCTCATTCACCTGATGCAAGGGGTGCAGGTCATGTTAGGCAGGAGGGAGGAGAAATGGGGTGGGGGAGGAGCTCTCGAGCTGCACCTGATCGGGTGGGAAGTTCGGGTTTGGTCCGGAATGCCACGTGCTCGGCTGAAAACCGGGATTTCTTTTTTATTTTATTTTTACGTTTTTAAAAATGTTTATTTATTATCTTTGAGAGACAGAGAGACAGAGCGTGAGCAGGGGAGGGGCAGAGGGACAAGAAGACACAGAATCCGAAGCAGGCTCCAGGCTCCGAGCTGTCAGCACGGAGTCCGACGCAGGGCTCGAACCCATGAACCTCCAGATCATGACCTGAGCCAAAGTTGGACACTTAACTGACTGAGCCACCCAGGCGCCCCTCAGTGCAGTGTTTTTCAAGCCATTTCCCCCACAACCCATGGTAAGAAATATATTTTACAAGACCTGGCATGCACATGCACACATAAGCTATGAAACTAACATTTCACAAAACAATAGTTACCTTAGCTATACCCTTTGATATTTTCTACTCGGTTTTGTTATTTCACATCTTAAAATGCTGGTTTGGTCAGCGTCGCATCATGAAACTGATCTCAGGCTCCACTAAGGAGGCATGGCCTGCACTTTGGGAAGCTCTGACTCGCCTCACACAGCCCTGCTTTCCCTGGGTCCTCCTGCGGCCTCTGCCCCTGCCTCACTCGGGCGTGCTGGCTCATGCGACTGTCCAGGGCTCACGGAGACTTTTCTTTGCCCCTCTCTGGGATGATGCCCGTTTGATGAGCCCACGTCTTCTTCCTTCACTGATTTTCAGCCTCCCGTGCGTCATTTCCAAATTACTTCTTTTTCATTAGCGTATTTTATTTTTTCACTATTTCTCCAGTGACAAAAAATAAAAGTGGGAAGGAGAAGATTACAGTAGGACGAAGCCGGAGAGCAAACAATTGATTTACGCATGGTTTTCGTTGCGCATGAATTCATGCCCGTGATGCCCGAGGAAAAGCCGGACCACCAGCTGTGTGTCATTCCTGGCAATATCCGTCCAGGGAATGAAATGTTGACCATGGCTGTGAATCAGGGCTTTTCACTCGTGCCTCTGTTGACATCCCGGGCAGGACCCGCCTTGGTTCGTCGAGGGGAGTCCTCTGCATTGTGGGGTGTTTAGCAGCATCCCCGACCTCCACCCTCTAGATGCAGTTGTATCCCTCCACGTGGTGACAACCAAAACTGTCCCCAGACGTTGCCCCGTGTGCCCCAGGTGCAGACCGCCCCTGGCTGGAACCGCTGCTCCCAGGTTTGGACCGAGCCCGCACCTGCGGTTCTGTGCAGGCTTCGGGACGGTTGATGATGAGACATCAAGTTGAGCTTGAACTGGCCGATGGCATCGTCAATCAGCCCCGCTGGGTGTAATCAGCCGACGTTTGTCATTTCCCGTCTCGGGTGAGCGGAGACAGAACATGGTCTCAGGGTGCGTCCCAGGTCACGTCTGCACCGGCCGTACTCCTGCTGGGGGGATCTTCGCCTCGTCCGACTTACTAAGAACGACCATCATCGATGCCCCAGAACTGACTCTGCCTCTTCCTGATGGGCCCGTGATGTGATGGAGCAAATCACAGCAAAAATGACCTGGCTTACGAAGCTGTGATCAGAGTGGGGCATTTGCTGGCACTTGGCGCATGTCCCCAGCTCTGTGTCAGCATCTATGTCTGTGATGACGTCTGCGGGACACAGGGGTCGAAGCTGCAGCGGATGTGGGGACCACAGACAATCAAGTGGCCAGGGTGTGTCTGTCGCTCACCAAGACGAGATAAGGTCACACCGTGGATCTAAAATTTCCCAGGAATTCCTTCCAGAGGAGGCAGGAGCGATTCCCCAGCACGTCGTGCCCGTCACGTGGTTTCTGACCTGATGGAACAGCCAGCAGCCCTGCAGCCGGCGCTCCCCGGGTCAGGGTCGCCGAGTCTGCGCCCGTGACGCCAGCCCGAGGCCGGTTCCCTCCGTCTCACGGCTGGAGCAGCGGGGTCCGTCTGGGTGAGAGGAGCAGATGTGACACGAGTACGTCCCGGGGACGGTTACCGAGGACCCACGATGTCTGTTCGAGTTTCCCTCCCAAGAACCGCCCGTCATCCCACTCAACCCTGCCTCGCTGCTCAGCCCTGGAAACGGCTCCCCTGGGGCCACCGAGCTGGGTGGGAATCCGCCTTCGGGACCCTTTCCGCTCACCCTGGGGCGGGGGGATGAACCCTGACTCCTCCCCGCGGCCGGAGAGAACCGGAACCGGAACCGGAACCGGAAACAGGGTGGGCAGGGGCCGCTCTGAGCCAAGACGGGTTCCGGGCGTCGTCTGAGTCGTTGGCATTGTTTTGTCATTCTCCCTCAGAGTGGAGTTCCATGGCCCTTTTAGAATTTGGGTCACCCCAGTGTCATGTGTCCTGGAGGGAGGCATCGAGGGGCGAGGCGGGGCGTGAGCTTCGCGTACTTGAATACCGTTGTCCCTGCAATGACTCTGGGCTGCCCGAGCCCGGGGGACGAGCGAGTTACAGGGTCTGGGTTCGCTGGGGCCTCGTCAGGAGCCGCGTCACAGCTGGGCCCTCACTCGCCCAGACGCTCGTGGCTTCCGGCCACCAAGTCCGCGCTGACCGCTGGGCGCGTGGTGTGCGGGTGACGATGGGCAGGACCGGGCTGGCCGGCGGGTGCGTGGCGAGCGGGCTGGGGGACCGCGGAGGCCTGACCTCCCTTCCGTCTCAGCTCCGGGGTTTGGGGTTGGGAGACAAGTGTCCTCCTCTGTAGTGGTGGATCAGAGCTCCAAGCCAGGCCCACGGAGTTGGTGGGGAGCTTTCCGGTTTTGCAGACAGAGTGCTTCCTGGAGGTGGCATTAGGAGGTGGGTTTGCGGCCCAAGGTCGAGTTGCTCCCTGCAGCCTCAGGAGTAACGGTGAGGTTCATCGACTGCCCCTGCGGTCCCCAAACCTGTCCTCAGGGTTCTGAACCCGGAGCAGGGGAGGCGTGAGATTCGCGACCATCCACACGTCCCAGCAAAGACTTGTTCAAGTTAGATGTGGTGACACACTTCACTCTTATTCGTGTGATCAGTGAAGAGGTGTTTATCATTTGTGGTTTTTACACTGTGGGCTGGTGGGATCTGCTTTATGGAAACAGGTGCTTTATGGAAACCGGCTTTGCTGGGGGGACGGGAAGCTGGGGTGGCCAGGAGCCCATCGTGGGCCCGGGGAGAGCTGGCCCAGCACCTGGCTGGCTCCTGTCTCCCTCCAGGGTGTGGGGTCTGTCGGGGGACATCGCTCAGGGGAGGCCTGCCCCAGGCCAGGCGGGAGCACCGAGGAACAAGGCTTTGCTTGCAGAGGATGATCCCCTGTTTGTTCTCTGCGAGGCCCCCGCAGGCGGACACGTGTAAATAATCGCCCGCAGGCGCCGAGAGAAGCACTCCGCGAAAAGAAAACCCTTGGAAATCTTGTCTGTGAAACGCAGTCTTTGTAGCAGAAATGCATCCCCGCCCCGAGCTAACAGGGCGCCCCTGGGCTCTGTGGGAGCCTGCCAGGCCCGGGGTCTGGTGAAGTGTGTGCAGACCGTGGGTCAAGGACGCCAGAGAGCTGCAAGGGCATCCGCGGCCTGACTGGTGCAGTCACCTCCTGGGCCTACGGGACCCGCGAGGCTCAGGACGCACAGGGACTTTCCAGGACCCCCAGGTAGCGGGTGGCAGAGCCGAGGCCAAGCTCCTGACTCCTGCGTCAGTGCTCTCTCTACCGGCCCCTCCTGGCGCCCCCCTCTCCCCCCGGGCCAGGCTGTGCTGAGCGCTTTGAGACATCAGCCCATTTATTCCTGACCATCCCCGACACGAGGCTGAGGATACCCATTCTGCAGATGGGGAAGGGAGGCTGGCGATGCTGGAGATCACACAGCCATGGGGTGGGGGGGAGGGGGGGGCAGGGCTGGGACTCCAGTGCCCTAACCTGTTCTCTGCGCTCCTCAGACAGGATATTCTACCCCATGACGGTTTTCCTGACCGTCAAGGACAAGCACATGTAAATTGCCAGGGGATGACACTCCAATGAGACATTCAAGGGGGTTTGTACCACCTGAGCGTTGACAGGACTGCTAAGAGCTCAGGGTAGCTTCTGTCCACACTGTGCCCGGCCCTACTCAACGCTTCTCCGGCATTTGCTTGTTTCAACTTGAAACAAACGAATGTGAGACGATTTGATGTGACATCTTTACCCCTGTGTTACAGATGTGGAGATCTGTGCAGGGAGAAAAGAAATGCTGCTCCAAAACCCACGGTGCAGGATTCTGTGTCTTTGGAAACATGCCCAGGATGGGGCTTGACGCCCTTGGGAGCCTATGTTGTTGTTGGTGGCGATACTTTTTAATTTTTTTTTTTAACGATTGTTTATTTTAGAGAGAGACTTAGTGCGAGCCAGGGAGGAACAGAGAGAGAGGGAGACGGAGAATTCAAAGCAGGCCCCGGGCTCCGAGCTGTCAGCAAAGAGGGCGACACGGGGCTCGAACTCACAAACCACACGTTCGTGACCTGAGCTGAAGTCAGACGCTTAGCCGACCGAGCTACCCAGGCGCCCCTGGGAGCCCGTATTGTTGCAAATCACTGCTCTTTATTCTCCCATCTTCCTTCCTTGATTCATGCCCCTTGTCACATGACTTTGGGGGCTGTCCCTCTAGGTGGGAAGTCTCCTGTGTCATCGACACGGAATTCGGTCATGTGATTTGCTTCGGCTGATGCGATGTGGGCAGAGGGTTGAAACGTGCTTGCACAGCTGGTCTTGCCCTCTTGTGCTCTCGCCTAGGGTTAGGGTTAGGAACGTGCTGTTGTCTTCAATGGTCCCAGGAAGATGGGAGACACGCGGTGCGGCAGCCCTGGACTCACCCCTCAGCATGAAGCCCAGAAAAGAAGCCAGGCTCAGCCTAGATGTGATGGACCCAACAGCCCTGTAGACTTGAGAATGAGAAACAGATGCTTGCTATTCTTTGCAGCTGAGTTTGGGCAGTTGTTACGCAGCTTAGTGGTGACAGCGGCTGACTGCTACGAGGTTCAGCGGATGCAGTGCAGTGCTGGGTAGGGTCTGGGTGTCCTTGCTCTCAGCACAGGTGGGAACAGCCCGTCTTCCGCCGACACACCACACTTCCCGCTACCCCTCGGGGCTTCTTCATGTCCGACACCGTGTCCCCGACCGCCGTGTCATGTCGCCAGTATTCCCCAGGGGCGGGCGCCAGGGTTGTGTTGTCTGCGTCCAGTGGGGGCTGTGCCGTTGTGCCCAGGCTTTGTTAGCGTTCTTCCTTTTCTTTAATCAGACATTCAAGGGCTCATCAAGTCCCACTGATGCCGAGAACATCTGCTTGGACCACATGTTGTCAGCTCACTTTTTCCTTTTCCGAGCTGCTTCACTAAGCACGCGGCAGGTTGGAGGTGGCCTCTTCCCGGTGACAGGAAACTAGCAGAGGAGGTCAGTCTCCAATTTGGATTATACATCACTCTGTTTGCTCGTTCATCCTGACACTTTCGCTGGAGAGGATCCACCCGTGTCCCCTCCTGATGACTGTCCTCACGTGGAGTTTATGACTGGATGACCGTCAAAATCACGATCGCTGCTCCTCTTGGAAGCAGGAAGGGGGGGGGGGAGCACAGCTCTGTTTTTTCCACGTTAGGAGTCGAGAGAGAATTGACAAGAACGTCTCCCCCCCAAGCGCTTCCCCAGAGGTGCTGTCAGGCTGGGCTGCTCTGTCACACCATCTCACGGTTTACGCTGCCAGCTCCGGAGAGCATCACCACCGTTGTCCTCCCTGGACAGAGGAGATGGAGCTCAGAGAGGTTCTGCAGGTAGCCCGAAGGCACACAGCTGCAGACTGTCCGTACGGAGGAAGAAGCTTCAGGCAGTTGGACCAGAAGGGGCTTCAGGGGGCTTCTCTGTTGCTCTTTCCCAGAGGTTCTCCCTGCTTATTGGGGGGTGAATTTGGGGCTGTGATGGGAGTGGACAGGGGCTAAAATCTCCCCGGGTCTCGCCTTGGCGTCACCCTGATAACAAACGGTTGTCACCATGAAGTCCGAGTCCGGGGGCGAGAGCCTGGGGTGCTGTGGAGATGCCGCCGTGTCGTGGCTGTCCCTCGTCCTCCTGAGTCCTGGCGGCTCTGGCTCACCCAGCAGGTGCCGTATGGTTCACTCACTGCACACCTGCGGCCTCTGTGCTGTCAGGAGGGCGCCTCCTACCTTCCTTTCTCATCGTCCCCCCTGGGATTCCACAGGGACGCCAAACTTCCTGTTGTTTCGAGTGACCTTGGGCTCTGACCTTTCTTGACCGAAGCAGCACCTCTGTGTGGACCTTGTGTGAGGCGCTGGCAGGGAGGGAGCGGGGAAACCACCGGGCTCCCCTGTGGCCCGAGGCCGCCCACTGGGCTTCAGGTCCCCTGCGAGCGGCTGGGGAGCGAGGGCAGCCATCTGAGCCGCGAGGACAGTGCCCGTCACACGGGAAGGTGGCCCTGCAGGCGTCTCTTCACGTGTATCTTGAAAGCATCCTAAACGCCCCGGCGCCTCGTTCTGCACGTTTGTTCAACGACAGATGCCTCGGGGAGGGAACCGGACTGAGCGGGAGAGAGAGGAAACAGGACCAGCTGATCTGAGCGGGAGCAGGGAAGCAGGTGAATGCGTGAGGCGCTGAAGACAGTTGTCGTAAGAGTCGTTGACAGTTGTTGGAAAAACGGCTGGGAAAATCCGCGGCTCTATAGCTCCGCGGACGCTCAGTAAAATGAAGCGACGGTTCACAGAGCTACTAGAATCATCTATATCTAAAAACACTAGTCTGTACCCCGAGGTCCTGGGCAATTATGCAGCCATCGTAGCAGCGCCTCGTTTTAAATATAAGTACAGGCTGTGGGGGGATAAAGACTCACAGGAAAGGTAGGAGCTCCTCTCTCAGCTCTGCAGCAGGGGTGAAACGCTCTTTGTTGTGGATTTGGAGGTGTGAAGGTGCCACCCCGGACCCGCCAGCAGCTTCTTGCCGCAGTGGGAGATTTTCAAGAAAGGAGCCCAGACCCCTGAAGTCAGAGCCAATAATGGAGAGAGTGGGGTCCTGGAGGCACCCGTGCCTGAACCCCACACTACCCCCCGGAGTTCTCTGCTAATGAACCAATGCGTTTATTTGAAAATGTTTTTCTTAAATCTAGGTTGAGTTGTCTTTCTATTACGTGCGATCAAGATGTGTCACCTCTTTTGGATCTGTCACGAGGGGCCTAAAGACTGTGAAGCCACATGGAGTCTTGTCTTCTGGAAGAAGATGTGGCTGTGACAGTGCATTTGCCCCCTTCGATGCAGACCCGGGGCCAGAGCGGCTCGTTCTGATAGGAAAAGACACCTGCGAACCATCGTTCAAGGATAACTCTGCAGAAGGACAGTTCCCTATTAAGCTTTCAGGCTGAACGTTTGAGCTTTTATATTAAATCAGATGAACTTAGGACTCTAGGAGCTGGTCTCTTAGAACAGTCAGCTCTAGTGAGATGCTGGTTTTAAGCTGGAGGTGTCCAATTTTCCACCATTCTTTTGTCTGCTACAGGAGAGCCAGAGAGAGAAACATCCCTGGTGATGTGGCTCCCTCCCAGGCAACCCCAAGGAGGCCCTGTGTCTCGTCACTCGGGAGGAGACGGGAGAACCAGAGGCTGGTGTCTCCCTCCGTGGAGTGTCTGTTCTTGGAAGGAGCTCAGAGCCTCCTGGACCTCCCCGGAGAAGGCACACTTTGTTATATGGAGCTAAAAAGTAAGAAAAGAGGGGCACCCGGGTGTCTCAATCGGTTAAGCGTCCAACTCTCGATTTTGGCTCAGGTCAGGATCTCACAGTTCATGGGATCAAGCCCCGGGTGGGGTCTGAGCTGACAGCATGGAACCTGCTTGGGATTCTCTCTCTCTTTCTCTGTCTCCACCCCCACCTTGCTTTTCCCAAGTTCTCTCTCTCTCAACGTAAATAAACATTTTTTAAAAACAAGAAAAGAACATATGAGCTGCTATATTTTAAAAAGCTAATTTGCACTGGATTGTTTACATTTCCCGCAGTCATGCCCTTTATTTCTGCTCCCTCAGGCTGGAAGGTGGGATCCCGCAGGTGCCCCGACCCACCAGCTGGGAGGGAGGTACCGGGGGGAGAGCCCTCCCGGGGTGACGGCTCTCGGTGCCCACGTGTGGCCCCGGGGGGCTTACACACGCTTCACACTCACCCTCGCCCCTGCACACGGAACTCTGGGAAACCTTGGGATTTACTTCCAACTTGGGCTTAGGAACAAAGAAGTTCCGCTTCTCCATTAGGCACTTAAATGATCACAAAAGTTATCCAAGACTCCCGAGTAAGGATGTTTATGGCGAGGTTTTTTTATATTATTCCAACAAACTAGCACAAAATAGAGAAAACAACCTTACGGTCGTGCAGGAGGGGAATCATTGCACGTCTGCGTGATGGAATGTTTCTAGCTGTTAACATTTATGCCTCTGATGTCACGGTACAGAGAGTTGCGTGTGATAGAACGTGAGGGACAAATCCAGGCAGAATCTGAAGAGCACATATTCAGATTAAATCCTTAGTTTACACACTAAGGAGACTTTTTATATGTGCGGTAAAATACCAGAGTTGGACTTTACTTTTTCTCTCTTTTGTAGGAATATATTATATTCCTATAAACTTCCCTTTACCTCTCAGATCAGAAAAATAAATGAACATCATTAAAAGTAAAGATCTAATAAAGGCACAGAGCAGCCTCTAGCCATGACGCGTCGCTGTCTTTTCAGCTGCAACATTTTTTTAGCTCCACAAACTCTCCCTTCTTCCCTGGGAGCCCCCAGGGCAGGGACCCTGTCTCCTTTCTGTCTTCGTGGCGCCAGGAATATAATCAGGGCTCAATAAATAATTGATCATCACAGAGACCCCGAAAGGAACCCATTCTCTTCAGCAGGGTGCCCGCTAACTCCTAGAGGCATTCTCTTAAGTGCGTTTCACTTGTTTTTAATTTTTCCGCTGCTTAGACGGATGGACGTGAAAGCCGGGAGGGAGCTGTTGGCTTGCTGAGAGCCGGGAAGGAGCAGAATCCACGAATGACAGGCACTGCGGGGCCCCCACCTGAAGCCGGAGCCCAGGCATCACCAGGACGGGGGGCCCTTCTCAGGGGTTGGAGAGCCTTCCTGCCCGTCCGGACACAAGGTGAAGCCACCTTCCAGTTTCCCTGTTTGCAAAGGGGTGTTTGGTGCGCAATGTGCTCTGAGGCTCTATGATCTAGGAATCAATAAAGAAAGGGCATGATGTCTGAAAACCACTCAAAATCGGCATAAGGGAGACAGACCCATGAGGTGAGAGGGAGACGGCCCCGCTTCTGAGTCATTCACTGACGGGTGTTCCTGGGCATCGCCTGCGGGCACTGCTCCGAATGCCAGGACAGGGCGGGGAACAAAACAACGTCCCCGCTCTCACAGAGGCTACCTTCCCGTCTCAGGACAAGCAGTGGTCATTGAACCAATCATTGTATGATGTGTAGGGAGGTGATCATTGCTAGAAGGGACAGCAGAGCTGATGGAGGAGGTCCCCTATGAGGGCGGGGAGGGTCCTATGCGTGAGGAGATGAGCCAGTCCTGGGAAGAGCACACCAAGCAGAGGGAGGAGCAGGTGCAAAGGCCCTGAGGCAGGAGAGCCCTTGGTGGTCCTTGGTGAGGAGCAGCCAGGAGGCCGGGGCAGCTGGAGCCGTGTGAAGGAGAGGAGGAGGTTGGAGGAGCCGGGCGACCCGTCTGCCACATACCGCAGGGCCCCGCAGGCCAGGGCAGGGCGCCGAGTGGAGCAGAAGAGAGGTAGCCATGACCCGATGCTCACCATCTTGAAATGCCAGAGGGCTGAGGGTCACCGTCAGGAGGAGCTTTCCAGGAAAATGGCCACGTGGGGGCCTGGGCATGTGCTTGTTCTGGGAATCTCCTTCAGGGCCTTTAGGATGGGAGGTGACTGTCTGGGCTGGGTGGCACTGTCCTCCCGCGTCCACTTCTCCGACTTCCTCAGCACCCCCAGACTTGTCACGGAAGGTCCCATTTGCTGTGTGCTGGCCTGGTGTCACTTGCTTCCCGGAGGCAGGGTCACACTGGGGGCCTCAGGTGCATGTGTCTCTCTGCCCATGGTCCTGTCTACCTGTCCCCAGGAGGTCACCAGGTGTGGCTACCTTGTCACAGGCACCGTCCCAGGGCACAGGCAGCTGCCCTTCCCGTCTGGGAAGGACTCAGCCCCCTGGAGAGTTTAGAGGGGACGGGGAGGGCGGAGAGCGGGCAAGGCGGGAGAAGATTCCTGAAGATCAGAGAGAGGTCACGTTCCCGATTCCGAGGGGAGGTGCTGGGGGCAGAGCGTGGCCGCGAGGTCCCCGCGTCTGCAGTGGGGACGCGCTGGAGCCCGCAGGGGGCTGGCTTGCCGCGACGGTGTGAGTTGCGTTTCTTCTTCTGGGCCTGGGTCTGGCCGTGGCTCTCCTCCTGGGCTGCACTTCGTAACCCCCCGGAAGCTCTGAACGTTCCTGCCGCCCACGTTGGATGGCAGACTCAGCAAATCGAACCCCTGGGCAGGAGACCCAGATATTAACTAATTGGCGTTGAGCGGCATCCCGGGTCTGTACCCAGCAGATCCCAGGAGCACCCGCCCCGCCTGTCACAACCACAAGTGTCTCCAGGCACACCTGTCTGGGGTGCGTGTGCAAAACCGTCCCGGGTTGAGCCCCTGCCTTGTCTGAGCCCGAGTCTCTACGATTTCCGGCTGCGGCTCTCAGTTCCACGTTAACCTGTATTCAACTTTCGTATCTGCTTAGTGCCTTCCCGAGCAGACTGGGTCCGGCCAGGGGGGCCACCGCTCTGACCCCGACTCCGCCCTTCGAGCCGCCCCCACTCCGCGTGGCCGCGGCTCAGGGAAGAGAGGACACTGCAGCCTCGCGTTGCGGGTTGTTGGCTGTGGGACTACTGCCGGCCTGGGAGGCTCCCAGCCTGGCACCACGCCCGCAGGTCCCCTCCTGGGGTGGCCCTTTTGCACCCAGGACGCCCTTGCCGGCTGCGAGTACGACGGAGTTATCAGCGCGGCCGAAACCCCACCCTCCCACCACCCTGCGGTGGGGACAGCCACGGTGGCCCGGGCACAGCCCACGGCAGCTCCTTCCACGGCTGTCTCATTTGCAATCAATGGGTACGAGTAGTGCCCGTTCTCAGAGATTGGGAAACTGAGGCACGGGGCGTTTCGGTGTCCTGCGCGCATTCAGAGCGAGTCGGGGCACAGCCCGCTCTGTCCTGAGGGGCCCGGATCCGGGGGCCGGGGCTCCATGCAGCGCAGAACTGGCGGGAAGCGAAGGCGTTGCCCACCTCGCCCTTGTCCCAGGCTGTCTCGGGTCCTATTTAGCACGAAGCCTCTACTCAGTTAGAGCCGCCTGATGGATGCCCTACTCTGGCCCATCATCCCGGCCGTGACCAGATCTGTGTGTTGTTCACCACCGGGTCTCAGCGTCTAGCAGAATCCTTGGTGCGTGGCCGGGACTTGTCCTCGTTTGCCGAGTTTGATGGAATTGTATCACTTTGCTTTGTACACCTCGTCACACCTAACCGTGTTTTGCACAGAGTAGTTGTTCAAAAATAGTCGTCAGAAGGTTTAATGTTTGGTCAATCAATAGGTTGTCAACTGAGCGTCCTCACAAGTGAATATCATAAATGACTATAAAAATTCTTTTATTACTGTATGTTGATTACTCCAATTAAATGCTTTTCCCTAAGCATCCGAGAGCACAATGATTCAGTTCTTGTAATTTTAAGCTCCAGTCTTTTCAGTTTTGATATACTCAGGTTTGGAAACCTGTGAAATTTATAACACGGATGCTGTGAATCCGTAATGCCGGGGAGCAATTTAAAAAATTCTTACGGAAATTTATATTCATTAGAAGTGATGGCAAGTTCCAGAATGGGATTCTGCAGAATCAATTTAAGGGCATTTGTTTCAGGGAGATAACCGAGGAGCCATAAGCTGAGAAGCCAGCGTGGATGTGACGTCCCCGCGAGACAAGATGCTCGATGATGAATGGTGCTGAGCTCGGCAAGGGCTGAGTGCCCGTCCCAAGAGGGCCGCTTATTTTCTGACACTTGGTAACTCTATCTGTTCGCTACAAATGTGTTGTGGGACAAGGAGGAGGATTGTCTTCAGCCCTCAGAGAATGAGACAATAGTCCCCTCGACTTCCACACTCTCCGGCTTCTAAGTGACCCTTTGGGATTCATCAGGGTGACATCCTTGGGTATTTCACCAGATCCCGCGAAGGGCTGCGACCAATCGAGATGGGAAATCTGTCCGGGAGGCAGGGAGAAGGGAAGCCAGGATGTAGATCTATCCTGGACAAGGGCACGGCTCTGCTCGATCGCCCGCCTCCCAAGTGGCACAGACCCCATCCAGATCCGCTTGGGGGGGAACCAGCCCTTGGCTCTGCACTTGCGAGGCGAAAATGGTAGAGGAATCACTGCTCCCTCGAGGAGGAGAGTTTAGGGCCGGGAGAGTTGCAGGCATGCTCTCTGGTGCTCTGTGGGCACGGTTCCCGCTACAGCCTGCGTTGAGTCTCGGAGCCCAGTTTGGGACTGTTCAGCCCCTGGAGCTGAGTTTCTTTGCCAGGGGCTGGCTCTCCCACTGGGAGAGCAAAAGCACCTGCATCACTTCCAGGTGATGAGTGAGAGCACTGATAAAACAGCAGCTGCCGATCACTTCAGGGGGGCGACAAAAGCACAAGGTTGTTTGTTTTTTTTTAAATTTTTTTTAAGTTTATTTTTGCAGAGAGAGAGAGAGAGTGAGTGAGTGGGGCATGGGGAGAGAGAGAGGGAGGCACAGAATCTGAAACAGGCCCCAGGCTTGGAGCTGTCAGCACAGAGCCCGATGTGGGGCTCGAACTCACCAACCGGAGATAATGACCTGAGCCGAGGTCGGACGCTCAACCGACTGAGCCACCCAGGCGTCCCTCTTTTTTTAAAACTCATTTTTATTTATTTGGAGAGCGATACAGAGAGCAAGGGGGGGGGGGGGCAGTGAGAGAAGGATGACGGAATCCCAGGCAGGCTCCCCACTGTCAGCAGTGTGTGTGCAGAGCCCGATGCGGGGCTCGAACTCACGAACCGTGAGATCGCGACCTGAGCTGAAATCAAGAGTCGGAGGCTTGGGGCGCTTGGGTGGTGCAGTCGGTTAAGCCTCTGACTCTTGATCTCAGCTCAGGTCATGAGTTCGAGGATGTGAGTTCAAGCCCCACATCGGGGGCACAGACCCTGCTTGGGATTCTCTCTCCTTCTCTCTGCCCCTCCCCAGCTTGTGCCCTCTCTCTCTCTCTCTCAAAATAAACTTAAAAAAATTAAAAAAAAAAAAAAAGACTCAGAGGCTTAGCCGACCGAGCCACCCAGGCCCTTCCCACAAAGAAATTTTTTGAATGTGAGACTGAAAGTCGTGCCCCCACCGGGAAACTCCCTTTCAGCAGGCTTGCCTCTGTTCCAGAGAGATCGGTCCGCACGGACAAGTGTTTGTCCCTGTCTCCTTCTGCACCAGGTGTTGGCTGCACTCTGAAGCCGTCCTCAAGGTCATGGGTGGCTGGCTCGGCAAGGGTGCGCTAAACCGGGGTTTGGAAAGCTGTTGATTGCTGAGCTTCGTCATTTTCGTTGTAAAGGGAAGTCTGGAATTTAGAGACAAGGAGACTTGAGAGACGGGCGGGCCCGAAACTTTTAAAGGTGCTGTCTTTTCCATTCCATGCCTCTGTGTATCCAACGATACAACAGAAACAAAAACAAACCTGGGAGGGCAGAGTGGAGAAGGCACACCACACTTTCTTCAGGCTCCAAGGGTGAAAGGCCCCACGGTTAGCCTTGAGGCCCCTCGGGGAAGGGCCTGGAGGTGGCTCCATGGCTGGGCATGGCGTCGCGGGTGAGACCGAGGAAGGGGCTGGGCCTTGGTGGGGCGGGCAAAGCTCTCAGCCGCAGGGCTTCCTCCCCTCCCTTCTGTCTGGGGACCTTCTGGGCCCCTGTCGTGACAGAGAAGCTTCTTTTACAGGTGGCTTTTTCACTGGGCACCACGTCGGCCTCCGGGTTTTGGCCAAAAGTTGAAAAACCCCACCTTTCGGAAGACATTTTAGTTTGCGCAAGTGGACTCAATCCACAGCCAGGCTGGACCACAGGTGGAGTCTCTACGAGGTGTTGTGGGTAGAAAGTGGGGCCGGGGCCTCCAGGAAGTGAAGGAACCTCACCCAGAAGCCCCCCATCTAGGTGTGCGCGTGTGTGCGCATGTACAGGGATGTACGTGTGTGCACGTGTGCCTGTGCCTGTGTATACGCGCGTGTATATGTTTGCATTTTGCCTCCCACGTTAACGTGAAGATCCCGGGGGCCAGTCCTCTGTTTCTATGTCCTCCCTGAGTTCTGTTAGCGCCCAAACCCGCTGAGAAACGAATAAATACTTCAGGGTTGAAAACCTTTAGTAACTTGGAGACGGGTCCACAGAGGGATCACATTCCCCTCCCCACTGTGATCCGTTGGGAGGTGATCAGTAACACAGGACGGAGCCAATGAATGCTTGACATTCCCCTTGGCTACGGAATTGGTTCAGAATTGGGCATGTGACCGAGTTGGTCCAATGAGAATAAAGATAGGACTTTTTTTTTTTTAAAGCAATAGTCTTCGTGTTTAAAACAGTTTTGTTTCACAGCAAAATGGAGCAGAAGGTTCAGATGTATCTTCCCACGTGCACAGCCTTCCCCACCATCAACACCCCCCAGGGGAGTGGTCCCTTGGTTACAACTGATGAGCCCGCATTGACTCGTGATGATCACCCAAAGCCCACAGTGTAGGTCAGGGTTCGCTCCTGATGTTGCAAATTCCGTAGGTTTGGGCAAACGGGTCAGCCTGCCATCACACAGAGTATCTTCACTGCCCTAAAGATCCTCTGTGCTCTGTCCATTCATCCCTCCCTCTCCAGTCCCTGGCAACCACTGATCTTCCTACTGTCTTCAGAGTTTTGCCTTTTCCAGAATGTCACATAATTGGAATCGTATAGTATGCAGCCTTTTCAGATTGGCTTCTTCCACTGAGTAATACACATTTAAGTTTCCTCCATGTGTTTTCATGGCCCGATAACTCATCTTTTTAGCACTGAATAAGATTCCACTGTCTCGATGTATCGCAATTTATTTATCCACTCACCTACCGAAGGACACCTTGGTTGCTTCCAAGTTGGGCCATTTATAAATAAAGCTGCTGTAAACATCCACCTGCAGGTTTTTGTGTGGATGTAAGTCTTTAACTCCTTTCTCACGTGGAAAATGAGGGTGATGGTGTTGACCTCATCAGGAGCTGTGGTGCCCGGTTGGGAAGGGGTGTGGGTCAGGGGTCTCTGTGGTTTTCACCTGCCCAGCAGCCTTCATCCCAGAATCTTTAGAGCAGCTCCAATCCCCTCCCACCCCACCCACCCCCCCTCGCTGCAAGTTTCTTCCTTTTGATTGACCTATCACCTACATCCATTGCTACGAACTATTCTCAAGTGTAAACGTGGCACATGTTTTTCATATATACAGACACCCATGTGCCAACTTTCAAGTAAAGATACAGACCATTTCCAACAAACAGGTGCCCCCCACCCCCACAAACACTTTCTGACTTAACACCCATCCAGAATTAACTACCATTCTGATTTAGATTATCACTGAAGTTAGTGTTATTTTTCTTGAATTTTGTATAAAAGAGATCATACCATATTTTGCCTTCTGTGTCTGTTTTTTTTTTTTTTTTGTTTCTTTATATCTGTAAACATGTCCGTGCTGTGCCTCGTAGCGGCAGTTCCTTCTCTTTATGAAACATAGCATTCCGTTGTGCGTATGAAGAGACTCCATTCTACTGCCTAATGGGCATTTTAAAGTTCTTTTTTTCTGTTTTGGAATACAACTGCTTTGAACACGCACGTACGTGTCCCTTGGTGGTCGTGTGTGGTCCTTTCTCTGGGGTAGATTTCCAGGGTAAGAGGACTGGGTCATAGTGAGGAGGTGAAAGTTTCAGCTTGGGAAATGTTGCCAGACATTTTCCAAAGGGGTTGTAGCAATCTCCACTCCCACCGACAGCATATGAGAGTTCTAGCTGCTCCCCATCTTTGCCAACACTGAGTGTCTGTCTTTAAGAATTTTAGCCGTGGGGCAGCTGGGTGGCTCAGTCGGTTAAGCATCCAATTCTTGATTTCGGCTCGGGTCATGGTCTCACGGTTCATGAGTTCAAGCCCCACGTTGGGCTCTGTGTTGACAGCGTGGAGCCTGCTTGGGATTCTCTCTCTCGTTCTCTCTCTGCCCCTCCCCTACTCGTTTTCTCTCTCTCTCTCTCTCTCTCTCTCTCAAAATAAATAAATAAACTTAAAAGAAAAAAAAAGAATATTAGCCAGGGGTCACCTGGGTGGTTCCATCAGCTAAGCGTCTGACTCTTAATTTCAGCTCAGGTCATGATCTCACGGGTTCGTGGGACTGAGCCCTGTGTTGGGCTCTGTGTTGACAGCTTGGAGCCTGCCTGGGATTCTCTCTCTCCTTCTCTCCCTAACCCTCTGTCTCAAAATAAATAAATAAACTTAAAAAAAAAAGAAGAATTTTAGCCATTTGGTGGATGTGTGGTGGACTTTCAGGGCTTTAATTCATGCTTCCCTTATAATCATGATCTGAAGCTTAGTTTTATATGTTTGTTTCTTGGACATTTGGGTCTCCTATTTTGTTAAAACCTGTTCAGATCCTTAATTGATTACTTAATCGGTTGTCTTCTCTTTACTGATTTGTAGGAACTTTCTCTATATTTTACATACTGTCCATTGTCAGGTGTAATTATCACAAATGTCTTCTTCTGATCTGAGACCTGCCTTTTCACTCCCTTTCACTTTGTTAATGGTGTTTTTGATGAATGGAAGGTATGAATTACACTGAAGTTTGGCTTATCAATCTTTCCTTTTATGGGTAGACTAAGAAATATTTGCCGACCCCCATGTGTATTTTGATCATTTCGGTTAATCAAGCAGCCAAAGCCAGCCCACTGAGAATTTGTCCCCAAGGCTAAGTAGCTTGAAGAGGAAGCACCAAAATTTAGTCACGTCTTCTGGCTCCAAAATGCATCCTTGTAACTATTGCCCTGTACAGCCTTTCTGCCATCCAGATTCTTTTATTTTTTTTTTAATGTTTATTTATTTTTTAGAGAGAGAGAGACAGAGACAGAGCATGAGCATGAGCAGGGAAGGGGCAGAGAGAGAAGGAAACAGAATCCGGAGCAGGGTCCAGGCTCCAAGCTGTCAGCAGAGAGCCCAACACGGGGCTCGAACCCATGAACCGTGAGGTTGTGACCTGAGCTGAAGTCAGATGCTTAACCTCCTGAGCCACTCAGGTGCCCCTCTGCCATCAAGATTCTTTTAATTGCAAGTAATTGAAGTCTACTTCTTAAAAGTATCTGGCTTCAGGCATGGATGGATCCAGGTGCTGGCATATTATTAGAATCAAGTCTGCAGATGCCTACGTCTTCCTATTTCCCAGGCTCATCTGTACTGTGACCTTGACATTCCTGCCACCGAGAGGTGGCTCTGTGTCCTCTGTCCTTGAGCCTGGGCAGTCCTGTGACTTCAGAGACTAGGTCATGGCAGCTTTGGCTTCGTTCTCAGGGACACTTGCCTTCGAAGCTCTGAACTGGTAAGACGTTCTGCTGTGTTGTGACTGCCGTGTGTGAGGAAGCCCAGCTCTGTGGAGATGCCATGCGCAGGAGCTGAGGGTGACAGTGAAGCTGAGGTCCCGGAGCACAGCCAGCAGCAGGCATGAGGTGGAGACTGAATGAAGATACTTCTGGATGGTTCTGGCCCCTAGCTGTAGAGACATCTTCAGCTGTCGACACTTCCTAGCTGAGGCATCAGATGCGACCATCCTGCTCTGCTTTGTCTGAGTTCCTGATCACAGGGTCCATGAGGCCATGAAATGGTTATTTGAAGCCCTTCCATTTGGGAATAATTTGCTATGTGCTATTAGTCAGTGGAGCACCAGGCTTATTTCTTGCCAACGTCACGGCCCTACTAGGAAGAGGCTCTTCTTCCCGACTGTTCTGAGGCAGGGCGGTCATCAGACCAGGCTGGGGTGCATTCCGTCCTGAGCCAATTGCTACAGTCTGGAAATATCAGGCTCTACGGGGCCAGACCTGGACCACATGCCCACTGGAGGGGGGTCAGCCCTGGGAATTGCCACGATGTTTGGGAATGGGGAGAGAGACGCTTCCCCAGGGGAAAAATGGAACGACATGGGGAACAAATGGTGGCTGGAGGGTGGACAGACAGAAACAACCGTTGATCCTTCAGCAATTTACTATGACTAATGAGCTTAATTTTGAAATGAATCAAAGCAATCTCACCTCACGTCTCTACAGGATGCAGCCTGGGCCCTGGGCGCTGGCCCTTTGCACCTTCCCCATGGCTCTCCCCCATGGATCCCCTGCTGGGATCTCACATTTCCATCCGCTCTGAGATAATGCAGGGGGTGATGTTAATCTTCCCATCTGGCGGGTGGGAAGACTGAGCCACAGAGAAAGGACAGGCCTTGGGCCGACCCCAAGCAGCGCAGGAGTGGGGGTGAGTGGGGGCCGAGCGGCAGGTACTGACCCAGGAAGGCTGACCCTTTCCTCCAGGCCAGGCAGACGGTCAGCCACGGGGACGTATCGGCCACCAGGACGTCTGCGATCATCGCCTGCCCCCGTGCCTGGTTGGCCACTGGCCTAATCCTTGCCCCATCTGCGGGGAGGACCCCTGGCGGGAGGAGGAAGACCCCGGACCCAGATTCAGCGGGTCTGTGGAGCAGTCAGAGCCCCGCCAGGCACTCAGGGCGCCTCGTGTTAATCCCCAGGGAGTCATGTCTCCACATCCCGCACGTCAGCCAGAGGACAAATCAATACCGTCGCCTCGAGACCCAAGCGCCCATATTTTTCGAGCAGGCCTAGGGCTCGGCTGACGTCGGGGCCTCTCCTGCGCCTCCCCGGCGCACAGACAATTATCTCCGAACGATCCGGTCGAGACTCGAGAAGCTGGAGAGAGGCAGCGAGCATTTTTCTCTCTGATCGCTCTTCCCTGGCAGGGCCCGCTGCAGAAGGACAGCCCCTCCCCCCGTCTGGAGCGTTGACGTGAAAAAGAATCGCACAGGTTGTGACATCTGTCCAGACGCCCCCCACTCGTTAAATCACTTCTGACGTGGACAGGACACCGGGCTGCGCTCGCGTCCGCTCAGCCGGCCGCCCCGGTGCCCCGCGTGCGTCGCTCTTCTGTCCGGTGTCCGACGCTGCCCTTGGTGTTTCCCTTCCGCACAAGCAGCAGGTAACAGTCAACGCAGAGACCGCGGGCCCGAGCTGGCCGATCGCCCGCCAAACGTGCGTGACCCGCGAGCGGGGGACGTGGGGACCCAGAGAGTGGGCGTCCCAGCTCTCTTCTCGGACGCTCACGATCGAGCTGGGGAGCTAAGATGTGGGAAACAACACCTTAGCTCGTTCAGCGGACACGTGCTGAGCCCCACCCCCACCCCCAGCACGTGCTGGGCGCTGCCCTGGGCAGTGGGCCAGGCGGCCACCGTCCTCTGCTTGGGGCAGCAGTGCCGCCTCGGGGGAGGTCTGTGAGTCTGGAAGGCAGGAAGGAGGAGACCCCCACCCAGGAGAGGCTTCTGGGGAGCGGGACCGCTGCGCCGGGGCCGGTGGGACAGCGAGGACCCTGCCTGCCGGCCAGAGCGAGGGAAGGCGGTTCCAGCAGGGGCGCGGCGCGCAAAGGCCCGCAGGCACCAGGGTGCAGCCAGCTCGGGAAGGAGAGCGGCACGTGGCGGCGAAGCGACGTCCGAGGACGCTGAGGGCAGAGGGCAGGCGGTGGAGGGGAGGGCGCGGGGGCGGACGGCGCAGGGCAGCCTGGAGGCCTCGTGATGCTCCGCAGGGGCGGGACGTGGTCGCCGCGTCGGTGGTGTGGAGTGGGCAGAGCGTGTGCCCAGGGCGATCCGTGAGAGGGGCGAGGCGGTCACGCGGTGAGAGAGGCGGTCCCCCGAGCTGGGAGGGTGATGGCAGCGGTGGGGGTGGGGCAGGGTCCAGAGATACCCAGGAGCCGACGCAGCGGGAATTAGGTTTGGGATGCGAGGGAGGGGAGGGGACAGGAGAGATGCCCAGGACCCGGCAAGGACCCGGTGGATGGCGTCACCGGCCGGTGAGGGGGGACATCCAGAGAGGCCACGTCTGGGGGTGACCGTGGGACGTTCACGTGGACACACAGGTCTAAAGCCGGAGGAGAGTCTGGGCTGCGTGTGGTGAAGGGGTCACCTGCCTGTACGTGGCCCCTGAAGTCATGGGGAGGCTGAGACCCCCGGAGGGAGAGCACAGTGTGACAGTGGGGGAGGGAGGCGGCTGGACCCGCAGTGTCCTTGGTGGCAGCTACAAGCTCCACGGATGCGTGTGTGTCTAGATGTGTGTGTGTCTAAGGGTGTGTGTCTACGTGTGTGCGTCTAGGTGCGTGTGCACGTCCGCTGACGGGAAGGAGCCTGTAGCATGTGTGTCGTGGGGGCAGGAAAGGAGGCCTGAGCTGTGGGAGCAAAGCCGGGCAGGGGAGCCTGCCCTGGAGGAAGTGACCGGAGCTTGGGTGGCTGAGCTGATCCTGGTGAGGTCCCAGGACAGAGCACCGAGCACCCCAGTTAAGCCCCCAGTGCCCAGCAGGACACCCATTTTACAGAGGAGGAGACTGAGACCGCAGAGGGCGGTGAGGTCCCCACGGTCACCGAGTGGGAGGCCGAGCCCGCAGCCCTCACCCCTGCTCTGCAGCGCACTGCAGGGAGCTGGGGAGGGAGGCGGGGATCTGAGGGGGAGCCTGGAGGTGCTCTGGGGGCGGTGGGCAGGGAGGTGGGGAGGGGGTGTAGAGGCCGCACCTCGCTCAGCAGGCGGTGGCCGTGGGCTGTCCCATCGCCTACTTGTCACGCGTCGTGTGTTTCGTCCGCTTGCGGCCTCTTGTTGCAGGTTTATCCAGCAGGAGGGAAGAGGCGGACAGGGCCCGGTGCCTTTTGTGTCTTGGTAGGAGGAGAGTAGGGGTATTTCAAATATTAGTATAAAGAAGGTCACTTGGTTTTTCACTCTTGGAGATTATCAATCATTTGGAACTCTTTGGGGACAATGCATTTCACGGCAACTTTGACCAGGTGCAAATCGAGCGTTCAAGTTCAAGTTCAAATGTCTCTCATCCTTGACTTCGATGTAACATCACGTCATATTTTACTCATGAGCTGCAGGCCTATAAGCAAAGTCAACTTTCAGAGTCTGGATCCCCAGTTAGCGGCAAGATAACTCTGTGTTCTTCTGCTCTGGCTGCCGTGACAAAGAGCCACGTACTAGCGGCTTTAAATATCAGACATTTATTTTCTCGTGGTTCTGGAGGCTGGAGGTCCAAGGTCAAGGGGGACGCAACCCAGCCCAGAATGGCTATTTTTCACGAAAGCAAGGCTCTTCCTTCTTTTTTCAGTGCTCCCAGCCCCCAGCCCCCACCAAGATCTGTCATCTCCTGATTCTTAGAGTTATTAATCGAGTTGTCAGCAAGAATTTACTTAGGACTTCTTGCTCTCAGGTTCAAGGAATAATGGATGGTGCTAAGATGTTAAGAATGAGACACTGAATTCACAGAAGATTTGGTCTACCTGGAGAGATAAACATAGTTAATCAAAGAGATACCCAAACTTTCTTTTCTTATTGCCAGGAAAAACCTACGAGAGGAAGACCCTCCCTGGGGATCTTCAGAGATGCTCTTGGTCAGCACCGCTTGCCATTTCTAGTCTTTTAAGGAAAATGCTGAATGTTGCCCCTATATTAGTTCCAGACTTCCCATTTTGCCCACACATAATTGAAAATTTAGCCATTCTTGTCCTAGTGACTCAGCACTAAAGAAGTCATCAATCTCAGGCTTAAAATTAACTGCAAAATGTAAAAGAGACAATTCAGCACAGGGGGAAGGTAAGCATCGAGCTCATTTTGCAAACTTAAAAGCAATTTGGAATAAAATAATCACACTTGGAAAACTGGAAACTGGAGAAAAACTCTGCCAAGTTTGTTATGAAAAAAAAAACCCTCATTATGAATCTTGAAACTCTTTAGGAATATTTTATCAAATGATCCATTTCCAGCAAGGTTATTTTGGGGATCCATTCGATACCAGCTGACATGATTCTATTCTGCACTGACTTTAAAAACCGCAGCCCCTACATCATAGTCTCCAATAAAAGATCGATACATTTATTTCTACACCCATCTCGTTCTTGCTTCAGCTGATGGCCTGGCTCATGGCGATGGCTTGTGAACTTGACCGCTCTGTTTTACGTGAAAGCCCTGTAGTCCCAGAGGTCCCGTGGCCCTTCCGCACAGGGCAAAAGCAAGTCTCTACCTTGGGAGCCCACTGTGAGGAGGTTTTGTGAAGGCTGATGCCTGTTTGTGATGCCATGGGCTCCCAGGGGTTGGTTCCCTCTGAGAGCAGATAAAAAGGGCTCATTTTTATTTTTTTTATTATTTTTTTTAATGCTTCTTTATTTTTGAGAGAGACAGAGACAGAGTGTGAGTGGGGCGGGGCAGAGAGAGAGGGAGACAGAATCCGAAGCAGGCTCCGGGCTCTGAGCAAGCTGTCAGCACACAGCCCGACGCGGGGCTTGAACTCACAAACTGTGAGATCGTGACCTGAGCCAAAGTTGGACGCTCAACCGACTGAGCCACCCAGGCGCCCCCGAAAAGGGCTCATTTTTAATGAAGGGGATTCACCTACATGGTGAATCTTTAGGCAGGGACTTTTTTCCCCCAAAAGTTCCACAATTGACTCAACTTGGGAATCCCTAATGATTCCTTTTGGCCTGAGGCAATGCTTCCCCTAGAGACCTCCACCATATGAAGCAAAAATGCTTTGGGCAAGCCGACTTCAAATGAAAACAAAAACAGAAACAAACACATACCGGTCACCAATCAACCCGTTGGGTTTCTTGGACACAATTTCTGAACCCGTGGAGATTGAAAGCAGGCTAACCTCTCTTTGCTACGAAAATACTGCAGGCTAGTTTCAAGAAAGGGCAGGGACGTGAGGCCTGGAAATACCCGTTGTTAATGGTGGGATACTTTGAAATGAATTGCTGCTACGTTTGACCTATTCTGAATTTTATAGGTTCAACGTGGGTGAGAGAAAAGTGACTCACCTGCAGAGAAAAAAAAAAAAATTTCCCAGACGATTTTTGGTTTCTAAATGGGGCCCCTATTTGGGTCAATCCAAATCCTGCCATGCTGTCGTAGGGTGGGTGGAGCGAAATCAAAAGAGGGGGAATTTTTCACCTCTGTTAATGCTCATGCGCACACCATTGTTCTTTCTCTTCATAAAACAGAGGCCTCGAAGGTTGTTGTGAATCCCCTCCCCCACCATGTATTGTGCTGTCTCGGGAAAGCAGACAGCCACGAAGGGAAAGAGAAAACTGGAAGGCACGAGAAGTTGTATGAAAGAAAGCAGCGTGTGTAATTATGTCGCAATATATCCTTGGGTGAGTTTCCTTTGGTCCCAGAGACCATCGCACATTTCAATTGAAGTAGGCTCAATTTAGAATTCATTTCTGTCTAAACCCAATCACGTCTTCTCCGCCTCGAGCATCCCCAATTTTTTTTTTTTTTTTTGAGGTTAAAGCTATGAACAACGTCTTCTCTTGGGTGTCCCTTGAGCAGAGCTGGAGCCAAGGGCTTGAGTCAGGTCGACTGGGGAAGTGATTCTAGGAACAGAAGTCAGGGCGCTGGGGAGAGTAGAACAGAGAAGGAAGAGAAGACAATCTGTGGATGTAACTTGAGTTAGTTAGTATGCACGGTGGTTTGAGAATATGGTTGCACATTTTTGACACTCTTCCAATCAAGAGCCGGAATCTATGCCCCCTCTCCTGGCCTGGGACTCTTCTAGCTGGTGGAAGCTATGCTGTGTGAACCCCCAATGCTAGGTCAGAAAAGGCCATTCATCTTCCACCTTGTTTCTAGAACATTTGCTCTTGGGATGCTGAGCCCCCATGCAAGCAGTATGCCTCCCTGGAGGCTGCCATGTTGCAAGGAAGCCCAAGCCACATGGGGACGTCATGTTTAGACCCTCTGGTGGATAGTCCCAGCTGAGATTAATCTTTGAGCCTTTCCAGGAAGACATCAAACATGGAAACGAAGAAGTCTGCAGATGATTCGGTCCCCCAGGGATTTGAGTCACCCCCGGCACCATACCTCTTCCTAGAGGGAGCCCTTCAGAGACTATGGGGTTTTGTCCTACCTGAGTTCCTGACCCACGGTACCAATGAACGCAACAGACTGGTCTTTGCTTTATGTCGCTAAGCTTTGGGGTCATTTGCTATATAGCAATAGGTAACTGGGACACACGGGTGGGTAAGGGGGCTCCATCCCGCTAGAGACCTTCTCAGGAACATTGAAAGTGTGCATTCTCACTGTCTGCAGATTCACTGGGAGGGGAATGATTACTCACTGACACTCATCCCAAGCTGGCACTGTTTATATTTCCATTATGCTCTGCATGGATATTTTCTCCAGATAGTTCACAACTAGACCTTCCACTCCGTCAGATCTTTGCACAAATGTAGCCTTCTTGGGCAGGTTTTTCTTGCCCGTCCTTGTTAAACTGCACCCCCTTGGCACTTATCTCTCCTTCTGGTTTTATTTATCCCCATGGCACCTAATGCCCTCCAATAATCTTTATTTGGGTTACCCCGTCTTCCCCTAATTAGACTCCACAAGGGTAATAATGTATGTCACTTTGCTCAACGCTTTATCTTTGGCTCCCAGAAAAGTGCCCAGCATCTAGTTGGCACTCTAAAAAAATTTACTGAATGAAATAAACAAAATGTATTGCCTGAAATTCATTGCCTCATTTACCATTTATCCTTCCCTGAAAGACAGAGAAACACAGTGTGCATGATTGTCAATGTCTGGCAGAAAAAGATACATAATTGAAATAAAGGTTTCTAATTGTTTGGAAATTTCAAATGAATGCTACTTGAACTGGACTTCCTTTTCCCGGCCCACTCTTTTTCTTCTCATTGTGAGCTCAAAATGTTGACTCTAGCTTAGCTTTTTATTCCTTCTCAAATACTGGCTTTAGTTCCTGGGTGGCCCCATTGTCTACAAGAGACATTTTAACATGATAAGTTCAAGGTTACCGATGATATTTTAAATGTTTCTTAAAAATTATTTTGGTTTGGCAAGATTCGGAATCCAGAAACACATTCTGTTATGCATTCTCTTACTTACTATTTACATATTTCTTTTAAAAAAACAGTGACTTTCGTTCTGTCTTAGAGTTACATTCATGCCTTTCCTTATCGCCTCACGACGCAAAAATGTGTTTAAAAGGGATCTGCTTCCCCAGTGGCCCCTAAGTAAGTATTTTCCATCAGTTGATACATCTGCTATTAGTGTATGAAATCTGCTTTTATCCAGAGGCACACAAATGAACCTTTGCAGTACCTATCACAACGTGTGTATCTTAGGGGAGAAAAAGACCTTCAAACATTCGTATCTTCCCAAGCCACAAGTCCCAAGGACCAGGATCGTCTTGAGAGAAAGATAAGGCAGGCTTCGCAAAGAATGCAAAATCACTTCTTCACTGAGGCTGGAACTTTGCTTATGTGAATAACGAACACTCCTCCTTTGTGCGACTGAATACGTGTGACAGGGAAGAAGCCGCCCGGCACGGGTCCACACGCACCTGCTTGGTTTTCATTATTTTCCGCCAGGGGAAATGTACGATTTCCCCACAGCAGGGAGGCCCGCGATTGTGACACACGGGCTCCAGGATGCCGTCGGGAGGCTTCCTGAGGAGGCCTCGTGGCTGCGACACGGGAGGCCCCGCCGCGGGCAGCGCCCGTCCTCTGCTTCCCTCTGGCTGTGAGGTTGCAGGTGGGCGGCTGGCGGGGGGCCGGTGGCCGCGGCACCTGCAGGGTCGGCGCCGGGGCTCAGCTGCCGGCCAAGGCGGAGCTCCCTCGGACCAGGTCCCGGCTCTGGCTCTGCCCAGAAGTTGGACTCATGAAGGAAAGGCGGCCCCTGCCTCCCGTGATCCCTCTGTCTACATCCAGGTAGGTCCCCTAAGGCCAAGGTCAACCAGGAGCGAACGTCCGTTTGCCCAGAATGTGGGACACCAGCTCCTCAGGGGGGCCTCCCGGAAGGAAGAGGGGCTGGTGGACGGGCAGGGGCCGGGCCCCCACCCCTGCTCCCCAGGCCACAGTCCCCGGGAAGTCGTCCCCGTCCCTGCACACTCCTTCCCCGCTGGGAGAGGGGCCGAGAGCTGGCCTTCCTTCCCCGAGCTCTGGGAGGGCCTGCCGGGCTGACGCGCAGAGGATTTGAGTCCCGCACACAGTGGGGCCCCGGGTCTGGGCTGTTACCATGCGGGGAGTTCTTAACGCGAGAGGGGGTTTCTGGTGCCGACTTGAGGAAGTTACTCGCGTCCCCAAGGATGAAATATGGACGAGAGCTGGGTCCTTAGGGGGATGTGGGCCCAGCATCCACCATCAAGCGGCACCAACGTCTCAAAACCGTAAACAAGCGAAGCCGGGGACCATCTGGTGGCCTGTCCACAGCCCCTCTGAACACACCTGGACTCTCGTTCCTCATCTGGAAGCCGAGAGGCCTCTGTCTCCTTTGTCCCCGTTCTCTCCGTCCCTCCTTCTCACCCCCTCTTCGTTCCTCTTTCTGCCTTTGCTCAAACTGCAGCCCAGAAGCGCCGCGAAGGCACGAGTCCTCTGAGAAGCCGAGCAGCCGGACGAAGGGAGAGCGTGTCCTCGATGATGCCGAGAGGCTGAAACCTTGACATTTTCCTGCGGTCGAGTCGTCTCCCCGTTTCCAGGGGTGGTGCGTCCACAGGGCCGGCGTGGGGTGTTCTGGGCACACCCGCCGCCTAAGGACGCCCCTCCCCTGCCCGTGGTGGGGGGTCCGGGAGGATCGTGGCAGGTGATCGCCGGCCCCTCAGTTTCCTCCGTGAGTCTGGGGCCTGGCTCTGCCCCGGGCAGCAGCCGCCTCCCGGCACCGGGCTCCATGCTGCCCCACGTCCAGATCGGGGTCGGTCCTGGGCTGGCGAGGTGCCCACCGCCTCCCGGCCCCCTCGGGCCTGAGGGAGGCGCCCCAGCTGCTCCGGAGGAAGAGCCACTCTGGCTTCCAGATTCCGGGAGTTTTCGACAGCGCTGCACGAGACCCGGGTTCCCTTCCTCGGTCGGTGGGGCCGCCAAACGCCTGTCACTCAGGCCAGGGACCTGCCCACGTGTCATCCTGTGGGCCTCCCTCTTCTTCCGGCCCGCGTCCAGTCCACAAAACTCAAACTAGTCTCCAGTCTGTCTGCCCCTCTGTCCCCTGCCGTCACCCGCGTCCTCGCTTGGGTCACCACCGCAGCCGGACGGCTCCTCCTGCTGGCCTCCTGGCCCCACGCCCAGATCTACGCTCCACACGCTCCCACGGTGAGAGTGAGCCCCGTGAGATCCACAGGAGACACGCCCCCCTGAGTACACGTGTCGGTGGAGGAAGGGGACCCCACTTCCTGTTGTACCTGCAGAGCCCAGCACGACTCCTGTGGGTTCCGCGGAATCATCTCCCATTGCCTCCCCTCCCTCCCTCTCAGGGAACCGGCCTCCTGGCTCCCCCTGCAAACCCCAAGTCTCCCTGCCTCAGGGCCTTTGCACGTGCCGCCCCTGCTTCCCCAGACCTGCTGCCTCATGCCTTTCCAGTCTCTGCTCAAGTGTCACCTCCTCAGATAGTAGCTGTGACCACCTGCCCACGGAAGCCGTCTGCACCCTACATCCTGTCCCTATTTCCTGCACAGCTGTCTCCATCTGAGATTGATTATTCATCGCCTTTTGCACCCACAGGAATGGCAACCGTGTGAGAGCCAGAACCCCCCTCTGTCTGTCTGTCTGCTGTTGGAGTCCTGCTCTGAGGACAGAGTCGGTTCTTGATCTGCATTCTTTGAGTCACTGAAGGACTGGGAAGAACAATAGAATGGAATCTTAAGAATTCTGAAATTGGAATCCCGGAACATTGGAGTCAGAAGGAGCCCTTGGAAATCGCTTAGTCAAACCCATTCCCTTTGCAATTTCGTGAACCGAGTCTCAGGAGGACAAGTGATTTGCTTCACATCTGAGGCCCCGGGGCTGCTGCTCGGTTAGAGGGACCCGCGTAGCCCGCTGTGCTGTGTGCACCGGCTGAGGGGAGGCTCTCGGAGGACAGTAGGGACAGGTGGCACAAATAGGCCAGAGGACACATGACGAGAAGCAGTGGGTTCTGAGGAGACAGAGCTGGTGGGGGGGGGGGGGTCGGGGGCCCAGAAAGGCTCCCCGAGCGCGAGCAGGTCGAATGGCCTGAGGGGCAGGTGAACCCCACATGTGAGGCTCTTCGGCAAGAACGCCGTGAGGCCCGTCCCTCCAGTCCCTCAGGACTGCCCGGCTCGTCCAGAATGCACGTCAGACCATGTGCTCCCTCCTAGAAGCTTCTACTGGCTTCTGTATCCGTTTCCTAGGGCTGCCTTGACAAGTCGCCACAAACCGGGGGCTCCGAACCACAGAGAACGGTCTTCTCACAGTTTGGGGGGACAAAAGTCCGGAACCACAGGGTTGGCGGGGCTGGTGCCTCTGGCGGCTCCGAGGGGGCCCCTGCCCCTTGCCTCCAGCTCGGCCACGAGGACGAAGACTCAGACTCTCGTCCTCTGTGCATCTCGGGACCTAGAGCTGGCCTGGCCCAGTGAGGGCGGATCTGAGCCCGAGCGTGTGTCCCTCAGACGGCCTGCGGGGCCCCTGAGGAGCACGAGGAGGAGGGGCGGGCAGGGTCCCCAGGGCCCGGCTCCCGCCTCACATCTGAAGGTCACATTGGGCTTCTGCTGACGGGTGGACAGAGGCAGTGAGACAGAGCGAACGAAACAAGCCAAGACGACCCCAAGGACTTGGTCTGAGCAGCTGGAGAAACGGGGCACCTAGTGAGTCGGGGGAGGGGCGTCTCAGGAGGAGCCGGCAGGGCAAGGAGGGGCCGAGATGCAGGGAGACCAGGCTGGTGCTGAGCCGCCCGGCAGAACCTTCCGGAGAGGACGGGGCCTGAGCCCACTCGCCCCAGGCTCAAGAGCTTCCCTCATGGGAGCTGGAGGAAGACCACCTGCGTCGTCATGGAGCAGGTGAGGCCAGCCAGACCCTGCACTTGTGTCTCCCTCTGAGGGACAAAGGTCAGTGTCACAGCAGTCAGCTCTGATGCTGGCTCTGGGCCAAGACCCTTAATATTCCATGAGAACTCTGCACTGATGAAATTTTCATTAAAGAAACATTATCCCTTTCACTCTCCTTGTTATTCCGTGGCTCTGAGTGTCAGGCTAATTTGGGTTTGATTACCCCGGTGATCCGAAGATTGGAGCATTATTAAAAATTTAGATGAGCAATGATATGTCTGGACCTCCCTCTCCTCTCTCAGCCGGAGCACAAGGGCCTCTGCTAATGATTGCGGCGAACTGGGGCAGTCGTGGCAATTAGGGAGTTATCTGTAGTTGGAGGGAGCTTCGACCGCTCCGCCTCCCGCGGGAATTAGCTGCTCGCCTTGCAGGGCACGCGGATTTAATTGATAAAATGCATCAAAAGGAAACTCCAGTCCTGGACCCAGGTTTAGGACTGAGGGGCTGTCCGTTTGCCCGGGCAGCTCCCTTCCCCTTTCTGTGACTCACACGTGCCCCGCGTGGAGAGAGAGGAGGCTGGACCGGGGCAGATGCTGAGACATGGTGGCCTGTGGGCTGAAATCAGCTTCCGGAGGGAGTCCGTCCTGTGCACGATCGTGTTTGTTTGATGAGCGTTTTCCCAGACTTGAGATCTCCGCTGCTGCGCGTTTCGCGTCTGTTCCCTCGTCTCATTTTCCCACCCATGACATAGATACACCTCTTCCCACTTCACTGACGGGGAAACGCTGGCCAAGATGGGTTAGGCGACTTTCCCTGGGTCGCCTGCTTGGCAGGAGGACAGGCAGGATTGGAACCCAGGTGGTCTGACTTCCAAAACCAATGCTCTCAACATGATGCCTCTGTGCCAAACTGTTGTTTTTATTATTATTTTCATTTTCGGAAGCACGTTGTTAAAAAATAATTAATTGTCGGAATTGTCATAGCGTGCATTTTTGTATGAAACATAGTTTATATGTTAAAATAATTGAGCTCTTTCAAAACTCAGTCCACATTTCCTCCTTGCTATAAGCAGCCAGTACCACCATCTCCTCAGCATGGAACATTCTTCCTCTGGGCTGTCAAACCCCCCAGTCCCAGAGTCTCTTCATCACTATGACCACGTATCATTCACTTGTTGAATTTTCCCTTTTAATGATGCTTGGGTTGCTTCACATTTTGACTTAATTGCCTGGTACCGGTAGGCATTTGGGTTTGTAACCTTTGAGCTGGGTGCTCTCTTAGTTTTTCCTGTGGTTGGAATCTTTGGTTTCATGAGAAAGTAGCAACAAAAGTAATTTCTCATTTATCTAGCTAAGAGATGCAGATATCTAGCTCTTCAACCCTAGCTTTCTAGGTATCTATGTCTACTTTAGTATGCAGGAAGGGACCCCTCTCTATTTAGCAATGATGGAATACCGTAGATCAGACCAAAGGGAACACCTAGCAAAGACTAGTAAACCAAAAGGAAGGAAGTAAGGAAGAAAGGGACTTAAAGGCATCAGAAAGCAACCCAGGCTGCCAGGACGTGACGTCCATGATTCCAGAGAGAAGTGAGGTGCATGCAGTGAGCCCCCCATTCTTCACCCCGTCCAGTCTTTGCACTAGCTGTCCGTTTGTAAGTGCAGAGGGATCCTGAGAGCAGAAAGTGCCAATTCAGAGCTCTCTGCTAAGTTCATAGATGTGTTGACATAGGAGTTGGTATTCGAGGCTACGGAGCAATCAAGCACTTGGGGGCCCAAGACACCGGAGCAAGCAGCCTCCCCCCAGCAGTGAGTCTGACCTTCTGCAGCACTTTCAGGAAGGTATTTGTTGATTCCTAAGCTTACAGAACACGATGCCCAGAAACCAAGCTGAAAGGGGGGTTGCAGAAAAGCTGAGAAACGTACCTGCGTGTTCACCAATATCACGTGGCCCTAACAATAAATATTAGCGTTCAAGACTCAAAGCACAGGAGTCCTGAAAAATGTGCAAGTCTTACAGGTGAGACCCTAGAATGACTTTCTCTAGGAGTAAGTGCAAGCCAAAATAAACTAGGCTGTGTGAAGGCTGCCAATGTGACTTAAATGATCTTAAGTCCAGGGGCGCCTGGGTGGCTCAGTCGGTTGAGCATCCGACGTCAGCTCAGGTCACAATCTCGCGATCTCGCGATCTTGCGGTCTCGCGATCTCGCGATCTCGCGGTCCGTGAGTTCGAGTCCCGAGTCGGGCTCTGTGCTGACTGCTCAGAGCCTGGAGCCTGCTTCCGATTCTGTGTCTCCCTCTCTCTCTGACCCTCCCCCGTTCATGCTCTGTCTCTCTCTGTCTCAAAAATAAATAAACGTTAAAAAAATTTTTTTTAAATGATCTTAAGTCCAGGTCCAGATTTGATCAAGAAATCTGCCCCAACCTCTGTGGCTGCTGGAAGAACGTGCTCTCTAGGAGAAGGCAACAGCATTAAGCGACACTAAATTTCTCAAATAAGATATCCGGGTTTCACAAAAAGTTACCAAACCCAACAGGAGCAGGAACCAATGACCAAAATCAAACAGTGAAAAAACAGAAGACAGGAAAAGACTCACGGATGCCTCAGTGCTGGAATGTACCAGGCAAGAACTTTGAAATAATTATTATCTATATGTTAACCTAAAAATATTAACAGTGGGAACATTTAATCAGAGAAAGGCAATTTATACAGAGTCAGAAGAATAGTCCGAAACTGAAAAATAAAACAAGTGAAATAAAAAAACAACACAAGAGGTTGGTATATCAACAATTTCGACCAAAAAAAGAAAAAAGGTGTTTTTAAAAAAAAAATATCCACACTAAGCAGGGAATAAAAACCTTGAAAATATGGAATATTGTGAGAAGTTCTAAAATGTGTAATTGAAATTTGAAGAAAAAAAAAAGAGAGGGAAAATGTCGCAGGAACCCTATGTCAAGAGATTTTGAGGATTTTCCCAACGCCGATGACATACATCGGGTTGCAAATTCAAGAACTCCTATCATGACGAAAACTGAGAAACATACGCTTGATTACATCATGGCGAAACCGCCAACCAGGAAGACGTAGAGGAAATCTTGAACACAGCCGGAGAAAAACCACTCGTCTCCTCCAAAGGAGAAACAATGGTAAACAGTGGACTTCTCCATAAGAACGACGGAGCCAGAAGATACTGGAATATGGCCCTGATGGGGGGGGGGGGTGATGGGGGGGAAATCCTGCCCAGTCATGATTTTATACCGATTGGAAATACACTTTGGAAGTGAAGGTGAGATAGGCACATTTTCAGAGAAGCAAAAATTGGAAAAATTTTCTGCCAGCAGGTTGGCACTCAAATAGACACGGAGGGGATTGCCGAGGCAGAGGGAAAATGATTCCAAATGAAAATTCAGAAACACATGGAAGAAAGAGGAACAATAGGAAGTTGTTTAACGAGTTCACAAAACAGTCGTAATAATAATGTCCTGCTGGGTTTACAGTCCACGAGGAATGAAACTCAACTGTGATAAGAGAAACATCCAGAAGGATGCTAAGTGGTAGGGCAGTGTCCTCAGGGTCTTTGTCATTCAGGAAGGGGTAAGGTTCTAATTCAGGGCAGACTCTAACCAGTGGAGGGTGTATATGCCCTAGTCCCTAGTACGTGCCTTAAAACAATAATGAAGACGTCACGACAATCTAGTTGAAGGTTACAAAATAAAATAATAAAGATACGTGACAATACAAAACAGGGAAGGAAAGGAGAGAAAAAGATGACACAGATAGAAGACAGACAGTAAGGGGTCCCTGGGTGGCTCAGTCGGTTGAGCGTCTGACCTCAGCTCAGGTCATGATCTCAGAGCTCATGAGTTCAGGCCCTGAGTTGGGCTGTGTGCTGACAGCACAGTTTCTGTGTCTCTTTCTCTCTCTGCCCCTTCCCTGCTCATTCTCTGTCTCTTAAAAAAAAAAAAGTTAAAAAATAAAACAAAAAATAAAGAAAACAAAGAGTAAGAGCATAGACTTAAATCATAGGAATATTACATTAACTGTAAACAGTCTGGTCTTGTTTTTGTATCTGTAGAGAAAAATGAGTCTGCGTCTCACCTACTGCACATGTTTCAAAGGTAGATGTGCTTGTGACTCACTCGAGGAGCTCGCAGAAATGTGGGACTCCCCGGGCCCAAGTTCAATGTTCAGGGGCGGGATTTGAGAAGCTGCATTTATACTAAGCACAGACCTGTCTTCGAGGGAACGAGAGGGGCAGGAATGAGGATAAACCGAAAGCACACAGTTACTTTTCGTGGAGCTTAGAGATCAACGAGGGAATAATACAGGCACACAAATGAATGCAGGAAATCGCAGAAGTGTCTTCAGTGAGGGTCCTCTGCCCTCATGCAAACGACCCAGGGTCAGAGATCTCCCGTCATCTCAACCCGTCGGGTCTTGACAGCCGTGAGTGGGAGCCCGGGTGGGCAGGGATCCCCCCACGTACTTGTCTGCTTATTGATGGAGCTCAGCTCAAGCAAAGAAAGTTAAATCCGGGCTGGAGAAGGAGGCTGATGCTGTGTGGGGACACGTGGCTCCATCTGGTTCAGCATGCCTGTCCCCCCCCCCCCCACCCCCGCCAAGCCCTGCTGGAGACAGAACACCGAGGGGGAGGGGCTGTGGTTTCAAGGCCAAGAGCAGCTGGCAGGTTCACTGGCTCCTGGTGTCCCCAGGGGTCCCAGGCCTCAGCAAGTGAAGGTGAAATAGGGATTTGATCCCGGAGGAGGAGGGCTCACGCCGGCCCCGAGGTGCTGGGAAGCTCTTTCTGTGACTGAGCTTCCGGATCCACCAAGGTGGACCTGAAAGGGGTCCCCTGAGGCAGAGGCCATGCGGGTGGGGGGCGCAGGCCTGTCCTGCCTCCGGCTGCCCAGGGCACACGTCCGGGGCTGCGAGCGTCTCCTGGCGAGCTGACGTGGTTGGAGGGCCGGCTCCAGAGTCCTTGGCACCACGGCCGGTGTCCTAGGACGGACCCAGGGAGGCGGTGGTGGCAGTGACTGGGGCCACGCTGATCTGCTCAACTCTACCAGGGGGGAAGAAGATTAGGATGCGGGTGACTTTGCCCTTGTGTCATTTTTGGAATTCTACAATTAATGTTTAATTATACAACTAACAGATGGATGTGCTTTCTGGGCCCACACAGCGCTCAGAACAATTCATTTGAAAAGACCCAGCACTCAGAGACATCGTCATGAATTCACACAAATCTGGGAAGAAGAGAAAATCCTAGAAGCCTCCAGAGAGGAGTTGCTCTCAAATTCAGGACCGGGACTCAGGGAGCAACCCTGGGGCTGGAAGAGAGCAGCGGCTTCAAACCTCTTGGGAAATCTACTCCGAGCGTAGAGCGTGAACCACGGCCACGTCACAGATCAAGGGCAAGGTCAGAATGAGCACGTTCACCTGCAAGATGGCAGAGACTCATCTCCTCCGTGCCCTTTCTCGGGAAGCCACGGGCAGAGGACATGCTGCACCAGCAAGGGGTGGGTCAGCAACGCCACCCTGGGTCCCAGACAAGGAGGTGGGAGACCCTTCCGAGGCGGGGGAGGGGCAGAGTCTCCAGGACGAATCAGGGCACCAGGGGAACGGCAGGAAGCAGATCTCGAGAGCAGCCCAAGAAAACCATCAACCGGTCTCCTCACCTGGCGGTGTGAGCCTCCTGAGGGGCGGGTTATAGGCAGGGCTCGGACCATAGGGATGGATTAGCGACAGCAATGGAGAAAACATAGGAAGCGGAAGAAAGCCAAGGCAATTACTCATTTTAGAGAAACGAAACACAACAAAACACAAACTTTTAGAATGGCCAACTGAACTGCACATCACACAGCTCATCGGTGCGTGTTCTTTTGCTGGACAACGGACACCGTGTGTTTCTTCCGTGCCACTAAGTCTCGCTCTGACTGTCAGGATGATGCGGGAGGGTGAATGAACAAGCAGCTACGCAAGCCTATTATCTAGACACATGGCGGTAGATACTCATACCAACACCAGAATCGCTGAAAATGGTTGTTTCCTGGAGCACAAGTCTGTGGTGAGGGGTGGGGCAGGCAGGTTCTCACCGTCAGCCCTATAATCCAGTAATCCTCTATGGCCTTGATAAAAGTTATAATTAAGTGAAGCGCATAGGTATTTTTTGGTGTAGACTTTACATATAAATAAAAGCATGCTGTGTCGTGTTCCTCCTTGCCTTTCCTCCTCGAGGATATGGTTTTCGTTCTCACGTGACCATGTGCAGTTGGAGCTTTCTTTTGTTTGCTGGATGGCGTCCCTTGGCAACGTCACTGTCACAACTCTTCATCCACTTGCCTGGGAGACATTTGGGGTCTTCCCGAATTTTCCCTCTTACGGACAAGCCTGCCGGGAGCGTCTCGGTGTGTGCGTACGTGTGTGTTTTCCCCGAGTTTGATTCCGAAGACTGTCCTTGCCGGATCCGAGGGACTCACCTCTTCGCTTTCATGGATGATGCCAAGTCGCCGAGCCCCTGTCTAAGCAGCCAAGATAACAGCGAAATATGTTAAAAAACAAAACAAAACAAAACAACTCTCTGAATCAAGCTAGATTCTCTTTGCTTTTCTCCTCCTTTCTTATTTTTGACTGAGAATTTTACGGTTGACTGCTTTCACCATATGTCTTCTCAACCTCTCTGTACCCTCTATTTATTTCTTCCACAAACACTGACTGATTGCTCTATTTTCCAGGCCCTGGCTGTGACACCGGCCACATGGTGACAGAGGGCACAGGCTCTGTCTTTGAGAACCCGGGGCTGGGAAAGAGGCATGTGAAGAGATGATTAAGCCACAGACGAGGAAGGTCACGGCGAAAGAAACAACAGCTGCGGGATCGCAGGTCTGAGTGACCGCCTGGCCACCTTCTCAGGGTGTCTCTGTCTCCCTCCCTCCGGCAGCTCCGTCCAGAAGCCTCTGGACCAGAGTCACCCCTCCTCCCTCCCTCTCTGTCTTCCCAACCCCAATCTGGCAGGTGAGTCACATCAGCCACCCCTCAGCTCAAAGGTGGCCCGTGGCTTTTGATCTCCCTTAGAGTGAAAGCCAGGGACATGACAGGGAGTTATGGACTGAATGTCTGTGTCCCCCAAACTCGTATGTTGAAACCCTACCCAACACGGTGGTGTTAGGAGTTGGGGCCTTTGGAGATTGGACCACGAGGGTAGAGGCCCCATGAGTGGGATTCGTGCCTTTGTAAGAGTCACAAGAGACCTTCCTCGTCTTCTCTCCTTCCTGCCACGTGAGGATCCAGGAAGTCTGCAGTCTGAGGAGGCACCAGAACCGGCCTCTGCTGGCACCACGACGTCAGACTTCCAGCCTCCAGAACCGTGGGAATACATTTCTGATGTTCGTAAGCCCCCCCACCTATGGTGCTTTGTCAGAACAGCTCCAGCTGGCCAACACACAAGGATCCTCAAAGCCCTGGAGGACCTCGTTCTCTCCTCCTCATTTTCTGCTTGTCTTGGAATCGGACGCCAGGTCAATGCCAAAGAGAGACAGCTTGTTGACCAGAACACGAGAGGCCCTGGCCTCTCCAACACAGAACAGCCAGAGCAGAACATTCTTTTCCTTGAACAGTGACCAAGTGCGTGAGGAAATCCCTATTGTGGTCACTGCAAACATCGCTATTCTAGAACAGTGCGTGTGTTACGACTACTGCTGGCTTGTTTGATGTTTTGACGGAATAATTATACTGTTTTGAATGGTAGCTTCATACACAGGAAGCAGGTTACCGCCAGCTCCTTGTCCCCAAGTGTGAGGGAGACACAACAGGAAGGAGGCTCCCCGCCCTTGGTCACCTGACAGGTGGGACGAAGGTAGAGTTGGTTCCCTTAGAGGCAGCCTCGGAGGAGACAGTCCAGGCTGGATGGAGCTGACCTGAAACTCCTCAGCATTGCTTACCCACAGCCCAGTCCAGTTGGGGCCCCAGAGCCCTGCTCCAGGGTGCTGGGGCTGAGCCGGCAGGGAGCAGGACAGGGTCCCACCTTTGTAGGACTAGGCCCAGGCCTGAGGACAAGAGGGAGGGCTCCCGAAGGCTGGCCGGAGCAGTGCTCTTGGCTGGTTCCATGTTCCTGTCGTGGAGACTGAGGACAGAACAACGGAAAGCCCGGCAGGACTTTTCAGCTTCCACGTGGCATGCGCAACGGCCCAGTCTGCTTTTTGTCCTGTTTTCTTTCTTTTTTACGGAATGTTTTGTAAAGAGTAGAACCTGCTTAGAGCAATACGGATATTTTAGGGTTTTTTTTTTTCTCTTCAGGTTTTAATTTCACAAGTATTATAAACAGATTTTATTAAAATGGAGGTAGTTTGTAAGTGTGTAGGGTAAAAATATCCCCCTCTTCCACGATTCCACCCCTCCCCCTGCTAAACTCTATTCTTATTTCAATATGATTTTTCTAGCTTATTTTATATGCACATGCCTCTATACGTGTGGGCATGTAAACGTATGTAAGATATGCATACATATAATTATTCTTTACTTATTCTTTGCAAAATAGATGCCTTGGATGTAATGGTCTGTGAGTATATATTGGCTTCTCTTCTTTAACGGATGACATAGTAATATATACTATGGATGGGCCACTTACCATCGTGTTGTAGATATGTGGATATTTCCCATGTATTTGTGTACTCATTCATGTACTTTTGCTGTTATAAATATTACCCATAGAGAACATCTTTGGGCATATATTTTTAAATATTTAATGGCATCCTTCGCTATGCAGAGGTTTTAAAGTTTAATGTAGTAAATTGCAAGAGACACTCAATTTGAACTGATTTGAGCAAGAGTAAAATGTATTGACTCATATAACTGAAAACCTCAGAGGTCAGTCTCCAGGTACCGATGGAGTCAGAGGCTCCAACAGTGTCATCAGGACCCTGTTAACCTGAGCTCTGTTCATGATGGTGTCATTCCGGGGATCTCCGGGACGGTAAGAGCCCGGTAGCTCCCAAACCATCCATATTTCTGGTCCACTAAAAAAAAAAAAAAAAAAAAAGAATTGACTAGAATAATGATACCTCAGTCTAGAGAGTAGTTTAAATACTAACCCCCCCCCCTCCCCACCCCACCCCTCCACACATCACAAAACCAAAGGTAGTTCTGGGAGTGATTCAGTAACACTAACTGACCCCCTCTAGACTGGGGGGCTGTGCTGTGCTGGCGGGAATAAGGGCTGTGGGAGCCGCGGGGTTGACCTCCAGCAGCACCTGCCCCCGGGAGCATCTCTCCCAGTCGCTCCTGCCCCAGAAACGGGATCGCGTCACGTGCTCATCCTGGACCGCTTCCGGGTCTGGGGGCTTCACCAGCTGATTGGCTGGGCCGGGTCACATGCTCCACCCGTACACCTGCCGCGGAGCTGATCCTGAACGCCGTGAATGGACAACGAGAGAGTGCCTGTTTATTGGGGTGTGGAACCAGAAGGTGGGGTGGGGGACGCGTGCTGAAAACTCAGCACAGGAGGTTCATACCAGGGAAGCCGCATGAACGTGTCCTCATCACTGTTCGGAATATACTGCCAGTTTCTGAGAGTGAGTTTCCGGTGAGCTTCCCCACTTTCTCTCTGCTCCGTTCCCCTCTGGAGTGAAGGATGAACGGGGGGGGGGGGGGGGGGGGAAGGATTTGTTAATGAGCTCTTTTCCTCTTCCTCTGCATTTCCCTTGTTCTCACCACCTCACACCTGTGCCACATGTCCCTCTGCCTTTTAGGTGAGCATTCAGGGTCACCGTTGGCCAACTTGAGTGCCCATTAAAGCCACAGATATTCTTTAAAGACCTCACTTCCAGCCTGTGACTCCACAGGACCTCTGTAGAGGTAGGTGCCAGCGAGAAGGCTAATGACATCGCCCATCTTCTACCAGAAGTTCTATTTCAGCTGCCCTAAGAATCAGAGTTGCACAAAGGCTTGAAATTGGTGTGTTCCAGCATGGGCCCAGCTACACAAGCAATCCGAATGTTCGTGGCTTTAAACTGACTTGGTAATCTGTCTATAAAATGGCTTGTGGTCTGAAAGGGGATGAAAACACGCTGTATATGTTAGCGAGCCATTGATTGTTTCTGGAGCTACGTAACCTTTGTGACCAAAATGAGAGAACAGCCAGGGCCTGAGCAATCAAATCGGCCATTAAGAATCCTGCCCAGTCCCCAGGCCTGCCGCACCTCAGGGTTCTCGGGGAGAAAAATGAAAGGGAAGGAGGTTTAGCCGTAAATGCAGGGGACGTGCAATCAGGCTGGACAAAGGTGGGCGAGGTTGGGGACTATTCATTGCACCGGTGGTCTGTGACTTCCCCTAACCCCCTCCGGGGTTAAATACAGGGGAGCAAACTGCAAAGTGACCTTGGGGCTCAGAGACCAGGAGACAGGCGAGGTGCCTGTCCTGCCATCTCCTGCCACCGCAGATACAAGGGCGACAGAGACGTGTGTGGTCGGGGCAAATACGGAGGAAAGACCCTCTGAGTTCCTCTCTTCTCGGGGAGACGTCTGGTGTCTGTGAGTTCCTTCAGGCCGGGTCTGAGAAGTCCCCGTCCCCAGGCCAGCCACTCACTGCGACCGTCTCATTCCACAGCAGTGTCACGGGGAGAGTGGATGGCAATTATCGGAGCTTTGTATTAAACGTGGAGTGATGGTTTAATAAGTGGTATTGTGTATTTAACCGCAGGCATTTTGGGTGTTTTAGATGAAATTTTATGTAGCAGAGAGTTCACCTTTACTCTTAAAAGTGACAGCCCAATTTTGTGGAATGCATCCTTTGTTTAAAAATCTGCATTTGAGAAACACCACATATACCAGAGAGATGTGAAGATGTTCATAGAGGCGCTGTTTGCTTTACGGAAAACGTCAGGACACACGCCATTTTCCTATTGCTGCCCTAACAACTTACCGCGAACGTGGTGACTTAAAACACAAACTTATTCTCCTCTGTGCAGGTCAGGAGTGTAAGATGGGTTGGGAGGACTGCTGGAGGGGAGAATCCGTTTCCCTCCCTTTTCTGGCTTCCGGAAGCCACCTGGGCTCCTTGGCTCGTGGCCCCTCCGCCATGTTTGTGCCCAGCAGCGTGACATCTTCCCGTCTCTCTCCGTTTCTGAGGTCCCATGACCTCCTCCTGGCTCTGAGTCTCCCGCCCTCTTCTAAGGACCCTCGCGATGACCCTGGGCCCACCTGAGTGGTCCAGGTTAGTCCTCCGGTCTCAAGACCTTTAAGTTGATCACATGCACAAAGTCCCTTTACCGTGTAAGGTAGCATATTCACAGATTCTGGGGATTAGGATGTGGACGGCTTTGGGGGGCTGTTACTCAGTTGACCACAGGAGAATCTGCATCAAAGACAGACAAGATGCTTCCCCAACAACAAACAGCTCCCAAGCCCCAGGGCTTAAACAGTGAAGGTTGATTCTCACTCACACTCCCCATCCCTCTCGGGTAGGCAGGAGCTCTGCTTTATGTTGTCCCCCCTCAGGGACCCCAGTGAGCGTGGCAAATCAGGGGGTTCTTAGTGTCTGCCTTGAAGTGAGATGTGGGACTCGTGCTCACATTTCATTGGTCAAAGTCAGTCAGGTGACCATGACCGCATGTGGAACAGGGCAGAGAAGGGCACGAACTGGGTGTGCGTCCCTTGGGGAAGGCGGTGTGAACTGCGGTTTCCCTGCACTGTGGGTGCCACTCAGCCGACGTGGGGGTGAGGGACCTATGTGAAGCAGGGTGGAGAGGCCTGCAATGCGTGTACCTGAGGGAGAGAAAAAGCAAGATGCAGAACCTCATGTGATGCGAACGACGTCTATGTAAACACGTGCCTAGTAAAATACCATCTCGTCCCTGTGGAGGGTCATGTCTGTGGTACTTGGGAACCAGTTCTGGAAGCCGGGACACTGATATCAGCATGGTGACCACCTCTCAAGGGGGATCAAGCCCAGGACTGGGAGGGAATCACTAGTGGGCGCTACTTACAAGGTTTTTATTTTTTTAAAAAGGAGAGCACCTTTAAGTATTTCTTATTTACGTAAGAATTAATTTTAACTTGATTTTTCCATAGCGAGAGGATAATGCAGAGACCCTGACTCCCATCCCAGGGCTTTGCCCAGCACCCCCAGCCCCAACCTAGGGCAGGACTGCCAAGACTCAGTCCAACCACTTACTTGCTCTGTGCCCTGGGGCAAGTCACTTGCCTTCTCTGTGCCCCAGTTTATTTTTTTCACCTATGAAATAAGATAGGGTGGTACAAATTCTCCACCATGCCCACCACTCTTCCCTCCCCTCTTTCAAGGATCAAGCTGATGCCGTATATGAAAGCATTTTGCATATTAATTAATACATTGGTATCTAAATATTAACAATAACAAGATGATAGCCATCCTTAATAATCCAATTGCATTACTAACATTATTGATAATAATTATTAAAATATCTACAAGGAAGCCATAAATGCACAACTAGAAGAAAGTTCCATGTCGAGGACATTGACTTATTCGGTACCAACCACCTTGTCTGTAAACTCAGCTACTGCCCGACTCCATTCCCCAAATGTGAGTGCATTTCCCCAAGGAGCCGCTGCCCGGGGCTGGGAACATTCTATGAGCTTCCTGTGTCCGCACAGCTGAGGCTCTAACAGTCTGTCGGCTGGGCAGAGGCGAGTTCCCGAGAGCCCCAGTGGGCCTCGCCGAGGACGGGCTGAACCGGGCTGTGTACCTGGGAGTCCCCCTCTGATCCTGGAGGGAAAGTCCCTATGGACACAGATGCCTCAGATGCCCGTGGTGCTTGGAGACAGGGAGGGGACACAGTTTCAGCATGATAACTCCCTCCCCGCCCACCAGTTTTTTCTTATTTCACACAGAATGGGGTTTTCCATGAGCTGACACGCCTCCTTGGTTCTTGAATATCCTCAAATATCCAATGGGCTGGAGCGGAAACCAGCTCCCTGTGCCCAGCCCCGAGCCCCTAGCCCACCTGGCTTCTCTCTTCCCAGGACCTGCCCAGCCCCGAGGGCATCAGAGCAAGCCACCTCTGGGTTACGAGTGGCTTCCCAAAGCACTGATGTCTGAACCGGCCCCCCCAAGTATGGGGAGGATGCCAACAGAAGGGTCAAAGTTCATGAATAGAAAGCATAAACATAAGAGTGGGTGACACTCAGTTAGAGGGATAATGCCCCAGCCATCATTTCAGAAATGTTCTTTTGGGCAGTTGGTTAAGCATCTGACTTCGGCTCAGGTCATGATCTCATGGTTCATGAGCTGAGCCCCACGTCGGGCTCTGTGCTGTCTGTGTGGAGCCTGCTTTGCATCCTCTGTCCCCCTCTCTCTCTCCCCCTCCCTCCCACTCTCTCTCGCTCTCTCTCTCTCTCTCTCTCAAAAATAAATAAAACGTTTAAAAGTTAAAAAAATAAAAGTGTTCTTTTAATTTTGAAATATTTTGAACAGATAAAAATAAACTCAGCCAAGTGTTAAAAGTTAAACAAAGAAGAGGCTGATTTAGAAACGCGGAAAGATTCACACTCTTGATACTTAAGCTCTGGGATCCTTTGAAGAAAAGCTTATCAGTAAGAGTTTCTACAATTTCATTAACTCTGGGGAGACAACGAATGCAAATGTTATCGTCCCCTTTCTTCCCGTTTTAAAAGCAGTAAGTGCTTTGTCCCCGGGGCCACCTGCTTCCGCCATTGCATTTGGGTTCTTGGAAAGAGCCCGCATCTCAGGACCTGCAGAGAATTCCTTTTCCACTGTCCCGTGTCAGCTGTCATGTGGCACCGTGTGACTCAGGCTGGGACAACCACCCCTAGCTAGGGACTCTACCGAGCGATGGTGGCTGTGTCTTGCTTGACCCTGGGCCCTTTGCAGGTGGTTCCCTCCTGCCTGGCTCTTGGGGGGGGGGGCCTGGTCTCGGGGGCCCTGCCAGGCCGCCATGGCATCGATCTTTCAGACCCCGAGATTCCAGGCTTAAGGCGTGGCCACCGTTAATGTCCCAGATTTGAGCACCACTGATACAATAAGCCAACGCCCAGGGGACAGAGTAAACTCGGGGAGAAGCAGACACCCCAGTGTGACATGGGGGCCGCGGAGATCACGACTCTGGAGACAGGTAGCTTGGGTTTGAATCTTGGTTTGGCTTGCTTCACTGTGTGACCTTGGACAAGAGAGCCCCCTCAGCGTGCTTGGGTCCCTTTGTCCGGAGAGCTGGAGAGTAACAGTACTTACCCCATGGGGTTGATAAGTGACTTCGGTGAGATACTTCCCAGGAGCGGGCTAGTAGCAGGGGACGTGCCATGTGCGGTTTGTCAAGAAAACCCCCAGGTCGTCTTGTCTCCTGTGTGGTGTTGACCCTCCGATGGCCCCTAAAGCAGAAAAGCTTCCCATCAGTGACGTTCCACTCCTTCACCCTGGGAAGAGGTCAGCTGGGGCCCCCGCCAAGGGCCACACAGCTGGGGTGGAGGCAGCTGGACTTCAGCCCGAGTCCTGGGCCCGACACGCGGCCCTCCCGCTCCCCCGCCCCCGTGTTATTCCGTCACTCTAAAAAAATAAATAACAGGCTCCGCCTGAGCTGGTTGGACGCCCTCCGCTCTATTTACTTTCCAGCATCTGCTTCATAAACCGTTGGACGTCCGTGTTCCTTTTCCTTATTGCTGTTAACCTCGCCTTCCAATTATGCAGAATGTTCAGGCCAGCGGCCCCCCTATTCCAGGGGCCCCGTCTCTGGCTGACATTTGCTGCTGTGTATCTTGGCCTTGACCGACAAAGGCGGCGACTTGTCACGTTGGTCTCATTTTCTTCAAAGTGCAAACGACTCCATGACCAGACGGGTGTCTGGGGGGCGCCGGGGCTCCGGGGGCTGCCGAGCAGGTAAAGAAACACTTATACAAAAAATGCCAAGGCCGATGAAACCGTGTTTATTTGGTTTCTTCAAAAAACATGAAGGTTGGGAGGGACTAGAGAAAAAGGTTGCCACTGTGTGGTTTCGGCTTTTTCTTTCTATGGACAGTTTCAAGTTCATGTGGCCCATTTCACTTGGCATTTGAGGCTCCCGTGAATGCGCTGTGTTGCCGGGTTTCCCAATTAAACCCCGAATCATTCATTCATTCAAGACGTAATGGTGATGTGTCTGTTATGTTCCAGGCACTGTTCTAGGCTCGATGTATAAAGCGGAAGATTGGTAGAAGTCTTGACATTAGGGAGCTCACCTTCTGGTCAAGGGCAATCGATAGAAAGATGACATTATCTGGAACAAATCAGGCTGGTGCTAGGAAGGAAAGTGTGGCAGGGAATGGTGGGTTTGGGGTCCTCAGAGGATGCTGACATGGAACAGAGACCTGAAAGCCAAGAGGGAGAGAGAGACAGGCCAATATCTGGAGAGAGAGTGTATTCCAGGCAGTGGGAACAGCAAGTGCAAAGGGCCTGGGGCAGGAGAATGTCTGGCAAGTTTGAGCAGCAGAGCGTGACCAGTGTGGCCGCAGCAGAGGGAAGGAGGGAGACAGGTGTACAGAAAAGGCCAGAGGAGTGGGCAGAGCAGACCACACTGGGCCTCTTAGGCCATTGTGAGGATTTGGATTTTATGTGAGTGAGGAGGACTTTGGAGGATTTGGAACAGAGGAGAGTATACTAATTTTCTAGTATTGCATGATTTGTTACCATATAGCAAATGACCACAACTTTAGTGGCTTAAAACAACACAAATTCATTTTCTCAGTTTCTGTGGGCTGGGACTCCGACATGTTTTAGCCGGATCCTCTGCTCAGGGTGTCACAAAGATGAAGTCGAGTTGTCGGCCGGTTGCAACCACATCTAGAGTGTGCACTGGGAAAGGTCCGCTTCCCAATTCCCTCAGATTGTTGATGGAATTAATTTCCTTGTGGCTGAGGGACCGGGATCCCTGTTTTCTTGCTAACTGTTAGCTGAACACCACTGTCACTTCCTCAGGTCCTCATCACGTGTCCCCTTCCATCGTAGCTCACAGCTCCTTCAGAAGATCCTAGCTCCTTTGAGGGGCTCACCTGAGTAGGTCAGGCCCACCCAGATCGTCACCCGTTTTATTAATTCAGAGCCAATGGATGCGTCACCCATCATAAGGGTGACTTTGCAATATCCCATCATATTGCCAGTTTCTGTCCATACTCTAGGGGAAGGGATTATGTACCAGGGAGGCGGGAATTTGGGGGCCATCTAGAAGACTTCCTTTGACAGAGTTGACTTGTAATTAAGAGGATCATCCCAACCATTGTGTTGAGAGCAGACAGTGGGGAGGGCTGGGTCGGGGGGCAGGGGCAGACCCCGGGAGCTCAGTGAGGGAGGAGACAGTTTCCACGGTGGCTTTGACCAAGGCAGTGGCGAGGGGGTGACAGAAGCGGTTGAAGCTTGGCTGCCGCGGGTGTAGAGTGCATTGGATATTTTTGTAAAATAGATGGGATGAAAAAAATGGGCGTTTCCTGGGGTGACTCCAAGCTCGTTTGGTCTGGGAAACCAGAGTTTTGAGCCATGACAGCTTATCGAGTTTATTAAGAGGTCTACAGGTTTCCAAAAGAGTCATTTTGTGCTTGTGGAAGGAAAGGTAGGTGCTTCCTCCGGCTTTGTGATTTCTTCATAAAAGTAGCAACATATGATCTATGCGGGTGACACGTGTGTCATTAGGTTCCCAAACTGCCATTTTTGTCTCTTAAGGAAACAATACAGAAAAAGCAAATGATATCGCCTCCAACTTTATCAGGTTGGGTTTTTGTTTTTTTGTTTCCAGCTATTGGTTTCCGAAAAAAATTGTAACACGAGCCAATTGGTGACGATAATTTGTGGAAGAGGTACCGATAGGCCAGGAATTGGCTCGCGTCACCGGTTTTAACTTGGATCGTACGGAAGACAGATGAGCCGAGTCAGGCCTGTCGTGCAGCAGAAAATACTGCACTGTCACACGGAACAATAAAGGTGCGAAAGCTGAGCAGAAACAGATGTTCTTCCAGAAATTAGCTGTTCGCTACGTGCCTTTCTCTTGTTGATGTTATCACTACGAGATCCAGAATCATCCCATGGCAAGGAAACACGGCCGCTAGCTGGGGAGCTGTCTGCCGCTTCATCAGATCCACTCATGAACTTGACACATGGCTTGTGCTGCTCAGCAAGACAAGGGGAATCATATCTCTGCTGTTGCTCGCAGCGTGTTAGGACGAGAGGCCAGCTTGGGGTGCTGACCACGGGGTGTGCGGCCACCCAATGCGGCCAGGACCTTCGGCACCGTGTTCTCTGTTTTCCCAAACCCAAAAGACAGTCTACTAAGCCCAACACCACCCCTCTGGACTCTGGCGCCCAGGGCTTCCTCCCAGGACCACGAGACGTTTCCTGGCAGAGGAAAGGGTGCTTTTGCTACCTGATGTCGTTCTTCTCTTTGCCAAAGGCCGCTGCTGTGTTAATTTCAGATACAAGTTGGTAAGGAAGCGCCCTGGTGATCCACTCCACATCATGAACATGTCCTATCAAGCGTGACCACTGCCGGGGTGCCTGGGTGGCTCAGTTGCTTAAAGCGTCCGACTTCGGCCCAGGTCTTGATCGCATGGCTCATGAGTTCAAGCCTCATGTCAGGCTCTGGGCTGACAGCTCGGAGCCCGGAGCCTGCTTCGGATTCTGTGTCTCCCTCTCTCTCTGCCCTTCCCCTGCTCGCACTCTGTCTCTCAAAAATAAATAAACACTACAAAAAATTAAAAAAAAAAAAAAAAAAAGAGTTAACACTGCCAGGGCCCTCCCCTCCCTCAGAGAAGGCTGCAGGGGGCAGGGGGAGCGGGAGGCTGAAGTTCTCTCTGTTCAGTCCCCATTATCTTCTTGCCCCGAAGATGAGGGGTTTCCATCTCTAGGGCTCTGGGGCTGAAACTCTAACAGACAGGAAGTAGCTCAAATATGAAGCCACAGATGGCCTGCCATTTTTACCTGAAGTGCTGGAATTTTCCGGAAAATGCCGGAGGAAGGGAAGAGGTCAAGTCGGCTGGCTCAGCCATTCATCATCTCTGGGTGTGACTGAACAGAGTCAAGCCCCGAAAATGTGAGCACCCTTCAAAGGGGCAGGGGAGCAGGAGGGCTTTACCTGCAGCCCTCCCCACCCCCCACTCTTGCACTGCAATTGTGGTTTTAGGTATTTGTGTCTCTTCCTATGACAGTGAGCACCCGGAGGAGGGCATATCCCAGTGCCTTGCTCCTCCGGGAACCCTGCATGTCAGGCGCTGGGTACTGGGGGCGGGCAGATGTCCGGGTGTGTTCGGGGACATCCGGCGTGTGTCTGTCGGCCCCCTTCACCGTTCCCAGCAGCCCCTTCCAATCCCACTGATCATTATGCCTCAGAACTGCCCTCTGGCTAAATTAAAGCAGAAGGAACTCCTTGCGAGGATATGGAGTGCCTTTCTCAGGAGGTAATTTCTTGCCTCGGATGATGAAAAAATCAGTCACAAGTTGGGAGGTGGGGGCGCAGGTCCACTTTGCCCAGTATAGTCCCCGTTTAGGCCTGTTGTTCTGGAGTAGTTGTCGAAGAGTGCCCCTTTTGCCCTCACGTGTGTCCCGTGGACAGTACGTCATATGGTCATCTTAAACACTTGTTGGGCACAGCTACCTTCAGACCTCAGATTCATCGGTTATCAGGACGTACAGGCCTTGGCTTAACTCTCAGGACCAGACGGGGTTAGAATGGCCCTGGGGACCATTTTCAAACAACGGGCTATGGTCGACCCGTTTTCTAGTAGCTTCCACCAAAGCCTGCGATGAACTTTGATTGGATCGGCTTGGGTCACGTGCCCACCCCATAATGAATTCCTGTTGCCAAGGCAACGCTAGAGCTGTTAGGTTTAACCTGGACCATAAGTCCCACCTCCCGAGCCTGGGGTGCCTTTCCCTGCATACCATATCGACTGGGTATTGACTGGAGGGTAGAATCTTCCAAATGAAAATCAAGTTGTTGTTCTCATCTCCCCGCAACGGAATTTGGGCCCTTTTGAGGCCGTCAGGGATTTCTGTCCTTTGTGTTCAATGTTATATTTTGAGCATCTAGAATAGTACTTGCTTATAGGAGAAGCTCCTTAAATAGCTGTTGAATGAATAAATACTGAGAAGGAAAATGGCAAGTTTTCTTGACACAGCCTCCTGTATTAAATATGATATACTTTATTGCCACAAATGCTCTGTGAAGCAGGCTCGAAATAAAGATAAACACAATGACCTTCCCCAAGAGAATCATCCTAAGACGTTAGAAAGACATACTTTAAACCACTGCCCCATGGCCCGTGTGGGTCTCTCATGCACTGGTGGTACAGACCCTCCCAATAGCTCAAGCACGGGACTTGGCCAGGCCATGTTTACAGGAACTCCAATGATGTTTACAAGCCCTGTTTACAAGAGGACACTCCCTCTTCCGGTGAAATCAGTGTGCTGGGCATGAAAGAACTCACAGGAAGCTGGTCTCCCAATCGCCTTCACAGGGACCTGCCCCTGTGAAATGCACACATTGGAGGATTTTCTCAACTGAGCTAACAACTCCCTCCTGGGAGTTTAGCAGAATCGCTACTAGAAGTTCTTCAAGGGCGGGGATTACATCACTCTGTTCCCAGCATCGTGCCCGGCACCCAGGAGGGGTCGGAAAATGTGACTTTGTGGCCCAGAAGGTGAATTCTCTTAGCCATCTCTTCAAAGAGCCATGCCGTGACCCCATCCCAGGGTAAGGATAGTGAACGCACTGGGGAGAGGGAGTAGGAAGAGACGCTGCCAACCTTGGATCTGCTGCAAACCCCCCACCCATCATCCTTGGCACATCCCGTGAACGTTGCATCCATCGGCCAGGGTCTTTTGGTTGCAAGCAACAGAAGCTGGCTTTGGCCAGTCTTATCAAGAATCTGTGGAAGGATGTGGGGGTGACTTTGGAAACAACAGGAAGGGCTGAGGGACCAGGCTCTGAAGGACAAGAACTGGGTCAGTTCTGGGGGCCAGGGAGTAGGAACTCCTGGGCAATCTCTTACGGGCTTGTGTTTTGGGGTGATGACCCAATCATCCTTTCTTCTTGTGTCAGTCATCCCAAGAGAAGCTTTCCCAGGAGAGAAGTTAGAGCCAATCCACCGCACCCCCCCCACACGACCCCAGCCAGAAGAACATGATCGTCCGCTCCATCCAGACGCCAACAGAGTGGGCATGGGATCCTTTAGGGAAAATTGGGGTCCCAGGGCAGAAGAGAGGGGAACTGAGGCTGGCCCACCCACAGCAGCAGAAACTCACCCCAGCCAATTTCTGTGTTGCCCACCTAGGGATTCTTGCAGCCTTGGATGTGCCTGGCACTTAGTGGGTCTTCAGAAAATGTTGACTGTGCCTAACTCACTAACCGCACTTAAGGCGGAACCGCTTTCCCCTCTGCTTCATCCCAGAGGACTTTGTGGTCCTATCCATCGCCTCAGTTAACCTACCTCGTTAGAGCTGATGGCACGCTTTTACTTCTCGGAGTGGGAATCGTGTCTCCTTTACTTCTGTTGCCTCAGTGGCCAGCTGAGTTCTCGACACAGAGTGGAGCCCAGTACATGTTTGTTGAGCAGGTGAATGACTGGGACGGAAGTCTTCAAGGGGAGAGAGCTCCAGTCAGACCAACATATTTACCTTTGAGGGCTGGGAGAAGACTTCGGATGTTAAGAATAAATATCCCACACTCGGGGATAAGGCCCAAAGATGACTGTGAGATCTTTTAGGGTCAGGGTGGAGAGCAGTGTCGCGAGCCCACGTCAGGGACATCTGACGCTAAGGAAACGAGATAAGACCTCGACCTCCTGTGGTTACTGGCTACAGCTCGGACGTTTTGCCACGCTGGAAAGGTAGAGGTCGACATACAGAAAAATGGTAACATGCGATACTTACTTTTCTGATGGTGCTAAAGACCCCAAAGTCATAGTTCTACTGCCCAGGGAAATGCTGAAATGGTTGTATCTAACTTGGCATTGTATTCTACTGTCTTCCTGTTTCACCCACCAGACAGAGCCCTCGTTCTCACGTCCTGTTGCGAGTCAGCCGGGCCACCCTATTAACGGCATCGTCCATGAGTTAAACAGATTTGGCAAACGGTCACCGCGGGGTTCGTCAAAATTATGTTTTTAACATTTGGAGGATAATCCTTTGACACACACACGTTTCTCTCTCTCTCTCTCTTTCTCTCTCTCTCTCTCTCCCCTGGGAAACTAGAAACTGAATGGCTTTCATTACACGAAAATAGCACGTCCATGCCAAAAACACCTTTTCCTGGAATCACATCTGGAATTTATACCGTGGCTTTCCTTTGCCAAACCAGGGAGTTGGGAATTTAGCGCTGCATTTGTCATAACCCCTTTGCCAATTTTTGAAAGTGATATAACTGTGGTCAAGAGCAGCGCTGGGGTAGCTACATTGAGAGAATACCTGGGGAGGGGACATTTGTCATGATCTGCGGTCGTCCAGAAACTTTGGAAAGCCTTTCTACGTTCAGGGGAGTTTTCCCCCTAATGTGTCTGCACATCCTCAAAAGAGAAGCCAGAATCTCACCTTCCCAGTCTCCCTCGCAGCTGGAGAGAGCAGGCACGTGATGTCGATCCCACTGATCAGCTGGGGACAAAGAAGACTGGGGAGAGAAGTGAGTGAAGGGTGGCAGGGGGCAGAGTGCATTCCGGGGAGGGGAGCCAAGAGATACGGGGCTTTCAGAAGCTACCCGGGAGAGGCAGAAGGTTGTCCCCTGGTACCCCGGGCTCGGTGTCAGGGACGTGAGTGCCAGGGGCAATGAACCTGCCTTGTTCCTGGTTACGACCTCTGAGTCTGATTCTTTCGCTTTGTGGAGACCCCGGGGGCCACTAGATAAAATGTCCTCTCTGGCCTGAACAAGCAAAGGAGTTCAAAATATGCGCTCTTGGGGTGCCTGGGTGGCTCCGTCAGTTAAGTGTCCGACTTCGGCTCAGGTCATGATCTCGCGGTTCGTGGGTTCGAGCCCCGCATTGGGTTCTGTGCTGACAGCTCGGAGCCTGGAGCCTGCTTCTGATTCTGTGTCTCCCTCTCTCTCTGCCCCTCCTCTGCTCATGCTGTCTCTCAACAATAAATAAACGTAAAAAAAAAATTCAAAATATGCCCTCTAAATATGCCACTTTGACAGACTGATTATTTTGAGCTAAAGGCATTTGAGAAACCACAGACGTGGGAAGGGCTCTCTGACTCGCCATCTCCCATGAGAAAGATGTCTTCCCTGCATGGGGAAGAGAACATTCTTATCTTATCCCAGAGTCTGGGAGTCCAGGCCAAAATGGATCTGTCCAAACAAGCCTACTAACATAACCCTTATCTTCCATTAGTTTCCCCATACATTTCCTAGTCACTGTCCCCCAATTTATTGCCCCTAGTCCAAGCCACTTTGTCTTGTCGCATCCCTATAATTTACCGTTCTTTGTTTAAAAAAGGTGTATAAGCTTTGGGGCCTACTGGCGTCTTAGGGTCTTTAGTTTTCCTTTTGAAGACTCCCATGCGTGCATAAAAATATTAAATAAAATGTGTGGGATTTCTCTTGTCGATCTGTCTTATGTCAGCTTAATTCTTAGGTCCAGCCACAGAATCTAAGAGGGCAGAGGGAAGTTTGGCCTCCCCTACGATAGCTGGAGTGGATTCCATTGTTTGCAATTCAGACCCGTGCCCGATCCAAACTCTGAATAATTGGGCAGAGATGCCCGGATCGGAGACAGCGGGGTGGAGGGACAGGAGGCTCACCCTCCTGGATGATTCTAGAACATCTACACTTTGTCATAGGACTGAGTAAAGCTTTGTGGTGCCAGCAGACTACGTTGCTGACCACGCCTGTAAACTTTTACCCTCTTCTGTAAGTACTATCTCAGCTTTAATTATTCTTGACGTTCCATCCAGCTCTTTGATTTCCGGATTCTCTGATGCTTCTTAACAAATGCAAACAATCGAAGGTTATCTGGAGTTTGACTCGTATCAATCTTGGAAAAATAACAGTGAAATCTCTAGGGATCAGCACACCAGCCACCTGGCATGCCAGCAGGGGTTAGCAAATTAAAAATACATATATATTCAAAAACTTGATGATCAGGAAATTACTCCTGAGATGAGCTTTCTTGTTACTGGCTTCAAAGAAGGATTTGTTATTATGGCGAAATGAAAACGCATTATAATTTGACGTTTTGCATGCAAATGGAAAAGCAGCAGGACTATCTGTCACTTCAGTTCAAGGAAGGACCCACTTGGCAAAAGAAGAAATACACCTGCTGCCCCATCAGGAGGCATAGGTTTGCATATCCTCCACCATGATAATCAGGATACAACACAGATTCGTCACCCTTAAAATCTTCTTGGTGTGGCCCCTTGTAGCCAACCCCTCTTCTCCCCAGTGCTGGCAACCACTGATCTGCCCTCCAAACTCTGCAGTTCCCAGTCCAAGAATGTCCTAGGGGTGCCTGGGTGGCTCCGTCGGTTAAGCGTCCAACTTCGGCTCAGGTCATGATCTCACAGTTCATGGGTTCGGGCCCCGAGTCGGGCTCTGTGCTGACAGCTCAGAGCCTGGAGCCTGCTTAGGATTCTGTGTCTCCCTCTCTCTCTGCCCCTCCCCTGCTCACGATCTGTCTCCCTCTCTCTCAAAAATCAACATTAAAAAAGAAAGTATGAAAGAACGTCCTATAAATGGCCTTCTACAGCACACGACTTTTTAAGCCTGGCTTTTCTTCCTTTAGCGTCATGTCTGTGAGATTCACCCAAGTGATGGTGTGCGTCCACAGTTTCTTTTCCTTTTTTGTTGCTGAATAGTATTCCGCAACACGGATACGCCACAGTTTTGTTTTGTTTCTTTAATCCGCCCGCCAACTGGTGGTTATTGGGATTGTTTCCACGTCTTGGCTAATATGAATGATGCTGTGAACACTGACGCACACACGTGTGTGTGTGGACATATGTTTCCATTTTTTTCTTGGCTTCTCACCGCAGGGTAGGGGGTGGTCTCCTGGAAAATCTGTGGGGAATATTTTGTTACTAAAAATAGCGTGAGTGAATGTGTTTGAGGGAGGGGCCGCGATGAACACTTGTCTTCTACACTGAGCCAAGTTTGTTTTTTTTTTTTTTTTAATAAAATAAAGTCAGTTTTGGTATTTTATCCTTACAGTTTACCAACGTTCTCGCGTCTTATTATAGCTCATTTGTTTTGAGAACAAAAGTAATGGAGGCTCTTATTTCTGCACTTGTGCTTAAAACATGTGGACCAGCCTTCATGTAGAACATATTTTCTCTCTGTTTTCTCCTCCCACTTCTTAATGGGTTTAAGATGAAGAACACTCACAACGTGGGTGACAATCATGTAGCTCAAATAACCCCCAAATGGTACCAAGCATCCAAGTCTCGATGGTTCGTTCCTACCTGTCACTAGACCATTTCTGCTTCTAAATTTAGATCTCTTTTGACACAGCCATTAAAAGTGTCCTTCGCTGATGTCAGCGCTTGTAAATGTATCTTTCCTGTGCGTCAGATTCGATATTGGGGAAGTCAGCGGCTCTCTCGTCTGTAACACTTCTGTGGGTTTTTTTTTTTTTTTTTTCTGCCTGGAGGAGACTTGAACACCAATCATCGTTTGAGCCTAAGTTTAGAGGGATTCATGGGCTTTTAATGTATCCATCTGTAGGATATTGTGGGGGAAGGTACTGGATGCACTAATCAGGATGGGCGAGGGTATGTTGCAGGGACAGCGCGCAACTCTCCGTAGTTTAACACAACGAAAGTTTTCTCGCTCACACCGTGTGTCTAATGTGAGCTATTGGGGGGGGGGGGCTCTGTTCATCATGGGCACTCAGTAACCCAGTCGGATGGAGGCTACACCATCTCAATACATGCCCCCGTGGACACCGCAACATGGGAAGCAAGGAGAGAAAGCACAACCCAGCTCTTACGTGCTTCTGTTCGGACACGGCACCTGTCACTTTCTCTCGGGTTTCTTTGGCCAGGAGTGGTCACCTGTCCATGAGTGACTATGAGGGGTGGGGGAGACTGATCCTTCTGGGGGCCTGGAAGAAGTAGGGAGCTGGGGATTTGGGTGGGTCTGGCAATGTCTGTCAAGAGGCGCGTGGGGTGTGCGGAGGGAAAAATTGACTTAACAAACTTTACTCATGTGATGATTTTCTCTTTGACTCTGGATCTCAGCAAAATTATTGGGTCTCCGTGTTGATGGATTAAAGGGAACGATTATTTGAGGTTGGGCATTTTTTGCACCCAATATCTCCATAATCTTATTTTTGTCTGCATGAAGGCATTAGCATACATATTCTGGGCTCTGAGCCAAGATGAGTCATTTTGTCTGTTTCCTCGTCTCCATGGTGCCCCCATCTTTGCCAGAATCAAACAGCCGTCCCAGTCAGGAACCGCACCGGGGACCCTGAATCCCCCAAGCCTGGAGCCCGGTCACCCCTCCCGCCTGCTTGATGGAACCGACCCTCAACAGATGCCACCGGCAGGGCCAGGTGCCAGAGACAATGCCACTTGGAATCTGATAAGTAGCACTTGGTGCCCTGCCCAGACCAACTTTTCATCACCTTGGAAAGGGGAAGGGCTTGGGACATCTCAGTCTCCACCGAAACCCTCAGGCATGCCTTGGTTATTGCTGGGTGGGATTATTGTCATGCTCTGCTGCACGGACCCCACCCCCACCTCAGGCTATGTGAAGATTAGAGAGGGTGAAGAAGCAAAATGAAAATGTCAGATTTCTGTTGGGGATTAGGAGGTGCTCAACTCCAGCGAAGTTTAACCAGAGTACAACCTATAAACTCTCAGACTCTCTGCAGCATTCCATAAATTCATGAATTAGAAGGTGGAAAAAAAAAAAACAACCCCAAACAAAACCGAACAATTTGGCCAGGCAGCCAGGATTTCTTCTATGACTTTGAAGTCAGCACACACAAGTTTCTAAGTCCCATCTCTGGCGTGAATGGGGGATGAATCCAGGAGACAGAGCCCCCCTAAAGTGGAAATAAAAGAAAAGGCACAATTCATTCCATCAACCATCAAAAATTTGGTCAGAATATTTGCTGCGTAAAATAACCATGTTGACCGACTCTTATTCTGAAAAAGGCAGTTTCTTAATTTTTTATTATTGTTTTTTTTTTATGTCTTATTTTTATTTTTGAGAGAGAGAGAGAGAGAGACAGAGTGTGAGCTGGGAAGGGGCAGAGAGCGAGGGAGACACAGAATCCGAATCAGGCTCCGGGTTCTGAGCCATCAGCACAGAGCCCGACGCGGGGCTCAAACTCACAACGTGAGATCACGACCCGAGTCCAACCGACTGAGCTTCCCAGGCACCCCTGAAAAAGGCAGTTTCAAATTCACGTGGCTCCAGTCTTCACTCATGTAGTCTTTCGCAACTATTTCTAGGTGTAAATATTTTCGTCAAAGAAAACCTGTCATAGAAACTCAACTTGCAAAACAGACCAGAAGCAGAGCTGCTCTGGGGGGTGAGCCCTCCCCCGCTGCCCACCCCCACCGTTGTCTTTGAATCTTGCAGACACAGTTCACACATTTTAAGAATCCTTGGACAGACCGAGGGTCGAGAGCATTAGAGAGCATTTGGAAGTTTCTAGGGGGGTTCTGGAGTGTCACAATAACTGATGGCTGACGTCCTTTCTGGCATTTCGTGTGTGGGATCAGGATGCTGCTGTATAACTTGCAATGGAAGAGACAAGCCTTCACAGCTTGTCAAGACAAGAGGACAAGAATCATCCTGTCCAAATATCCACACAGCCCCCATGAAGAGACAGCTAACTACAGGCTTTAGCTGCCGTTCAGGGGCAGGAGCTAAGGGTCACCTGCCCAGCTCTAGCCTCAGTTTCCCTATCAGGAGGAGGATGCCACCCCCCCCACCCCCCACCCCACTCCACTTCACTGTAGAGCACAGATAGACCAGTCTCCATGGCTACCAAGAATGGCCACGGGACCCAAGTCTGACTAATGCAACAGGTGAGTAAATGTATTCTGGGGTCTGGAGAATCTTCTAGAAGGATTTTCATCTTTAATAAAATGGATGCACAGAAAGAAAGTCTATTTCCTGCCTTTGAAAAGAACTGGTTGAGGACAAGATGCTAGAACCCAGGCAGCCATTCTGCGATCATGAGGAGATACACTTACGAACCAGGCCAAGGAGATGAGGAAGACAAGGCAGAAAGACAAATGTGGCGAAGCTAAATCAATCATCGTTTCCGCTACCGGGGACAATAAACAACATTCCTTAAGTTTGTGTTACTCGGATATTTGGTCGCCGACATGCAAGCACATCTCAGTGGATAGATTTTCCTGCTTCAGATTCATCCAGAAATACAGAGCAGAGCTCCGAGGCAATGTTCTGCACGTACCCCGACACTTTGATTTTCACTGGGGTTTTTCTTGTAAACCTTTTCCGACATTGTAATTGATCCTTCTGTTTCTGCCTGAGGGTGGTTGTCTGTGTTCTGTTAAGTAGTCCAGGAGCTTCTGGTTATTAACAGCCATTCTATACTTAAATTCTTTAGAATCTTTTATCTGGTAGGCCAGCTTCAACACAACCAAGAATGCCCAGTGATAGGAGGCGGCATTCACTATTGACTTTGAGATAGAGCAATTCTCCCTCTGCTCCCTTCTCCTCCCAGTGTAGACCTGGGGACGCCCCCAGGGAAAGCAGGGAGGGTGGGAGCTCCTGTGGTTTCTAGTACAAGCCTTTCTCCTCCCTCCCAGATCCCCGATCCTGCACCCTGCGGCACCCCCAGAGATAGCCCCGCGTGGCTGTCCAGAAGCCCCTGCTACGGCGCGGGCACATAGGGCTCAGCCGTCCCACCTGTGGGAGAAAGCCCAAAAGGAAGGAATCGCTGATGGTGGGCCCGTCAGCCTCCAGGAGGTGAGGGAGACTCAGGTTCTGCCACCCCAGGCCCGGAGGTAGAGTCAGGGCAGGGACACCGGGTCCCAGCTGTGCCTCTTTCTGTGAGCGTCAGAGCCCCCTCGTCCTCCTGCGCAGACCCAGGGGCCCCTGGAAGATCCCAGCGCGGATGCGGCCGGACGAAGTCCAGGTCCCCGTGGGGAGACGGCTGTGCCCGCAGCCCCTTCCTGACTCCTGACCGATGGTCAACAGACGCATGACAATGGGACGGAGGGCTGCGGGGAGGAGGGCATCCTCTCTGCCCAACAGCACGGCAAAAACACCCACGGGATCCCGAGAGGCGGGGGGCAGGGGGGAGGCGGCTCCCGGGTGGAATGAGCGAGGGCGCTCACAGCCTGACGTTGTCTAAGGAAGATGTGCAGACTCGGGACAGAAATCGTTTCGGGGCAAAGGAGACGTGCTCTGGCCATGGGTTGTAACACTCGCAACTTGACTTCTAAGACGAATTTTTTTTTAATGTCTATTTATTTTTGAGAGAGAGAGAGAGAAAGAGACAGAGAGAGCATGAGTGGGGAAGGGGCAGAGAGAGAGGGGGACACAGAATCTGAAGCAGGCTCCAGGCCCTGAGCTGTCAGCACAGAGCCCGATGCGGGGCTCGAACTCACGAACCGTGAGATCGTGACCTGAGCCAAAGTCCGACGCTTAACCGACCGAGCCTCCCAGGCGCCCCAATTTTTTTTTTTAAGAAACATTTTATACGTACAGAAAAGTGTTAGATAACAAGCATCTGGGTACTCACCGCTCCGTGATCAGAAATCTGACTTCTGAAGTTCATTTGAAACTTCCTGCGCGTCCCTTCCCGTGGATTTCCCTCCCTCTCCCCAAGAAGTAGCTACTTCCCTAACTTTGTTTTCTTATCGTGCTCGTGCATATTATACTTCTAATGAATCCGTTTATACCCCCAAATGTTACACATACTACTTGGCCCAAATGGTATTATTGTATGTATTCTTCTACAATCTGCTTGGTTTTATTTCACATAATGTCTTCGAGCTTGATTCTTGTCGATATCTACTTTCCTAGTTTATTTGGACCCCCGTCCCCATGCTGTTGGCTTCGGTCAATGGATATTCAAGTGGACTCTATGTGTTTCGCGAACACAGAGCTGCAATGAACATTCTGGGCTACTCGTCCCTGGGCCTTTTCCCGAGACCGTCGCTCGGGTATTTACCTGGGAGAGGGAGGGGCTTGCGTTTCTGGGCAAGTCGAGGGAACATGTAGAACAGAGAGGGGATCCAGAGCAAAGGGAGGCACGACTGTTTGCCCTCTCGAGCCACCCCTGCTTGTGAAAAGCATCTGGATTTCCTTTTGGAGAATTACCCTTCCCCATCAGGTGCAGCCTCGGTGGGACTCTGATCAAGATGGCCTCCCTGTCCCCATAAGCCAGGGTGGCCATGTAATCCCAGCTGGGTCCGTGGGTAATTTCAATCTCTAGGTAATTTGACTCTGAGGAGAGGAAAAAATGCAGTCCGGGAATGACGAGACACCCACTGGGGTGCCCTGAAGAAATTGTCTTTATTTCCTCTTTGTGGCACTTCAGAGATGATTCAGTTCTTGCCTCCTCCCTTTTTTGTCTTTGCCTGTGTATTTATTTACTTCGAGAGAGCAAGCATGAGCAGGGGAGGGGCAGGGAGGGAGAGAGACGATCCAAGCGGGCTCTGCACTGTCAGTGAGGAGCCCACCTCGGGGCTCAGGCTCAAAAACCGTGAGATCGTGACCGGAGCCGAAATCAAGAGTGGGACGCTTACCCGACACAGCCACCCAGGCACCCCAGTTCTTCCCCTTTCTAAGGCTGCCTCTTCCTTTTTTGAGGTAACCCATATCCTTCCAGGAACTTCTTTTTTTTTTTTTTTTTTTTTTGTGCTTAAGCTCACTGGACCCAGTGTCTGTGGATTTCAACCAAAGTTCCCTGACTAATACAGCCACCCAGGAAATATGCCAAGAGTGGCAGGTGGGCAAGCCTTCCGTGAACGGAAGACTCCCACCGTGTTCACAGCCCCTGCCTTGAACCCTTCGACCTTGAAGAGGGTTTGGGGCACGGGCCCTTTGTGAAGCAGCCAATCCCGAAGTAGGAAAATTCATTCCCAGCCATCAACTCACATTCAGCCAGCGCCAGTGCTGGGCTGGGCGCTGTGTTGGCACGGAAGACGTACTCTTCACCCTTGGAGGGTGAATTGAATTCTCACCAGGGACCACAGTTCATCAAAATGAGCTCGCTGTGAAAGCTCCCTTAGGTGTGTATTCTACCTGGGAAAGAAATGTCCATCTAAGGTAGGTCTCAATTCCTTCCTCTGCAGAGGGCTTGTACAGCACTCGGTTTCCACGGAAGGATGGTTCCGTGCTCTGGCATGCCCCAGGAATTGGGGAGAAGGAATAGTTTCATCTTTTAAGGCAGACAAGGTATCTCATAAACGCGTGCCAATCCGCGAACTCACCAGTCACTGCTGATCAAGAGACCCCATCAACAATAGGTCAGTGATTTCAAATCCATTTTCCAAACACAAACAGATGAGTCTGAACGATGTAGACGACACTCCGGAAGAGGTCACTGGGGGTTATATATATTTTTATTGCTGCCAAGTAATATCAGGGAAAAAAAAAATCGAACCTTTCACACATAGGAGCCTGGGCCTTGTGAGTAGTTGTTTTTAAACTCCTGCATCTCTATTTCTTTATTTTGGAAACAGAACTTTCTTACGCCTCCCCCCCGCCCCCCCCCTCCCCCCCCCCCCGGCGCGCCCCACCCTTCCACTTGCCTCTGGAAGTCCTCCCCTGGAGCCTTTGATCCATCTGATCTGGGAGTCAGGGAAGAGACCCACGACCCAGAGCTAAGCCAGTCACTGTGTCGGGTCCCCTGGCAACAGTGGTTCGTCAAGGGTGAGCACACGACCAACCAGAATGATTCTCAGGACTTAACCCGGAAGCTCCTGGCTCTTTTCTTCTGGGTTGAACCTGGAGGAAGAGGCTGGAGGGACCGCAGAGCCCTTGCCCCCCAGAGCCCCGGAAGGAGGCAAACACGGCCGATGATGGCGCCACGGCCCGGGAGAAACTGCCTGCAGCCAGCGTGGCTCTTAGATGTTTTGTTTGGGGAGCCAGCAAAACTCTCTTCTTGCTGAAACAAGCTCGGTTTGCATCGTCCGTCACGCACTACTGGAGAGAGAGGAGTCCTCACTAACACCCGAGGGTGGCAGAGCGCCGAAGTATGGAGGCCTCAGTTTCCCCCTTGGGTCTAATGAGCTTCAGCACCGTCTTCCAGCAGCCCCGTCCTGGTTCTCTGGTTCTGGGTGATTCTTCACTGCCTGTCTTGCTGAGTGCGTGAGTTTGGTGCGGACTGCCCGGTTTCAAACCTCCATGTCACCACCAGTAGCTGTGACTATGGGCAAGTGACGTAAGCCCTCTGTGTCTCAGTTTTCTTACCTGTGACATGGAGATGAAGACAGTAGACCCTCATAAAACTGTTGGGAGAGGTGAAGGTGTTAAAATCTGCAGCGTGATCAGAATAGTGGCACAGAGAAAGCGCCTTCCCAGCGGCGACTGTCCTTACTGTTTATGTCGTAATTTATGGTGACGACGCCTGTCCAGACGTCTCCCTCCTTCTCGGTGGTTGTCACCATTCCCAGGCGCCTTGCTGTCTTGGTTAGGGCTCCACCTTTTATTCCTTTTCACAGTCTTTGCTGCTCTGTGTCCCAGCACTAGGGGATTTCTCTTTCCAAGCTCACAGGTATCTAAGGCGAGAAGTCAACTCAGCAAATACGTTCATGGGGTTCCCCTTTGGACAGGAGGTGAGTAAAAGTTTCTGTCCATCCCACTTCAGTTTATAAATCTCTTTAATGAATAAGATTTTTTTTTTGTAATGTATATTAATTTTTTTTGGCTACTCAGAATCCACTGCCCTACCCCTTGGTGACCAGCTCCCTGGGAAGCGCTCTCCCACCACCTTACTCTCACCTAAATGGCTTAACCAGCCTTCCGGGTCCCGTGGAGTGAGATCATCGCGGCTTTCCTTTCCCGGCAACTGTGATTGGCTCAGGGACGGGCATGTGACACCGTCAGGGCCAATGAGATGCAACGAGACTGTTGCAGTGGCTTCTGGGAATGCTGTACACTTTTGTCCCTGTTGCGGCCATGACAGGAGAGTCTAAGAGTGGACCCGAGAGAGGAGGGAGGAGCTCAGAGATCAGGAGACACTAGGCAGGACCTGGTGACGTCATCTGAACCTCTGGATCCAGCTGTGCCCGAGACTAACGACTCCTTGCCCTTCGTAGGTATCTGATGTCATAAATTCCTTTAATTCAAAGCTATTGAACCCAGGTTTTGTATGCAACCAAGAGTCCTGATAAAATCCTTGAGCTTTACGACGTTTGCATTTAAAAAGGAGCATTTAGTGTCTCAGTCTAGAAGAATCAGATAGGATCGCAGACACATGGCAGTCCAGGGAGCAAGGGGATGGTTTGTGGAGGGTCTCGGATATTACGCAGGAAAGCTGGTGACTCTCAGTGTCTAGATTCAGCTGGTTCTGCGAGAAGAGTCATCAAGTTATCAGTTGTCCCCCTTCATTCCTCCAGAAGGTGCCCTTTAAGACAGCATGCAAATAGCTTGGGATGGCTTTGATTAGTCCAACAGTGGAGAAAACGAGAGGCGCTCAAAGCCAGAACCTTTGGAAGATGATGATGCATGGTTAAAGGGTCACCCAGGTGGCACCGACATCATTCAGGTCTTTGATGCTGGGATGGGGTGGTCTGGTTTCCCTCAACTTCTTCAAAATGGTGGATCCCCGATCGGCCAAGACCCCAGAGAGATGGGGAAACATTTATATGCTGGTGGGAAGACAACCTTTCTAGGCACAAGGTGAGAATTTCAGTTATTTTACCACCGTTGATCCAGAAAATCATGGTCTAAAATAGAGATTTTTTTTTTTTTTTTAACGTGCAAATGAGCTGCATGGTTGACTTCAAGGGGCAAAGGTTCCCAACGGCCTTCGGGGCTGGCCATTCGTCAAGTGAACTGGCCGACACAGGATGGTGTCTGTGTCTGTGTGTGCTCTCGTGGAATAGCAGGTCATGTCCTTTTGACTCACTAATCAGTTTCCCCGAGTTTTCTGGGCTAATGAATCACTTTCTCTGGTTTCCATTAGCTGCACAAGGTGTTTCTGTTGGAAAGACCTTCATGTTTACATTCTTATTTAATAGAGAGCTTTGATGGACACCAGGCCTGCTTATTGATGAGAGCCTCCGACCCTGGGTCAGAGCAGGAAATGGGATTTTCAAGAAATGTCACAAAGGTCGTAGAAGGCAGGAATAAAGAAGTGATCACAGACACAGCGCTGAAAAGATCTATGAGAAGTAGCAAAACCCGGGTGTGTGTGGGGGGGACAAGGGGGGTGTTGTATCAGTCAGAGCTCTCCAGACAAATAGAACTGATGGGAGATTGTGTGTGTGTGTGTGTGTGTGTGTGTGTGTACTGTTTATTGTAAGGTATTGACTCACATGGTTATGGAGGCTGAGAAGTCCCATGATCTCCAAGCTGGAGACCCAGGAAAGCCAGAGGTGTAGGTCCAGTCTGAGTCCGAAAGCCAAAAGAACCAGGGGAGCTCATGGTGCACGTTCCAGCTCAAGGGCAGGAGAAAACCCATGTTCCCACTCAGACCATCAGACAAAGCAGATTCTCCCTGCTTCCTACCTTTTTGGTTCCAATCAGGCCAGGTGATGCCCACCCACGTTAGGAAACAATCTGTCTTCCTGGGTCCACCAATTCAAATGCGAATCCCATCTAGAAACACCCTCCAGAGACACACCCAGAAATAACATTTAATTAGATATCAGGACACTCCGTGACCCAGTCAAGTTGACACGCAAAATCAACCATCACGGCAGCGGATTCCTGGGTCCTTCCTGGAGGCAAAGCAGGGGAGAGAATGTTTTCACGTTTTGCGTTTGTAAAATTTATTCCCCAAAGGCAGCAGCGCAAGTGTGACTTGCTAGAAGCCTGCAGGGTTTGGAGAGGAAGACACAGTTGCAAGGATTAGCTGGATACAGACTAACTGCCTCCCAGAGTTAACACGGGAAGCTCCAGCTCTTTGCGGGTGACTCTGGGCGATACCAGGCCGGGTGAGGTTCCGCTACAGTGGCAAACAAGACCCACAGGGCAGCGGCTGACAAGAGGGAACAGTTCCTTTGCTCCAGGGGCGCATGCCCACCTCGGGGTCAGCTGGTCCGCACACCGCGACCCTGACTGGCCCTCAAAACCACCACACCTTACGACGGGCGCCGATGTGTAGCCGGTGAGGCCTGAATCCCTCTCTCGTGCTGCTGCCCGAGCAGGCAGGTGGATCCAGGCCTCTTAGCTGCTGCGTGAGGCCAGCCCGCCCACCGCTTGGGTCCTCGATGCCACAAAGACCCCGGCTGCCCTCTCGTCCGCTTTGTAACATTTTCACGAATTAACACAAATGTAGATTCTTTGTGATAGGTTAGCCCTAGGAGAAGGCAGTGCCTCATCATGGGAGGAAGGGAACACTTGAGAAGAAGAGAGGTTAAAGGAGTTCTGTTCTCAGCAAGCCGCTCTTCTGGGAAAAAATTAGAGAGCCAAATGCAAAGGACAGACATGACAAAGTTGTGTAAACGACAGAGTAGTGTAAATGTTGATATTTTGCAATAAAACGGTTACATTCTCCTTTTAAGTGTCCTTTTACATCCTTTCCAAAAACGTGCTGAGTTTTCTGAACCATTAGCAATATGTCTCATTCCCTTTTCTCCTTGAAAGATCTCTTCCACTTCTCCCGGATGCTTCTCTCCTATTTCAGTGTATTTTTATCCTGTCACTTAGTTTACTTCTAAATTAAGCATGTTTAAAATGTCCCCTGGGTTGAGTTATTGTCGGAATTATTTGTAATGCCCAACTGATCCAAGCAACATAAATGTACAGTAAATTTGGATAAATAATTATTAAACATCAAACACCGCTCCATTGGCCCTGCACAGCCTGTGGGGTGGATGGAGGGAATCAGGGGGTCTTAATTAAAGGGCACCCAGACCCCGGTATTGCAAGCTGCCCCCTTTTTACATGTGGGGGAGGTTTGCACATCTCCAAGCAAGGCACTATGGAAGGATTGGGATGGGTGAAGATCCTCCCTCTTCTTTAAAAAAAAATTTTTTTTTTACATTTATTTATATTTGAGAGACGGGGGGGGGGGGAGGGGCAGAGAGAGAGGGAGACACAGAATCCAAAGCAAGCTCCAGGCTCTGAGCTGTCAACACTGAGCCCGACACGGGGCTCGAACCCATACACCATGAGACCATGACCTGAGCCGAAGTCGGACCCTCAACCGACTGAGCCACCCAGGCACCCCTACCTCGTCTTCTAAGCTGGGAAAAGGGCAACTGTGAAGGAGAGATGGGAAAGGAGACCAATGGGAGCGTTCTCAGGTAGGTCAACAGAGGGAACACTAACCTGTGTAGTTTGAGAGTCTGTGTCCGTGTACTTTCGGGCAATGTGCCCCCGGGAGAGAGCTGGCTTTGATTAAAAAATGATCTGTTTTCTGACTTGCTGGCCTGGCTTCCCTCTCTCTGCTCACACAGGAATAGCAAAAATTGGGGGAAAAGCACCGGACTCCTTCTGCAGTATTTTTCACACTGTCATTGGTCCCTCACGACCACGCAAGGAGGTTCCCAGAGCAATAACATCTCCACCACCATGCCGCCATAGAATGGAGGATGAGATATAGTTTTGTTGGCTCGTGGGCACCCCACACCTTCCTTCGGTTCCCCACCCTTTCCCTCCAAGAGCCCACCTCCCTGTCACTTCCCTCTTCCTCCCCTGGTCCCCTACTCTCCCTTCCCCCAGCTCCCGTCTCTCTCCTCTGTTCTGTTCTCCCCTCCAGCCTTCTCTCTCCTGGAAATCATCATCACAGGACCAAGGCTTGGATATTGTTTGCATAAAACCATTACGAAGAGGGCAAGAGTGACATTTCTTTACGGGCTTGGGTCCAAGCCTGTGACAAACAGAGGTGATCTCAGGGAAAACAAATTGTTAACGTGATCTGGAAATTTCACTGCGGGCACTACATATTTGCATAGAGGAGCCAAACAGAGCAGGGTCGAGGCAGATGAATTCCGTTCCCAAAACACTACAATGAAAAGGCGACTGCAAATTAGGTTTGAAATGGACATCCCTGTCCTCAGAGATTTCGCAGTGACAAATGGATTAGTCCCCAAGTGGAACACAAGCTACTTTGCTTTCATAGGAGTGAGGAAGACTAATAAAGCCGCGTCTCTATGCAGCCCCAGTCAACCAGGCTTCGTCAACCTCTGTTAAATAGCCCGACGCTTCTCCGCCGAGCTTCTTAATTAAGTCGCAATAAGAGTTTGCCCTTAAGAAATCCTTACAAGCTTGGATCCTTGAGTTTATTTATTAATATTTAATATTCTTTCATTTAAAATGAAAAATGCTTAATTATCTTATTGTTATTTATTATTTTTAAATTAATAGTGGTTCCAAGGAATGGCTTGGAAAGGAACCCTTTAGAGCCCTCAACAACATCTGATAAAGTGCCCTCAATGCCGTCCCACGTAATATAATGCCAAGCGTATATATACGAAGTCAAGCAAGGTCATTGTTAGGCAACATTTTCCCAGGATTTACGAGGGACACACACTCCATGTGGCCGGCGTGACGCCGCAAACAGCCTCCAGCCGTATCCCAAGCTCCCGCCCCTCTCCCCTAGCTGCACATCGGTCAGGAACGTCCGGGTTCTGCTTCAGTAACAAATAACCCCCAAAATGCTGTTTTAAAATATCCGGATTTGTTTTTCTTTCTCATGTAATATCAACTGCCTGTCCAGAGTCCTGGACTCAGCCATCCAGGGGCCTTCCGTCTTGCAGGGTGGGCCTTGCAGCATCGAATGTCACCATCCCAGCTCAGGGCAGAGCCCCGGGGCTCCTGCACCTGCCAGAAATGCTTCAGTGAAGCGACGACATGACATCTCTTCCATTCACAGCAATTGTCTAGGGCAGGTCCTGTGGCCCCACCGAGCTTCAAAGGGACGGGAAGAGGCTTTACTCTACATTTCCCCAAGGATGGGGGCTCCAGGTATGTAGAAACACTCCAGGTCTCTATCGTTCCCCCTTCCAGAAAAAAACTGCTGCCTCCAAGACCCTTCTGGAAACAAAATTTCGGAGCCACAAACGCTTCTCACCATACGGACCAAACGTTTCGCAAAGAAACAATTTTTTTTTTTTTCTTTTTCCTTTACGTAGGGCAGGTCCCATGCCCTTGGACCTGGAACAGTGCCTGGCAATTAACTGGCGTATGTAAATACCTACTGTGGGAATTGATGGCCGAGTGAGGGGAGGAGGGCTTGGTAACGCCTCTCGCGCTGTGGCCGCGCTCCTCGTGGACACAGAGCTCTGCAAAGCGCCATCGGGGAAGACGGACTAGACGGTCCGGCCGCGTCTCTGCAGGCGGCGCTGGTGCGTGAAGGCGCATGCGTGCTGTGCAGACACCTGCAGGCGGGGGAGGGCGGAGCAGAGAGAAGCACCAAGAAACCATCGGGAGTTAGGAACCCAGGAAAAGGTTGAACTTCCTATTACGGAGGTAGAAAGAAGGAAGGGTCTGTCTGGCTACCTGTTGCGGAAAGCCGGATCACACAAATGTAACTGTGTGCAAAATACGAGAGACCTGGAAACCAGCGAGGAAAGCGAGTTGGCTTTGTCACTAATTAACGATCGTAACTTCTGCATAAGCTCTCGCGGACAAGAATAATACGAACAACACAACCATGCACAGGATTCTACAGTTGGCAAAGCACTTTATTTTTGTTGTTGTTGTTTGTTTGTTTTTATTTTTTAAAACTTATGGTAGGTTTTTTGGCAGTTTTAATATATTATTTATTTTTTGAGAGAGTAAGCGGGGGGAGGGGCAGAGAGAAAGGGGACAGAGGATCCGAAGGCTGACAGCAGAGAGCCCCGCCCGGGGCTTGAACCCACAAACTGTGAGATCGTGACCTGAGCCGAAGTTGGGCACTAAACTGACTGAGCCACTGAGGTGCCCTGCAAAGCACTTTAATATACATGTATATTAATATACACGTATACATGTGTATATATAAATATATATATATATATATATATATATATATACACACACATATATGTGTATTTTTTTCTCTCTGAAAAATAAACATTTTTAAAAAATTATAAAAAAAATATGGAATCCATTCTATTAACATTCCACCGGACAAAGTTCCGGGCACAGTCTGAATACCTTACAGCTATTTCCTTTAATCCTCGCTGCAGGACTATCCTGTTTTGACAGTGAGGAAACTGAGGCAGGGAAATGAAGTATTTTGCTCAAGCTTATACAGTTAGTGGCAGAACTCGTTTCTGTATTTTGCACCCAGGTATAAGGCTCTGGAGGCCACACACCGAACTCCACATCCTGCAGCCTGAAGAAAATGAAATAAAACTCTTCTGGCGATGCCAGGGGCTGGGATTCATCGTTTACCCAGGACGGTAGGGTTGGAATTTCTCAGAGGGAAGGCTCTGTCTTTGGAGGTTGTGGAGGGGAAAATACCTGAGTTTTGTCTTGGTCTGATCTCATCCCGTAGCATGAAGACATTTTGTACCATATTTTTATCCTTTTACTTATTTATTCTCCCATGAACAAAATTTATTGAGCATTTACTATGTGCCAGGAGATGTTCAAAGCTTTAAAAACATTTTTTTAAACATTTATTTATTATTGAGAGACAGAGAGACACAGAGCATGAGCAGGGGAGGGGCCGAGAGAGAGAGAGAGACACACACACACAGAATCCGAAGCAGGCTCCAGGCTCCGAGCTGTCAGCACAGAGCCCAACGCGGGGCTCGAACTCACAAACTATGAGATTATGACCTGAGCCGAAGTCGGACGCTTAACTGACTGAGCCACCCAGGCGCCCCATCCCTGGGGTCTCTTTATAAGGGTGCTAATGCCATTCAAGGGCTCCTCCTTTAAGACCTAGTCATGTCCCAAAAGGCCCCCTTCCTACTGCCATCACCTTAGGGCTTAAGCTTCAACACAGGAATTACAGGAGGGTGCAAGCATTTAGTTCACAGGACAACTTTCATAGCAATTCTTCCTGCTCAGTGAGGACCAGGGTTAGAATGTTACCATTTTATAGGTGGTGCACAGAGGAAACTGAGGCACCGAGAGGCAAACTCACTGGGGACACCTCTGGGGCCCCTTTTGGATGAGGCCACCTCACTCCAGAGCCCTCACTCTTAGCACCACACTCCGCTCCGGGTCAGATGTCACAACCTGCGTGCAGACATCTCTAACAGAGTTCAGGGCTTCCTCGGGGACCCCTGGGAATCCCTCATTCTGGTCAAACGGTTCTGTAATTTTTATTTGCACATTTATCTCCCCAGTAGACTGTGGGCCCCCTGAGAAGAGAGACTGGCTGTGCTCAGAACTACCCTGATGTCTGCGCTCGAGGGGATGGCCCGGTGGACAGAGCGCCTGACTGGGGGCACTTCTGTGAGGGTCTCAGGCACTTCCTGGGGGCTAGCCACTGTGCGTGTTCATATGCGCCTCTGAGAGACCCAGAGGGAGGTGGACAGACGCAGACAGAGGAAGACAGTCATGGAGAGGTGCAGGGAGAGATGGGGAGACCATAGAGATGGGAGAGGCACAAAGAAACCCCAAAAGAGGGCGTAAAGGGAGAGAGGAAGGACAGAGGAGGAGCCCCGAAGGCAGGGGCGTCCCCCAGCAAGGTGCTGACCCACCCCTTCCTGCCTGTGTCCCCTTCCCCACTCTGTGCAGGCCACGTGTCACCTTGCCAGTCACCACACATCCACAGTCACTCCTACCTCAGGGCCTTTGCACAGCAGTTCCCTCCCCCCGGCATGCTCTTCTCTCTGGCCCGGCTCTCTTTCTCATCGCCTGGCTCTCTCACACATACTCCAGAATGCTTCTTAAAGTAGCTCCCGCTCTGCCCAGTCACACTCACTGTTGTGTCTTGCAAAGCACGTAATACATCTGACATCTTATTTATTTGTTTACTTTCCATGTTCTGTCTCCCTCATGTGTACATGGGCTTGATGGATGATAGTCGGCCGCCTCCGTTTGCTTAGGATTGTAACCCTTGTGCTTAAAACGGTGCTTGTCATAGAAACTCGGTGGCTGGAAGGAACCTGAAGTCTGGAGGAAGGGAAAAAGAAAGGCAGTAGGAATGGAAGGAGGGAGGGAGGGAGGGATGAATAACAAAGGAAGGAAGGGAGACCCCCGTACACCTGCTGCTCCCTGTGCTGCCCTACACTGTAGACCATGTGCACAGACTGATGCAAATCCTGTTCAGGAAGCAGGCCGCAAAGTCATGCCCTCTCTGGTCTCTCTGTGTCATAAGGGTCAAGGTCTCCCTCGGTCAAGGCCTGAGGGCTCTGCTGAACCCTGGCTCCTAGCAGCTCTGCTCAAGAGGATTGTAGGGGACTGGACTGTGTCCACACCCTCCCCCCCCCCCCCCCCCCCCACCTCATATGTTGAAATCCTAACCTCTAAGACTGTGTTTGAGACGGGGCTTTTAGGAGATAATTAAGGTTCAATGAGGCCATAAGGGTGGGACCACAATCCGATGGGGCTCGTGTCCTTGTAAGAAGAGGAGGAGACACTAGGAAGGTACACACACAGAGGAGAGGCCATGTGAGGGCACAGAGAGGAGGCGGCCATCTACAAGCCAGGAAGGGAGGTCTCACCAGTAAACCGACCCTGCTGGCACCTTGATCTTGGGCTTCAGCCTCTAGAACTGAGAGAAAACAAAAATTCCTTCGTTTAAACTCCTAGTCTGTTATGGTAGTCCAAGCAGACGAAGACAAGGACGCTCTTCTGGAAGGAACGTCTCACGTCTGCGGCAGGCAGGGGCCCTGGAAAGAGCAGTTCAAGGCCTCCCTGAGGTCTATCACGTGGCAGAGAGAGCACGGAACACTTCTCCATGATAGGAGCGAGGGGGACGCACATTAAAAATGCAAGACTCCAAGTTGACGTCCCCTTAGATGAAGGAGACAGAATCGCGTGTCCCTTGGAAGGAAAGAAGGGTGTATCTTTGCTCTGCTTTCTTTGTTTTGAGGCCTGGAATAGCAACACTCCGTCTCCTGGCTGGCAGACCAGGCCCTTCACTCTGCCAGACTGTTTCTTTTCTCTGACATGGGGATACTCATATGGCAATGGATTGTTGGGGCTTTCAAATGAAATAATGTAAATAAGGGGACTTTGTGAGGTGGAATTCATTCATTCATTCATTCACTCACTCATTCATTCATTCACCCATACCCTCAATGGGTTTACTGAAGGCTTATTGTGCCAAACCCTGCTGAACGTCCCTGAGGTATAGACAGTAATAAGACATCTAGAGGTTGAAGGTACATGGCTGGAGCCAGACTGCCTGGGGTCAACCCTGGCTCTGTCACCTACCTCCTCACTATGGGAAAGTTAAGTGATAATAATATTACCTTACTCAAAGGACTATTGTCAAGTTTAAGTGAGTTAATATTTGTAAAGCATTTAGGATAGGGGCCTGGCCCAGAGTAACTACTGTAAGAGCCTTTGAAAACAAACAAACAAAATACTTTTGAAATGAACAACGAGGAAATTAACTTACAGTAAGTATTTCTAAGGAGTCACGGCTGCCTCTTGTATCTTAAAAAAAAAAAAGAAAAGTATACTGGAGGAGTTAAAAGAATAGAACAATGAGCATCAGTATAACCTTTTAGAAAGATTTGCAACCAAATTTCTGTAAATGTAAAATCAAGTTTTAACCCTTAGCCGTTAACCGCTAAGAACACCCAGAACTCTAGAATGCCTTAGTTCGTGTGGGTTAATGTCGCAATTTATTAGCCCCAATCTCTGTGGCTTAAAGCAACACCTTTATTTCTTGCTTAAATCCAGGGCAGTGGGCAAGCCCGTTTCACAATATTCTCCCTGATGGGTGTGATGGCAGTCTCTCTCCCGACTAGAATTCAGAAGAGGGAAGAGAGCCTGACAAAGAAACACTGGATCTTAAAGACAAAGTGACGCATACGTCACTGGCCAGAGTCCGCCACGTGGCCACCCCCGACTTCACCAGGAGGAAGCAGTTCAATTCTCCCAAACGCCTGACTTCCCCACTTCCGCGTGACTGTGGCCAAGTCGCTTACTTTTCACGGTGTCTCAGTTTCCTTGTTCGTTTGTGTGAAGACAGACCCATGACTTTGTTCGTGGCGTTGTTAAGAGGATTAAATGTGACAATGAACAACAAAAAATGTTAGACGGTTGATGTCATCTACGCTGAGAACATAGAAGACGTTATTTGTGTGTGTTGCGTCCATTAACTGCAAGTAGGTATCAGGCTATGATGCTTTCAGACCTAGTAGAAATGTGTGATCTGGCTGAAACAATAGCCTTCCATTCATTCCATAATTATGTGTGTGCGCGCGCGCGCACACACACACACACACACACACTCACACTCACAATACAGCTGGGGACCCGGAGTCGGAGTCGTGACGAACAAAGGAGAGTGAGTTGGGGTGGAAAAGAGGGCGCGCAGGCCATTCCCAGGGACTGGGGGCCCAGGAAGGGTGGAGAAAGGGAGGCGTCTCGGCGGAAGCCGCGTCCCGGATGCAGAGGCTCAGGGAGGGGGCAGGTGGCCGTGACGGTGAGGGGGCGGGGGCAGAAGTCCTGAGAATTGACGTCCGGGGTCCAAAGGCCGCGAGGAGCCAAGGAGCGCAAGGGCTCTGGGCCGACTCTGGAGGCCAACTGCCTAGACGGATGTGAGCCAGGTCCTTGAGCCCGAGCTCGCTCTGGGGACTGCGGCTTTGCTAGTGTCAGGCCATGTGACCCAAGTTTGGCCAATCAGACCTTCTCACCACGGTGATTGGCTCAAGAATAGCATGTGACTGCAGTCAGACCCAATCAGAACTAACCCTGGGCCTGCGTGGGAGGAACAGGTTCATTTGCTGAGGGACCTGAGGTTGGAAGGCTGTGAGACTCAGACTGCAAGGTCCCCACCGGAAGGTCATCTCCCTAAGGGTGAAGTCAAAGAAAAACACCCTGGAATGGAGAGAAAAAGAGAGTCAAAGTCCCTGGTTTTAGATATGCCCACAGCCCATCGCTGGCCTTTGGTGTGAGCCACAAATTCCTTTACTTCGGACAAACCAGATAGACGTGGGTTTTCTGTCACTTGCAACCAGAATCTCTCCTGGAAGATAGGATGCGCCTCTTTGGAGGTTACTGCTACTTTTCTTTGCAACGAATGTTTTCCACTCTGCAGAGACACTTGCCAGATGTTTTTGACCTAACTAGGCTAAATTATATTGCATTCTCAAAAATCACATTTCCATTCAGCTTTCCCCCAAGAAATCCGGTGTTAATTTATTCGTAAAGAACACACATCTCCAGAAGAGACTCCAACCTCTGATACCAATTTTCCTCTTGGTCATTGGCTCTGAGTCATTAATGTCACATATGGCTTCATGCCCATACAGGCTACCCAGTAATCTCCTTGGGGCCAGTCATCATGTGGTCGGTTTTGATGACAAAAATAACTATTGAGACCCTAAAATTTGTTCACTCTGAATGTATTAAGGTGGTAGTTATCACATCGGTACTATATCACCCCTTAAATTACCTTGAAAACAAAATCAATAGTTTATTTAAACACAGTCAAGAAAAGAAAAAACGCTCCCAAGGAATCTGTGTTAGTTTTTCTGGGAAGGCAAAATGTACAGAAGCTAAGAGTAAACAAGATATGTGGTGACTTCAAGGAATAAACCAACCCCCAGGTTGTGATAATTTCTTGGCTCCTTCTTACAAATTAGCTCAACAGACCTTTGCAAAGTCTGGACTTTCTAACCGAGTGATTAGAATAAAAGCACTGTTGACCTAACAGTTGGGCAGTGTGGATACCGAAGCTATTTCTTTTTCTGTTTTTTTAATGTCTGTTTATTTTTGAGAGAGAGAGAGAGAGAGCGCACGTGAGCAAGGGAGGTGCAGACAGAGAGGGGGGACAGAGGATCGGAAGTGGGCTCCACGCTGACAGCAGAGAGGCTGAGGCGGGGCTCGAACTCACCAACCGTGAGATCACGACCTGAGCCAGCTGGATGCTTTACCGACTGAACCACCCAGGCGCCCCTACTGATGCTATTTCTTTTATTAAACACTTGAGATCATTCATACATTGAGCTTATCAGTGCCCCAGATCGGACTCCAGGAGCAATGTGTGAGCTAATTCAGACAGCACCACCTGAACTGCTTTTATTTATTTAAAAAACAAATTCTTTGAATTTGAAATTTCTCAGGTTTGCCACCCCCAAGTCACAGCTCTTCTGCCTTTGGCGAAATTGTCAGTTGTCCAAGGGATGGCACCCTCAGCGTTCTTGCTGCATAGATTCCAAGATGGCTGACTTGCTTGCTCTTTCTTTCATAGAGTCTGCGAGCTCCCAACACCCTTTACTAAATTCCTTTCCCACTTAAGTAGCTGCAGGGGGGGTTGGTTTATTCCTTCAAGTCACTGCATATCTTTTTTTTTTTTTAATGTTTATTTATTTTTGACAGAGAGAGACAAAGCATGAGTGGGGGAAGGGCAGAGAGAGAGAGGGAGACACAGAATCCGAAGCAGGTTCCGGGCTCCGAGCTGTCAGCACAGAGCCTGACATGGGGCTCGAACTCACGGACCGCGAGATCATGACCTGAGCCGAAGTCGGACGCTTAACTGACTGAGTCACCCAGGTGCCCCAAGTCACTGCATATCTTGTTTACTCGTAGCTTCTGTGGATTCCAGTGCTAGCAACCGAGAGCCCAGACAGATGTGCTCGTTACGATGTTCCATTTTAAGGGCTCACCCTTTCCAGGTCTGAACAGCTGGAAGTATAGCCACCACCCAAGTGTCTGACGTGCAGGGGCCATTCCTGCTGGCCTTCCCAGGGCAGCTGACAAACTAACCGAGCAGAAAATGTACTCATTTATATTTTTTAAAAACAGTTTTCTTGAGGTTGCAATTGATATACAAAAAAATGCACCTGTTATATGTGTACAATTTGATGAGTCTGTACGTATGAAAACGTCTGTGAAACCGTCAGCGCAATCCAGGTAATAGATCTATCCGTCAGCCCCCAAAGTTCCTTGGGTCCCCTTCTTTTTTCTTTGTGGTAAGGACACCTAACATGAGATCCGCTCTCCTAACACATTTTTAAGTGCGTAATACAGTATTGTGGGCTGGAAGCAGAAAACATTTAATTTTTTTGCTTCAAAATACAAGAACTGCATCATAAATCAATGGAAAGCCGCCTACGAACATGTGTTCACAAATTCTAAACGTTATAACCGCCCGTGTTTATACGAGACAGAAATACGTTTTTTAAATTTTTTTTTTTAACGTTTATTTATTTTTGAGACAGAGAGAGACAGAGCATGAACGGGGGAGGGTCAGAGAGAGAGGGAGACACAGAATCGGAAACAGGCTCCAGGCTCCGAGCGGTCAGCACAGAGCCCGACGCGGGGCTCGAACTCACGGACCGCGAGATCGTGACCTGGCTGAAGTCGGACGCTTAACCGACCGAGCCACCCAGGCGCCCCCAGAAATACGTTTTTATCTTGTTGAAGGTACTGTCCATCGCGGGGAAACGCATAGCAGAGTGACATCTCAGATCTCATCTCAGCAGGTGCCGCTGAGCCAGAAGCCTTGGGGAGATTCAAAGTGTAGGAGGCGGTGCGAGTATCCGCTCTGATCGGAAGCGTGGTGAGAAGCCTACACCTGGGCGGTGGACTGGGCGGCGTGAAGGGCTGTACCAGATGTCAGAGGTTGGAGAAAGGTGGGCACTCGGGGACCGGCTGGAACAGGAGGGATAGGGAGCTGGGCCCCGAGGCTCCAGAATGAGGGGAGGAGCACAGAGAGAGCAGGCTTCTCCTCCACAGCTTAGAAAGGGGCGTCGGCCTTTTATCCGAGAATCAAACCACACCAGGGTGAGATTCTCCGAGGAAATCAGTGCAGAGGAAAGCTTGCCCAGTTCAGATTTTGTGACACACATATCTAGACTACTTAGCACACGGTCAGCTCTCAACAGTTATTCGCTGATGGAAATAAAAGAAGGAATGATAGGGGCGCCTGGGTGGCTCTGTCGGTGAAGCGTCCGACTTCGGCTCAGGTCATGATCTCAGGGTTCGTGGATTCGAGCCCCACGTCGGGCTCTGTGCTGACAGCTCTGTGCTGACAGCTCGGAGCCCGGAGCCTGCTTTGGATTCTGTGTCTCCCTCTCTCTCTCTGCCCCTCCCCTGCTCATGCTCTGTCTCTCTCTGTCTTTCACAAATAAATAAATGTTAAAAAAAAATTTTTTTTTTCTAAAAAGAAGGAATGATTCCATGGAAAAGAGCCAGAGAGACAAAAGAGGAACGGCGTGGCCTAGTGGCCGAGAACAGGTGCCTGAGTCCTAGCGTGTATGTCTTCAGATCTGTGCATCCCAGACCAATGGCTAGAAATAATGTTCAACAAATACAGATGAGTCACGTTGTTACTGCCACTGCTGTTGTTGTGGGTACGGCGGAGAGTGGTGTTCACGGGAGGATCTGATTGCAAATGGAAGGATCCAGAATACATAAGCCGATTGTCTCTTCCCAAACTTCCTCCGTTTCCTCTGCGTCCACAGGCGCAGTTGAACCCTCCTTCAAATCCCGGGCTAGTCTCCGTTCCTCTGGGACATCTCCCTGATCCCCAGCAATCTGCCCTCCCCTTTTGTCACCTCGTCACCGGGCACTGGATGCAGCTGTCCTGTGACATCCTGGACGGACTTGACTTATTTCCCTCCTTGGATCCCCGCACGCGATGGGCAAACCAGACCCTGCAAGATATCTGACCCCTGCCTAACTGTGCAGACTCGTCCCTGTATCTCCTCCGGCTTCAAACATCACAGCCATAGTCTCACAGTCTTAAGCTTTCAGCTAAATTTTTTAACCTAGGTTTACGTATGTATTTGGATGTCATTCTAGAACTTATATATAATGTTAATATAGAAGTATTATATATTACTAACATAGAATATGTATTTATTTCACCTATAAATAAAAATTGGGGGGAGCCTGGGGAGCTCAGTCAGGTATGCGTCCGACTCTTGGTTCTGGCTCAGGTCATGATCTCACAGTTCGTGGGGTCAAGCCCCACATGGGGCTCTGTGCTGTCAGAGCAGAGCCTGCTTGGGATTCTCTCTCTCTCCCTCTCTCTCTCTCCCTCTCTCTCTGCTCCTTCCCCACTCACTCTTTCTCTCAAAATAAAGAAATAAACTTAAAAAATGTATATATGCTTTACATAGAAGAAGTATAATAAGTAAAATTAATATACGGCTGTAATATTTGGCCTGTTGTAAATATTAATATTTTAAAAGGAAACAGTAATGTCACTTGCAAAGTATGTGCAACTGAAGCTCCATGCCATTGTGGATTTGAAAGAAAAGCATGTACAAGCTTTGTTTTAATTGCCAGAAATTCTGCATTGTTCTTTTTACTCACTGAAGTTCACTCCCTTGGCAGATATTTGGTCCTAATGTATTTGTATTTGTAGAAGCCTTTTGTTAATGACTATTATACATCACTGACTGCAACAAAAATAGTCTCATAATTTGAAATTTAGATTTTAAACATTTTCGTTCACTACAAGTCTTTAAATTTTAAAGTAAGTTATTTTTAATTCAATTATCATTATTGTTCTCAGTAGAACACGATTGATCAGAACAGGATAAATATGTCATAGCTCATGATAAAGAATGATAAATCCTAGGGCGCCTGGGTGGCTCAGTCGGTTAAGCGGCTGATGTTGGCTCAGGTCATGATCTTGCGTTCCTGAGTTTGAGCCCCGTGTCAGGCTCTGTGCTGACAGCTCAGAGCCTGGAGCCTGCTTTGGTGTCTGTGTCTCCCTCTCTCTCTCCCCCTCCCCTGCTGGAGCTTTGTCTCTCTCTCTCTCTCTCTCAAAAATAAATAAACATTAAAAGAAAAAAAAAAAGAATGATCCTAAAAAAGTAAAATACTTGGGCGCCTGGGTGGCTCAGTCGGTTAAGTGTGCGACTTCGGCTCAGGTCATGATCTCGAGGTCCGTGAGTTCGAGCCCCGCATCAGGGTCTGTGCTGACAGCTCAGAGACTGGAGCCTGCTTCATATCTGTGTCTCCCTCACTCTCTCTGCCCCTCCCCTGCTCACGCTCTGTCTCTGTCTCTCAAAAATAAATAAATGTTTAACAAAAATTAAGAAAAAAGTAAAATACTTGGCAATATGCTTCTCTTAACATGATAGGCGGGACTATTTTTTCCGGTCAACGTATTTATGAATGAATATTGCTATCTTAAAGAGACAGGGGCCCGCATGAATCTTATTCACACCATTTTGTTTTTGTGGATGTCGGCACCGAAACACTGTGCACGCAAAAACACAGGAACACAAGGGCTTCTGTTATATGCTGCCCCATCGCTCGCGCTCCTGTCGTTATATGCCAGAAATTCCACAGAGCTTTTTGATAATCCGTGAGCTGACACTGGTAATAGGTTCTTCTTTAACTTCAGTGACAGCAAAGACTTGAAAACACTCTGACTAGCTGAAGGGTGTGGTTTCTTGGTCAAAGACCAGAGGTGGTACCCACTTATCAGCGACATTTGTGTTCTGAACACCGAGGTGAATATTTCTTTTTTTAAACGTTTATGTATTTATTTTTGAGGGGCGGGGCTGAGGGGCAGAGAGAGAATCCCAAGCAGACTCCACACTGCCCTTGCGGAGCCTGACGCGGGGCTCAAACCCACAAAGCGCGAGATCATGACCTGAGCCGACGTTGGACACTTGACCCACTAAGCCCACGGCAGATGCCTCAATGAGCCTATTTTTAAAGTAATTTTAAATGCTTATTTATTTTGAGAGAGAGGGAGAGAGCACGAACACGATAGCAGGGAAGAGGCAGAGAGAGAAAGAGAATCCCAAGCAGGCTTCGCGCTGTCAGCGCAGAGCCTGACTCGGGGCTCAGACTCACCAGTTGTGAGATCATGACCTGAGCCAAAACCAAGAGTCGGCCGCTTAACCGACTGAGCCACCCGGATGCCCCTGGCCTACGTTTTCGGTAGTGGAGGAAGGACCTGTGTGAAGGAAGAGATGGCAAATAGGACACATGTTGGTGGAGGTCTGGAAATGGATTCTCATAAAACATCCGTGCCTATGGACCGTTAGCACATCTTCATGTCCCCCCCAGGAGTCTGGTTTGATGAAGGCCCGTCCAGTGCCTGACCATCCGTCTGTATCCCCTCCGCTGTAGAATGGTAATGACACAGTTGGGAGCCAAAGAGACATTGAAGAAGGCCGGTAAGTGCTTTTTCACAAACGCCATATGACGCGGGCCAATCGCCTACAGCCCCGATGTGTGTCCAGCACCTTCCGTCCTTCGCGGCTGCCCAGACACACCCACCGCTGGCCTCACCTGCAGGGGAAGTGAGTGTCTTCCCTTGAGCTGATGTATGTGACGGGGGCTGGCTTCACAAAGCCAGGACCCCGAGGTTGTCTGCTGCATCTGGCATCCATCATCCCTGACGGTTTCTGCACCAGGCTGTCTGCAGTGCTGATTTAGACATTCCAGACGACCCCCCGAGAGTGCTTTATTGCAGCGGCGGACCCCGGAGCTACAATAACATGCAAAGAGATAGGGGTCCCTGGGCCAGGCCGGCAGCTGTTGTTTAGGTGGGAACCGATGTTAACATGTGTGCAGGATCCACCTGCTGAAGACGGGAGCGATGATCTCACATCCCCCATCCCAGAGTTGGCTAGAAGCCTCCCTGGGCCCTCGCCCATTGTTCTTGGTGCCACTGGAACTTGAGGCCACTGGCACGTGCTGTGGGCTGTGTGTGCATTAGCTGCCACTGTGATTTTGCCCTGTGGGAGGGTATTTCGGATTCTGGCACGTAGGCGTGTGGGTACATATCATAAGCGTGTTTAGGGCCGTGGCTCATGTGACGGTCCAGATAGTTGTCCAGAAAACACTCATTCTCTCCCCTTCCCGCTGTGAGCGGACAGTGCTTTACACCCCCTTGACGTGGCTTTGGCTCTGTGACTTCCTTTGACCAATGGCACGTCAGTGCAAGTGACAAGAGCCGAGGGGTCAAATGTGCTCCCGCCCTTAATATTGCTCTTGCCCTGGGGAAGCAGCC